>NC_091777.1:20653152-20963913 GCF_029378745.1 Bos indicus | reverse complement strand
CTTTGAGGTTCCATTTCTAATAGTAGCTGTTTCAGTGTGTTGCTATGATGGACATGTACATGAGACAGTGCACGCCTCAAGGGCTTAGCATTGTGACTAGCACATAACAGCTGTCAAATAAATTGCAACACTTATGAGCTATTATCTGGTGGAATTAGATAGAGACAAAAAGAATCTTTCTTGCGTTCTTACTTCTTTTTCTTATTTCCCTTCTCTTCTTCCTCAAAAGATTTTTGTCTCTAGGTGACATTTTTTTCATCATCCCAATTACCCTTGTGTTTCAGAGTGGACTCTTTGGTCACATGGCACTCACAGAAATTCTAGCCAGGCAAAAAGTGCTAACAAACTCCCCACCAACCTTCCAGAACATGATCACAGCAATTGTCCCAAAGGTATCACTTACTTCAGAGCCTCTGGGCTCATATTAAAAGAGACTACGTTGTGGAGTACATTAAGCTCAGGTTTTAGATTTAGATAAACCTGAGCTAGAAATCTCTCTCATTCAATCATTCATTCATCTATTCAATAAATATTGAGTAAGTACCCAGTATTTATCTTAGGGATACTGATGTACATTTAAGGAGTAGGCATTCTAGTCAAGTGAAATTTGCTCAGTGATGTCCGACTCTTTGCATCCCCATGGACTATACAGTCCATGGAATTCTCCAGGCCAGAATACTGGAATGGGTAGCCTCTCCCTTCTCCAAGGGAATCTTCCCAATCCAGGGATTGAACCCAGGTCTCCTGCATTGCAGGCAGATTCTTTACCAGCTGAGCCACAAGCTGACTGACAATTCACCAAAAAGCAGAGACCTACAGAAGAGAATTCAGAGAGAGAGTGAGAAGTGCTGAGAAGGGAATGAGACTGGGAGTGTGGTGCAGAGTGGCTGGGCTGTGGGCAGAGGAGCTAAGGAAGTACTTTATCGAGGATGGACAGGGAGGGACTCTGATATGTTATCACACCCATGAAAAGCATCCTTCCAGGTACCAGGTGAAAAGATCTAGCAGAAGGAAGGCCCTTTGCACATTTAAGGCAAAGAAAGGAGGATATGACTCCAATGCAGGAAATGAGTCTCAGGGTAGGCAGGGGCCTGAATTAAAAACCATGGTGGATCAGTGGGAAAGAATCCAGCTGCAATGTAGGAAACATGGGTTCAGTGCCTGGGTCAGGAAGATCCCCTGGAGGAGGAAATGGTTACCCATTACAATATTCTTGCTAGAAAAATCACATGGACAGAGGAGCCTGGCAAGCTACAGTCTATGGGAGTCAAAAAGAGTCAGACACAACTGAGCAACCAAGCACATGCTGTGGTCAGTCGTGCCTGACTCTCTGTGACCCCCAAGGACTGTGAGCCGCCAGGCTCCTCTGTCCTCGGGATTTCCCAGGCAAGAATACTGGAATGGGTTGCCATTTCCTCCTCAAGAGCACAGCACAGCACCTGCCTTTTACTCACTGTACATTCTTGGGAAGTTTCTATAGACCTCTCTCCAAGCCTCAGTTTTCTCACCTGCAAGATAGGAATTAGCACAATTGCTTCCTCACATGTTTCTCTTCATGAATAAATGAGACATTTCCAGATTATCGATAAATCTGGACTCATAAAATGTTGCTCCCTCATCTTTCTTCTCCCTGAATACCATTTGTTCACAAATACTGAAATATTTCTGTTCAGTTGAATGACCCTCCCCCAGTTAATTTTGGAGATTTTACACAATCCAGGAGATAGGTACATATTTCCTCTACCAAGAAAAACCTTCCTTTGTTTGGTGGTGACTGTGTGTCCCACTCAACAAAGCTGTGAGAGTCTGGAATAAGCCATGGCGGGGCAGAAGGAAGCCTGCTCTCCACTTCTGGTGAAGAGCTGTTGCAGCCTGTCTTCCGGCCACATCTTTAGATCCATTCACCTTCCAGCATCCTGTAGTCTCTGCTGGCAATTCTTCTGGGATGTTTTCAGTAGACTCCCTCCAGACCCCATGTATCCCATGATGTGCTCCCTGATCCTTCAGGACCACATTAGGCTTTAATCTCTAATCTCCTTGTCCCAATAAGTGTTGATTTTTCTGCATCCATTTTCAATCCCTTCCTCAAGCTCTCTCTTTAGGCCTCAAGTTTCAACACAAAGGAAACACTTCCTAAAGTTGTTCATTTTGGTTTCCAGCAGACAGAATTTGGGAAGGACAGAGATATTACATATCCCACAACTAAAATATACCAGATGTGTAGCTTTATTCTGGTTTTTAACATATAATATTCCTGTTTTCCTAAATGTAACTTAATATTGCTTTCAACATGGAAAGTGATACTCTAATTATACAAAACATAAGCCATACCATTCCTCAAATATATATTTATACACAGACTAATGGAAGGGGCCAGGACAAATGATCTGTGTTAGATATTCCAAATGTGAAAAAATGAGGTTGGTAGAGATAGATTTAACAGCTATTGGGGGAGTGCTTGCAATAATTGGTTATTGTTGAAAAGAAATGTCAGATATCATTATTGACATTTACAATTTTAATTAGCTTGATCTCTGAGTCCAATACATTATATTTTCCTCTTTTCAATTTTTTTTTTTCCTGGAAGAATTAAAACCAATAGGCTTTCACAGTTATTTAAGGAAATGTTATTAAGACCCACAATGCTGGGATGTACTAATAGTTTAATGGATGAAGAATATGGGTCATTTTTCATGTTAAAACACAGCCCTTAAATGAAATACTTCTCTCATTTGCTACAGAACTAGAACAGCAGATTGCACTGTTTCCTCGAAGTCTTTAGTTTGTTCAAGAGTTCCTGGAGGTTTGGATTTTTGTGCCATTCAGTCTCTGTCCCCGTCAACCTTTACTCCAAGGAAAAGGGTGAGTGGAGGCTCCAGGAGATTTTGAGCAGAGGAATGGAACTCTGTATGAAGTATGGCTCTGCAACTTACAAGGCAAGGCATCTTTCTTTCCAGACACCCAGGGAGTCTAATGTTTCTTATTTATCTGCAGGTGGCTCTAGACATTTTTGGTGGCATCCTACATATACCATTTCATTCTGCAAGGTGTTTAATGAGACCAAAGTATATGTAATTATTAGAACCAGCTCTAATTATCTCCATGGAGATAATTTCATTGGTGATGTGTGATGTGTAGTTCCTGCATGCTAATTCGCTTCAGTCCTGTCAGACTCTTTGTGACCCTATGGACTGTAGCCCACCAGGCTCCTCTGTCCCTGGGATTCTCCTGGCAAGAATACTCAAGTGAGTTGCATTTCCTTCTTCAGGAAATCTTCCTGACCCAAGAATCAAACCCATGTCTCTTGTGCCTCCTGCATTGGCAGGCGGGCTCTTTACCTTTAGCACCACCTAGGAAGCCCATGTAAGTGCCTGCTTCTCCCAGTTGGTAATACACAACTCACAAGGTTATCTCTTTTCTGAAGCAAATATCATTTGGAACATAGATGGGACTTTCAGAGACCATGTAATCATTTAACTATTGTGATACAATGATACACTAAAAAATATGTTTTGGTGTTCACCTGATTCTAGCCTGAGCTCCTAAAGTCTTTGAGATTTCCTGAGGGTAAAATCAATTGGCCAGTTTGTGACTCCATGAACTGTATCCCGCCAGGCTCCTCCATCCATGGGATTTCCCAGACAAGAATACTGGAGTGGGTTGCCATTTCCTTCTCCAGGGGATCTTCCTGACCTGGGGATTGAACTTGCTGTATCTTCTGCACTGGCAGGCAGATTCTTTATCACTGAGCCACATGGGAAGCTAGGAGCATCTTTTCTTCTGGTATATGGTCTTTGATTTTGGTTTTTGACACAGCGCTCCTAAATCCCTTGGAATTTCTAGAATGATAAGAGAATCTTTGGTTCTAATGAGTTGACACTCAATGGGCTCCTGGATAACTGCAGGATGGTGGCTGCTCACTGGAAAGATAAAACAATTATAAGAAGCTTAGAACTTTCAGCACCACCCACTCAGCCTCTGGGGAGGGGAGAGAGACTGGAAACTGAGTTAATAATCATGTCTATGAGATGAAGACTTCATAAAAATTCCTGAACTACAGAGTTGGTGATGGACAGGGAAACCTGGCACGCTGCAGTCCTTGGGGTTGCAGAGTCGGACACAACTGAGCGACTGAACTGAACTGAACAGAGTTTGGAGAACTCCTGGGTTGGCCAATGCATTCACATGCCAGGAAGGTATATGTTCCAACTCCATGGCGAAAGAAGTGCCTATGTTCGGGACCCTTCTTTCCTTGAGTACCTTTCCATCTTCTCTAACCTTTATCATATCCTTTATAATAATGCGTTTTCCTGAGTTCTGAGAGACATACTAGCAAATTATGGAAACAAAAGAGGGTCTTGGGATTGGTTGGAAATACAAGTGAAAGCCTGGGACTCCCTATTGGAGCCTGAAGTAGGGGGGGAGGAGTACTGTGGGACTAGGATCTTGACCTGGGTGGGGAGAGGGGGTGTGTGCTTATTCCTGGTAAGAAGTGTTAGAACTGAACTCAATGGAAGGACATCCTGCTGGTGTCAGAGAATTGGTGTGTATGTGGGAAAAAGTCAAATATTCTATAACCAGAAGTATTGTGAGCATTCAGAGAGGAGAGAACAGAGGAAAACGGAGTTTTTCCTTTTATCAGTTCAGTTCAGTTCAGTCACTCAGTCATGTCTGACTCTTTGCGACCCCATGAATCACAGCATGCCAGGCCTCCCTGTCCATCACCAACTCCCAGAGTTCACTCAGACTCACGTCCATCGAGTCAGTGATGCCATCCAGCCATCTCATCCTCTGTCGTCCCCTTCTCCTCCTGCCCCCAATCCCTCCCAGCATCAGAGTCTTTTCCAATGAGTCAACTCTTTGCATGAGGTGGCCAAAGTACTGGAGTTTCAGCTTTAGCATCATTCCTTCTAAAGAAATGCTAGGGCTGATCTCCTTCAGAATGGACTGGTTGGATCTCCTTGCAGTCCAAGGGACTCTCAAGAGTCTTCTCCAACACCACAGTTCAAAAGCATCAATTCTTCGGCACTCAGCCTTCTTCACAGCCCAACTCTCACATCCATACATGACCACTGGAAAAACCATAGCCTTGACTAGACGAACCTTTGTTGGCAAAGTAATGTCTCTGCTTTTCAATATGCTATCTAGGTTGGTCAAAACTTTCCTTCCAAGCAGTAAGTGTCTTTTAATTTCATGGCTGCAGTCACCATCTGCAGTGATTTTGGAGCCCCCAAAAATAAAGTCTGACACTGTTTCCACTGTTTCCCCATCTATTTCCCATGAAGTGATAGGACCAGATGCCATGATCTTCGTTTTCTGAATGTTGAGCTTTAAGCCAACTTTTTCACTCTCCTCTTTGACCTTCATCAAGAGGCTTTTTAGTTCCTCTTCACTTTCTGCCATAAGGGTGGTGTCATCTGCATATCTGAGGTTATTGATATTACTCCCAGCAATCTTGATTCCAGCTTGTGCTTCTTCCAGTCCAGCATTTCTCATGATGTACTCTGCATATAAGTTAAATAAACAGGGTGACAATATACAGCCTTGATGTACTCTTTTTCCTATTTGGAACCAGTCTGTTATTCCATGTCCAGTTCTAACTGTTGCTTCCTGACCTGCATACAGATTTCTCAAGAGGCAGGTCAGGTGGTCTGGTATTCCCATGTCTTTCAGAATTCTCCACAGTTTGTGGTGATCCACACAGTCAAAGCCTTTGGCATAGTCAATAAAGCAGAAATAGATGTTTTTCTGGAACTCTCTTGCTTTTTCCATGATCCAGCAGATGTTGGCAATTTGATGTCTGGTTCCTCTGCCTTTTCTAAAACCAGCTTGAACATCTGGAAGTTCACGGTTCATGTATTGCTGAGGTCTGGCTTGGAGAATTTTGAGCATTACTTTACTAGTGTGTGAGATGAGTGCAATTGTGTGGTAGTTTGAGCATTCTTTGGCATTGCATTTCTTTGGGATTGGAATGAAAACTGACCTTTTCCAGTCCTGTGGCCACTGCTGAGTTTTCCAAATTTGCTGGCATATTGAGTGCAACACTTTCACAGCATCATCTTTCAGGATTTGAAATAGCTTAAGTGGAATTTCCATCACCTCCACTAGCTTTGTTCATAGTGATGCTTTCTAAGGCCCACTTGATTCATATTACAGGATGTCTGGCTCTAGGTGAGTGATCACACTATCATGATTATCTGGGTCTTGAAGATCTTTTTTGTACAGTTCTTCTGTGTATTCTTGCCATCTCTTCTTAATATCTTCTGCTTCTGTTAGGTCCATACCATTTCTGTCCTTTATCGAGCCCATCTTTGCATGAAATGTTTCCTTTGTATCTCTAATTTTCTTGAAGAGATCTCTAGTCTTTCCCATTCTGTTGTTTTCCTCTATTTCTTTGCATTGATCGCTGAGGAAGGCTTTCTTATCTCTTCTTGCTATTCTTTGGAACTCTGCATTCAGATGTTTATATCTTTCCTTTTCTCCTTTGCTTTTCACTTCTCTTCTTTTCACAGCTATTTGTAAGGCCTCCCCAGACAGCCATTTTGTTTTTTTGCATTTCTTTTCCATGGGGATGGTCTTGATCCCTGTCTCCTGTTCAATGTCACAAACCTCTGTCCATAGTTCATCAGGCACTCTATCTATCAGATCTAGTCCCTTAAATCTATTTCGCACTTCCACTGTATAATCATAAGGGATTTGATTTAGGTCATACCTAGTGGTCTAGTGGTTTTCTCTACTTTCTTCAATCTAACTTTGGATTTGGCAATAAAGAGTTCATGATCTGAGCCAAAGTCAGCTCCTGGTCTTGTTTTTGTTGACTGTATAGAGCTTCTCCATCTTTGGCTGCAAAGAATATAATCAATCTGATTTCAGTGTTGACCATCTGGTGATGTCCATGTGTAGAGTCTTCTCTTGTGTTGTTGGAAGAGGGTGTTTGCTATGACCAGTGCATTTTCTTGGCAAAACTCTATTAGTCTTTGCCCTGCTTCATTCTGTATTCCAAGGCCAAATTTGCCTGTTACTCCAGGTGTTTCTTGACTTCCTACTTTTGCATTCCAGTCTCCTATAATGAAAAGGACATCTTTTTTGGGTGTTAGTTCTAAAAGGTCTTGTAGGTCTTCATAGAACCATTCAAATTCAGCTTCTTCAGCATTACTGGTTGGGGAATACACTTGGATTACTGTGATATTGAATGATCTGCCTTGGAAATGAACAGAAATCATTCTGTCATTTTTGAAATTGCATCCAAGTACTGCGTTTCGGACTCTTTTGTTGACCATGATGGCTACTCCATTTCTTCTGAGGGATTCCTGCCTGTAGTAGTAGATATAATGGTCATCTGAGTTAAATTCACCCATTCCAGTCCTTTTTAGTTCACTGATTCCTAGAATGTCGACATTCACTCTTGCCATCTCTTGTTTGATCACTTCCAATTTGCCTTGATTCATGGACCTGACATTCCAGGTTCCTATGCAATATTGCTCTTTACAGCATCAGACCTTGCTTCTATCACCAGTCACATCCACAACTGGGTATTGTTTTTGCTTTGGCTGCATCCCTTCATTCTTTCTTGAGTTATTTCTCCACTGATCTCCAGTAGCATATTGGGCACCTACTGACCTGGGGAGTTTCTCTTTCAATGACCTATCATTTTGCCTTTTCATACTCTTCATGGGGAGATATATATATATATATATATATATATATATATGGATATATATATAAAATGTTTGTGTGTGTGTGCTAAGTCTCTTCAGTGATGTTCAGCTCTTTGCAAACCATGGACTCTAGGCCCACCAGGCTCCTCTGTCCATGGGATTCTCCAGGCAAGCATACTGGAGTGGGTTGCCATGCCCTCCTCCAGGAGATCTTCCCCACCCAGAGAGCAAACCCATGCCTCCTATGTCTCCTGCATTGGTAGGTGGGTTCTTTACCACTAGTGCCACCTGGGAGGCCCCATATATCTTGTATACCATACACTTAAGTACTCTATTTAAACATAATCATACATGGAACTTTAAATACAATAAAATTCTGAATCCAGACAGAAAAGTTTTTGAATCACTCTTGCTTGAGGATGATCAGTGCTTTGGGACTAGCTGTGCCAACCTACACAGGCAACTAAAGATGATATAACTTTATAGTTATATAAATATAAGCCCAACTGTCATGCTCGCTGGGGCTCAGGAAAAGAGACAAAGGAGGCACGTGTACCATACATTTAAATACTTAAAAATAGAAATCAAGCAAATAAACTGTAATGGGCCTTAGGAAGCATCACTATGAACAAAGCTAGTGGAGGTGATGGAATTCCAGTTGAGCTCTTTCAAATCCTAAAAGATGATGCTGTGAAAGTGCTGCACTCAATATGCCAGCAAATTTGGAAAACTCAGCAGTGGCCACAGGACTGAAAAATGTCAGTTTTTATTCCAATCCCAAAGAAAGGCAATGCCAAAGAATGCTCAAACTACTTCACAGTTGCCCTCTTCTCACATGCTAGTAAATTAATGCTCAAAATTCTCCAAGCCAGGCTTCAGCAATATGTATACCGTGAACTTCCAGATGTTCAAGCTGGTTTTAGAAAAGGCAGAGGAACCAGAGATCAAATTTCCAACATCCACTGGATCATTGAAAAAGCAAGAGAGTTCCAGAAAAAAACATCTACTTCTGCTTTACTGACTATGCCAAAGCCTTTGACTGTGTGGATGACAACAAACTGTGGAAAATTCTTCAAGAGATTAGAATATCAGATCGCTTGACCTGCCTTCTGATAAATCTGTATGCAGGTCAAGAAGCAACAGTTAAAACTGGACATGGAACAACAGACTGGTTCCAAATAGGAAAAGGAGTATGTCAAGGCTATATATTGTCAACCTGCTTATTTAACTTATATGCAGAGTACATCATGAGAAATGCTGGGCTGGATGAAGCACAAGCTGGAATCAAGATTTCCAGGAGAACTATCAATAACCTCAGATATGCAGATGACACCACCCTTATGGCAGAAAGTGAAGAGAAACTTAAAGAGCCTCTTAATGAAAGTGAAAGAGGAGAGTGAAAAAGTTGGCTTAAAGCTCAACATTCAGAAAACTAAGATCATGGCATCTGGTCCCATAAGTTCCTGGCAAATAGATGGGGAAACAGTGGAAACAGTGACAGACTTTATTTATTTATTTTTGGCTCCAAAGTCACTGCAGATGGTGACTGCAGCCATGAAATTAAAAGGTGTTTGCTCCTTGGAAGAAAAGTTATGACCAACCTAGACAGCTTATTGAAAAGCAGAGACATTGCTTTGCCAACAAAGGTCTGTCTAGTGAAAGCTATGGTTTTTCCAGTAGTCATGTATGGATGTGAGAGTTGGACTATAAAGAAAACTGAAGAATTGATGGTTTTGAACTGTGGTGTTGGAAAAGAGTCTTAAGAGTCCCTTGGACTACAAGGAGATCCAACCAGTCCATCATAAATGAAATCAGTCCTGAATATTCATTGGAAGGACTGATGTTGAAGCTGAAACTCCAATCCTTTGGCCACCTGATGGGAAGAACTGCTTTCATTTGAAAAGACCCTGATGCTGGGAAAGATTGAAGACAGGAGGAGAAGGGGTTGACAGAGGATAAGATGGTTAGATGGCATCAGTGACTCAATGGACATGAGTTTGAGTAAGCTCTGGGAGCTGGCAATGGACAGGGAGGCCTGGTGTACTGCAGTCCATGGGGTTGCAAAGAGTCGGATATGACTGAGTGACTGAATTGAACAGAATTGATTCTTGACAAATGGGCTTTCCCAGGTGGCACTAGCAGTAAAGAATCCACCTGACAATGCAGGAGACATAAGAGATCTGGGTTCGATTCCTGGGTCAGGAAGATCTCCTGGAGGAGGGCATGGCAACTCATTCCAGTATGCTTGTCTAGAGAATCCCATGGACAGAGGAGCCTAGTGGGCTATAGTCCACAGGGTCATAGTTTGACGTGACTGAAGTGACTTAACACACACAAACACACAGACACACACATGCATTCTTGACAAATACACATCAGGAGTCCTCTGAGTTGCATGGTAGGACATAGCCATTCCCCAGGGAGGAACCTCTAGCTTGGCCTGTGGTGCCCAGTCTACCCACCTTCTCTTCCATCGCCTCTTCCTTCCACATCACAGGGGGCCTCCAGCTTTCAAATATGGACAATCTGATCTCATCTCTTATTTCTCTCTCTCTCTTTGAAGGGCTACCCCGTGGCTTCCCCTCAGATCTGGGAGTATGCATACTGAGTGATAACATCCACCCTTGGAAAAGCTGAACATGAGAAGCAGACTCAGGGCTGACCGATGGGCAGTTTCACAGTCTTGGCTTGTGGAATATTGTCCAGGGGAAAATCAGAGCTCTGCACAGGTCCATCCCCTTAGCTCCTCTGCTTTGGCCAGAGGAGGCCATGAGAGACACTGTGGAGCATGAGGCCGAGGGCTGAGTCAGTGGTATTGCGTGTCTCTTTGTGTGGTTAAACTCATTATCTGGATGCTTTAGCCTTTAAAACTCCCAGCTAAATAGGTGATAGTAAAAATTAGAGATGAATTTAACTTTTACTAATAGCAAATTATCTAGTAAACGAGATGTTTCTTCACTCCTCTTTCTTCAAATCGACCCAACCATTATAGTGCTGATTCATTCCCTTTTTGTTGGGAGGATATAAAAGTTCACTTTATTGTACTGGCCTTCAACAATCCTAAACCCTAATCCCAGTCCTGAAATTAATTTCTGGGTGACTTTGAAAAGGATGTAAGAAGAAAAAGTGCCTCAAAATTCTTAATATCATGGCAAAGAAAGATAGAGAGGAGCTACCTGGTTCAATCATATGAAATTTACTAGTATTTGACCTTTTTTTTTTTTTTTAAGCTTACTGAAATGGCAATTTTGTATGGTTTAAATTAACTGAAGAGGAGGTCTCTACAAAAGCCCCTTTCAGCTCTGTGTCATGGGGTCACGGAGTTTTGTCTAGAAGCCTGGGAGCCCGTTCTAAGTGTTTCCTTTCAGGATGGTTGGGTCAGATGTTGGGGAAGGGCACAGAGAGCTGGCTCTAACTCATCCTTTTGGCAAAGAAGGTGGGCTACAGTAGCCACTGCCCTGTAATCACACTGCCTCGCTCTGAGTCATAAACGCCCAGCGCTTCACTTTTCACATGCTTGGCAAAGATTATATTTTTCCATGTTCTCACGCCTGCCCCTCGGCCTTTGTGAAGCAATTTCCACAGAAACGATGGTCTGCCACCAAATAAGAGTTTACTAAGAATAAAAATTGAATTTCGTCTGCCTGTTGACAAGCTGATTGATCTGGGGGCTCTTGTGACTGAATCCTCTCCTAAGCACATTCTCATTTATCATGTGCGAGATTGTTTCAGAATCGATAGCAGCCCTGAGCAGACACGTCTCTGCTGGGGACCCGTCAGGGCCCACAGCCTTCCCTGTAACACTGCTAATTTTTTTGACAGAATTATTTCAACAGTTAAATCGTTCTAGGCCTGTTGTTCCCAGCCTTTCACTAGAATTGTTTGTTAAGGTCATACTTTTTAATATACTTCCTGTAAACACTGGACCTTGAGGAGTTTGCCCTTTTTCTCATGAGGTTAATTTCTCACCCCCGCTCTGAAAGTGAAAGTGTTAGTCGCTCAGTCATGCTAAGAGTCAGTCATGTCTGACTCTTGGCGACCCCATGGACTGTAGCCCTCCAGGCTCCTCTGTCCATAGAATTCTCGAGGCAAGAATACTGGAGTGGGTAGCCATTCACTTAATCTGTGGTTGAGCGATGTTAAATTTTAGGATGCCCCTGAGGTGCAACTCTTTATATACAACCTGTGTCAAAGGATAAGAGCAAGAGAAAGCAACTTAACTGCCATCCTAGGGCTTCATGGCCTAGCTGTGTGGCTTTGGCAATGATCTTTCCCTCTCTGAGCCTCATGTTAAGAAATTGGGTCAGATGAAGTCTTAAGTAGAGTCTATCTTGGATACTCTCTTTGTCCAAGTCAGCAGTTGTGAACCGGAGGTTCATGGGTAGAATTTGGTCTGAAGATGGGGTTCATTTAGCTTCCAGAGTATCTGCTTTTTGTTTGTTAAATTTGATTCCCTTTTTTCTTACTTTATTTAAAAAATTAATTTGTTAATATTTTAAAATTACATAAATACAATTCATTCTTTCTGTGACACACTAATTTTGGTATGAGTTTTGACACATGCGTAAATGCTTGTACCCACAGTATACAGAACAAGATAACATCCCAAGAACTCCTTCATGTTTCTCCCTCAAAATCAAGCCCTGCCCCCACTCTTAACCCCTGACAATCACTAATATGTTCTCTGTTCCTATAGCTTTGTCTCTTTCAGGATATCACCTGAATGAAATTATATGATTATATAACCTCTTGAAACCAAGTTCATGAGCACAATGCATTTGATATTCACCCATGATGTATGTGTCGGCGATTTGCTCCTTTTATTTCTGAATAATATTCCACTGGGGCTTCATTGTTTGTATGTATGTATCACCATGTGTTTATATGTTCATCTACTGAAGGGTATTTGGGCTTTTTCAAGTTTTTGATGATCATGAAAAACGGTCCCATTAGCATTTGTGGGTAGTTTTTATATGAACATAAGTTTCCATTTCTACAATAAAATTACTGGTTCTTGTGGCAATTTTTTAAAAGAACTGCCAGGGTACTTTCCAGAATATTTATACCGTTTTGTACTCCTTCCGGAAATGTATGAGAATTTTCTCTGCATCCTCATTGACACTTGATATTATCAGTAACTTTTAAAACTTTAAGCATTCTAATAGGTGTATGGTAATATCTCATTTTAATTTGCATTTTCCTCATTATTAATCACATTGAACATCTTGTGTTTATTTGGCATCATATATCTTCTTTGCTGAAGTGTTTGTTGCAATATTTTTCCTATTTCTTTGAATAGGTTGTTTATTTACTTTTGGGTTTTAAGAATATTTTAAAAAATATATTACAGATACAATTTTTGTTCAATATATGACTCACAAGTAATTTCTCTCAATATATGGTTTGTCTTTTTATTCTGTTAATTGTGCTCAACATGGAGAAGGGTGCTTAACTTTGATAAAACCCATCATTTTTTCTATTTATCATTTTTCTTTTGTGTATTTTGCTTTTGATGTCATATCTAAGAAGACTTTGCCTTACCCTAGGTCCTGAAAATTTAGTTCTGTATTTCCTTCTAAGAGTTTTATGGTATTATGTTTTAATATATTTGTGTCTATGATATATTTCAAGTTAATTTCATATTTCTTTTACATATTGATATCTAGTGTTTTACAGCACCATTTGCTGCGAAACTACCTTTCTCCTTTCAAATTGTCAAAAATCTAAAAGTCAGTGCTATTTATGTGCACTAGAAAATTTCTGGATGTTTTTGTTCTCTTCCATTTGACTAAGAGTCTACCATTTCACAAGTGTCACATTGTTTCAACTACCGTAGTTTTATGATACATCTTAAAATGTGGTTGTGCACATCCTCCAACTTTTTTCTTTTTCAAAATTGTTTTGAATATTCTGGTTCCATTATCTTTCCATATAAATTTCAGAATTAGCTAGTGTGAATCTGCAGAGAATCCTGCTGGGATTTTGATTGGGATTGCATTAAACGTATTAGTCAATTTGGGGAGAATTGACATGTTGACTGTATTGACTCTTTTACTTCATGGGCACAGCGTGTCTCTCTGCTTATTTAGGTCCTCTCTGATCTCAGGCATCAGCGTTTTGTAGTTTCAGTTACATATCCTGCACATATTTTTGTTAGATTTATATTTACAATTTCATTTCTGGGAGCTCTTATAAATGATACTGTTCTCAAATATTTTCTTTACAATAGTCTTTTCATTGCTAGTATGTAGAAATGCAATTGATTTCTATGTATTGATCTTTTATTCTGCAATCTTTTTAAGCTCACTTAGTTCTAGTGATGTTTTTTGGTAGATCCCCTATGATTTTTTTCATGTAGACAATCATAAGGATTTTTTACATGGGGATATTTTAATTTTTTAAAATGTGAATGCCTTTTATTTATTTTTCTAAACTTACTGAGTTCGCTAGGACTTCTAGAATGATATTGAATAGGAGTATAAAAATGGACAGCTTGACTACTTCCCAATCTCTTATGGAGAAAACATGTGATATAATGTCGGCTCTAAGTTTCTTTGTAGATAGTCTCTGTTAACTTTCCTTCTATTTATAGTTTTCTGAGAGTTGTCATTATGAAAGGATATTGAACTTTGTTGCCTTTTTTTCACTATTGGTATAATCATAATGTGATAAATTGCAGTGATTGATTTTTGAGGATGATTCATGAATCAGCTTTGCAATCTCATGATAAACTTCACTTGGTCATCAATATATTTTTTAATGCAGCAGATTTTAAATGAACACGTTGACTCTTTAGTTTCTCTGAAAAATTCAGAACATCTGGCAACACTGAGTCAAAAATCCTGCCTGGTGGCTCAATTATACAATTCAGACAGCATTCCTATACCAACATGAACATTAGTGTTAAGTGCAGATCAGTTAACTACACAGAAAAAGCTCTTCCAGGACTTCAGAACAGAAGCACAGGAATGAAATACATATACTAAAATAAACCCAGCATGATATCTGATATACCACACTAGGAACAGAAACCTACTTTAATAAATGAACTCTTGAAATTGTACATAGGGCTAACAATGTTAGATAATCCAGATTCCTATATAAAAGTTTCTCAATTATTGGATAATCTAGTTCATATCATAGAAGCATTATCTTTCTTAAGACCCACTGATACATATTACACTGATGCAAATATTAAGTAGGGCATAAAGATAAAATTTATCTTAGAAAAATGAACTATTCAGGAATTCTCTGCACTAGCAGTGCAGGGGAACAGATAACTGGTGCTGCTGTGGCATCGATCCTAGGAACCACCAGCAGTAGCAGGGCGCTGCCAATCTAACCTGAGCACAGGTGCTTTGTGACAAACAGTGCCAGCACACTCATCTGCATGATATTCTGGCACTGTATTTTGAATGATACTAATTTTTAAATAAATCTGTGTGTGTGTGTGTGTGTGTGTGTGTGTATATGTAGAGTTGAAGAAGCTGGTTTCCCTGGTGGTTCAAGCCATAAAGAATCTGCTGGCAATGCAGGAAACAAACAATACTCGGATTCAACCCCTGGGCTGGGAAGATCTCCTGGAGAAGGAAATGGCAACCACTCCAGTATTCTTGCCTAGAGAATCCCACAGACGGAGAAGCCTGGCAGGCTACAGTCCATGGAGTTGCAAAGACTTGGACACGACTTAGTGGCTAACACACACACAGAGTTGAAAAAGGCCATCCTCTAGGAAGCTGGTCAGTGTCCTTAAGAAACCACAGTAGAGATCAAAGTAAAATTTACTAATCATGGCATGTGGACTGTTTTGTTGTTGTTAAGTTTTATTTATTTATTTATACTGTGCTGAGTCTTTGTTGCTATGCGAGGGCTTTTTCTGGTTGCAGCAAGCAGGAACTACTCTGTTGTGGTGTGTGGGCTTCTCATTGTGGTGGCTTCTCTTGACTCTTGTTTCAGAGCACGGGTTCTAAGGCATGCGGGCTCAGTGGTTGTGGTGCACGGGCTTAGTTGCACCAAGGCATGTGAGATTTTCCCAGACCAGGGATCAAGCCCATGTCCCCTGCCTTGAGAGGCAGATTCTTAACCACTGGACCACCAGGGAAGTCTCTGTTTTATTTATTTATTTAAGCAAAGAAATCTCCATGTCTCTCAAAAAAGTAGAAAGCAAATGATAGACAAAATGTTGTACATATCATGGAAAATGGAAGAAAGCATGTAATTTTAGGGAAACATAAGTATTCCTGGATATTTTCTTATCCTTGCCAACATCCATCCCAGTTAGTACCACCTTAAGCTCTGTTGGCATTTAGATTTGAAACTGTAAATGAATAGTATGGGTATCACTCCCTGTATTGTCCAAGACACAACCATGCTTGACCTCTGAAGGAATCCAGATTTACTGCAGGGGAACAAGCAGCATGTAGTTCTTTACAAGACTTGGAACCTGGTCAAATGACTTACCATGAAGCCCCATTCCATTTCGCCTATAACCCAGCATCACCCTGATTCCCAGTCTTAGTTTGATGACCTCTGATTTCCTCTCTTTATTTTTAACCCAACTGCCTATTTATTTACCATGTATTTGATGCCGGAGGAAGGACAATGAACCTGTCCTATTGAGTGATTCCTCTAGAACATTCTCTGAATTCTACAATAAAAACCACTTCCACGAACAAATATTTCTCTTTTGTGCTGTTATCTCACTCATGTAACTCCTTCTGGCTGGAGTGTCCTTTTTACTCCTTTTATTCTTGACCATAACTAATAACACCCAGCCCTCTAAGCAACCCTCCTGACTCTCAAATGAAAACTTAATCATACTCATCTTGGGGCCATGCGACCCTATTTTTCCTTTTTTCGAAGGTCATAGTATGTTAGCATTTGATAGTTTTTATCATGATTCTAAAACTAACTTTATTTTAAAAATCTAAACTAGGTTGATTTATAATAATATTGTATTTGTTTCATGTGTGTATTGTAATTCAGAATGTTTGCTGGTTGTACTTCATTTTAGGTTTCTAAACAAGATAATGGGTATAGTTATGATATATAGTAGGGACTTGTTGCTTATCTATTTTATATATAGTAGTTTGTATCTGTTAATCGCATACTCCTAATTTGTCCCTCTCCCTTCCCTTTCCTCTTTGTAACCACAGTTTATTTTCTATGTCTGGGAGTCTGTTTCTGTTTTGTATATAGATTCATTTGGATTATTTTTTAGATCCCACATGTAAATGATACCAGATAGTATTGTCTTTCCCTGTCTGACTTATTTCACTAAGCAGAATATTCTCTAGGTCCCTCCACCTTGCTCCAAATGACAGTATTTCATTCTTTTATTAAAAAGCAAAATGCATATATAGTAAACAAAAAAACCAAGGTATCAGAAAGCATATGTGATAAAAACAAAGTCATCCTCCCATTCTTAACCCCACATCGCCTGGTACTTCTCCCCAGGGAGACCACTTTCCCAGTCTCTCGCATATCTATTTAGAGGTCTTCTGTGAAGTATATACATTGCCAACACTGGTACAGAAATCAGCCTATTATACACAGTTCCTCACTGTGCTTGTTACTTGAACTATATTTTGAAAGATTATATCCTAAAAATATATCTTAAAGATTATTCTACTTCAGCACATCCATTCATCCAGAAATGATTGAATGCTTACTGTATGCCAGCACTGTTCTAGCCTCTAGGGATAAAGCACTGAACAAATAGATGTAATTCCTACCCTCAGTGATTCATTCTACTTATTGTTTGGGATGATAAGTCAAAACAATACAAAATAAAAACATTACATGTATATCAAATGTATGTATTTTATATATACACATTTATGTATGTCAATATATTATGCTAGATGACATACATTATGATAAATGGTACTAAGTGTTATGATAGAAAATAAAGTGTGGTCACTTAGCAGCAGCAGCAGCAGCAGGAGATAGAAACTGCTGGGAGATGGTGTTGCTGTCTTAAATAGAGTGATCAGGAAAGTCCTCTCTGAGAAGATGACTGTTTTCTTGGGGAGACAGTCCTGCATCTGGTGTACACAGATGACCTCCTTCTTTTAAGTCCAGCATAGTGTTCTAAGCGTATGGTATGTCCACAGGAAGGGACTTCTGGGTTGTTACCATTCTGTGGCCAATAAACAGAGCTACAGTAAAGGACAGAAACAGTATGGACCTAACAGAAGCAGAAGATATTAAGAAGAGGTGGCAAGAATACACAGAAGAATTATACAAAAAAGATCTTCATGACCCTGATAACCACGATGGTGTGATCACTCACCTAGAGCCAGACGTCCTGGAGTGTGAAGTCAAGTGGACCTTAAGCAGCATCACTAAGAGCAAAGCTAGTGGATGTGATAGAATTCCAGTTGAGCTGTTTCAAATCCTGAAAGATGATGCTGTGAAAGTGCTGCACTCAATACACCAGCAGACTTGGAAAACAGTAATGGCCACAAGACTGGAAAAGGTCAGTTTTCATTCTAATCCCAAAGAAAGGCAATGCCAAAGAATGTTCAAACTACCACACAATTGCACTCATTTCACATGTTAGCAAAGAAATGCTCAAAATTCTCCAAGCTAGGCTTTAACAGTATGTGAACCATGAAATTCCAGATGTTCAAGCTGGATTTAGAAAAGACAGAGGAACCAGAAATCAAATTGTCAATATCCATTGGATCAGAGAAAAAGCAAGAAAACTCCAGATAAACATCTACTTCTGCTTTAAGGACTACGCTAAAGCCTTTGTGTGGATCCACAATGAACTGCGGAAAATTCTTCAAGAGATGGGAATACCAGGCCACCTTACCTGCCTCTTGAGAAATATGTATGCAGGTCAAGAAGCAACAGTTAGAACCGGACATGGAACAACAGAACAACAGTATAAGCCTTGACGTAATAAAGGAGTATGTATGTCAATGTTGTATATTGTCACCTTGTTTATTTAACATCTATGCAGAGTACATCATGTGAAATGCTGGGCTGGATGAAGCATAAGCTGAAATCAAGATTGCCAGAAGAAATACCAATAACCTCAGATATGCAGATGCTGCTGCTGCTGCTGCTGCTAAGTCACTTCAGTCATGTCCTACTCTGTGCAACCCCAGAGACGGCAGCCCACCAGGCTCCCCCATCCCTGGGATTCTCCAGGCAAGAACACTGGAGTGGGTGACACCACCCTTATCGCAGAAAGTGAAGACAAACTAAAGAGCCTCTTGAAGAAAGTGAAAGAGGAAAGTGAAAAAAGCTGGTTTGAAATTCAACATTCAAAAAACTAAGATCACAGCATCAGGTCCCATCACTTCATGGGAAATAGATGGGGAAACAATGGAAACAGTGACAGACTTTATTTTCTTGGGCTCCAAAATCACTGCAGATGGTGACTGCAGCCATGAAATTAAGACATTTGCTCCTTTGAAGAAAAGCTATGACAAACCTTGACAGCATATTAAAAAGCAGAGACATTATTTTGCCAACAAAGGTCCATCTAGTCAAAGCTATAGTTATTCTAGTAGTCAAGTATGGATGTGAGAGTTGGACCATAAAGAAAGCTGAGCACTGAAGAACTGATGCTTTTGAACTGTGGTGTTGGAGTAGACTCCTGAGAGTCCCTTGGACTGCAAGGAAATAAAACCAGTCAATCCTAAAGGAAATCAGTCCTGAATATTCATTGGAAGGACTGATGCTGAAGCTGAAACTCCAATACCTTGGCCACCTGATGCGAAGAACTGACTCACTGGAACAGACCCTGATGCTGGGAAAGATTGAAGGGAGGAGGAGAAGGGGGTGACAGAGGATGGGATGGTTGGATGGCATCAGTGACTCAATGGACATAAGTTTGAGCAAGGCCCGGAACTGGTGATGGACAGGCAAGCCTGACAGGCTACCGTCCATGGGGTAACAAAGAGTCAGACATGAATGAGTGACTGAACTGAACTGAAACAAAGCTGCAAGGATTATCTTTGCAACCACTATTTGGACAAATGTGCAGATTTAACTGTAGTGGGAAAAAAAGTCTTAAAAATAAAATTGTTGTATCAGAAAAGACTATTATCTGTGTACATTTCTATGTCACCCACAGACTAAATTTCTTGAGGACAGGGACCATTCCTGACACATCTTTGAATTTCCTTAGCCAAGAGGATGTTTGTGGTTTGAACACCTAAACAGTTCAGAATAGACAAGGAGCAGAATGGTTTGAGCAGAATGGTTTTCATTCTTCTGGGAAGCATGTGAGCATCTTTAGTCCCTCAGACCATATCCTCCAGCTTCAATACACAGTTACTCCCTTGGATATGGTAATATGGCTGAGCTTACTTTGGGAACTTACCTAGGATAGAACATAAATATCTCTTCCTTTAAACAATGAACAGAATGTTTTCTCCTCTATGTAGAGCAGACATTATATCCTCAGGGTGATAAGCCTTGATGACTCAGCCCAAAGAACAAAAAGAATAAAATTTACTCTGCATACTCAAGCACTTTCAAACATATGAGTGTCTCTTTCCCAAAGGCTTTTCTTTGGGAGTATGTATCCAAAGGAGTCTACACAACCTCAAGTTCAAGGTAACTAAGAAAACTGGCACAATCCAAGGGCTATTAAGGTTTAAATTTAAAATCAGTCTAGTTTAGGGGGGAAAAAAAACCAAAGTACTTATAATAAAAACTCTCCTGGAGAAGACATGATGGATATGTAGCAACTTAGAGTCCTGATAATATTTTCAGAGGGTGTCAGAACATTTACAATTATTCAGCGCTTAGAACTCACTTGCTCCCTGGCATTATCTTTGTTGGTCATAAACAGAAATATCCTTGAAGTAAATGGGGAAAGGTCATCACATAAATATGATAAGCAAGCTCATTGCTCTTAGTTTGGTTGAGGAGGTAAGAGAAAAATATACAAATAGGAAAGTCAACTATAGACAGCTGGAAGATATGCCTGAATTTGTATGGAAGGCAATTCTTGGTGGCTCCGGAGCCTGGTCTTTCTGGGTAGAACAACAAGAAGTGATTTCTATTAAGCCCTCATATCTTATTATTTTTATAACATAAGTTGCCGTTAGGCTTTCCCTTGGAATAGACGATGATGATAATTTACACATGCTGGACAGATAAATGATTCAATTCTTAGTTACAAGAGACTGTTGACAGTGATTACTGATGCTCATTTCGTTCACGCACATTATGTGGGGCAGGCAACTCCAGGTTTAGAGGCCTTTCATGTTTTTTCAAAGGAAATCAGTCACTCACATAATAATTATTTATTATTCCACATTGGCAGACAGTTGGATGCATTTATGACAGTTAAGAGCCTTAGACAAAATGCTGCAAAGTGGTGCAACCGATAAAATATTTTACAGCATAGGAGATACCAACAATAATTAGAAGGCCTTGGTATATAATGAAAAAAAAAAACTCTGAGGTTTCCCCATTGACTCTTGGCTAGTTTTCACCTGTACCTTTGACTTGTTCCAGACTGAAATGCTGGTGTTCATCCAAGATTTGGATTCAGACCACTAAGTTTCTTTGCAAAGAGTCTTCTTCCCTAAATAACATCTGCCTACCCATCTGTCCATGGGTTCCTTTTTTGATTCATACATTTAACTTTTATTAAACATTTTCTATGTGCAAAGTATCTTACTAAATCCTTCATAAAATCTTATCTCCCTGGAAGGACCTTTGACTGAGAACTGTGTGAATTCTAGTTTTAATTGTAAATAGTATACATCTTCCAATTCTCAGCCTAGCTGTATTCCAAATGTTCATCAGAGTCAAGTTTCTTTGAAAATAGAAAGTTTCAAATCTGAATTCTTTGGCTGCAGTATTTGGTTAATGTTACCTATTTCTCAAATTTACTTCATTTTGAAAACACATTGTAAAAGAAGATATTGTGAAAAATAAGTTTCCCTCTTATTGCTGACTTCCAATTGCCTCTCTGAGGTATGGGTTTCTTACATAATATCTCAAAGGTGTTATATGAATAGTAAATCCTGCTGTGATTCAATATGTGGGTTCTTAAAAATCACCACACTGTGCAAAATCACACAATAAAAACCACAGAGTTTCTGGGGAAAGTGGGGGTAAGGGTACAACTTTCTAAAATATCAAGAACATGCTTTTTGAAAAGTATAAACCATAGGACTCTAATAAAAATAGTAGCATAGTGTTACACATATCAAATGCTAAGAAATACATAAATACTACAATAAGGATGGTACTTTGGCTTGAAATTGACCTGGAGGTTTGCTTGTAGGAATGGATTTTGGAAGGGTTGTGGCTCACGAGTTTCTGTGAATTAGCTAAAGGAAGAGCACCTGAAATTTGTTGGAAAGTTCAAACACCAGATGAAGATGGGTGCATCTCATAACACGAGGTAAGCTGCAGTAGCTGCTGGATGGGTGAGGTGTCTGTGCGTGTGTGCTTTTTGCGTTCCCACATGGCTCCCATCAGCAGGCTGTCGTTTTCTGTGTTCACCATGTGTTCATTGCATAAGAAATTGTGCATAAGCAGAATTCACATGATGTTCAATTTTTTCCCTAATAGATCAATCACGTGAGTGATTTTTTTTATCAAAACCAATATTATCGCAGAACTGACTGCATACGTGAGAGTATGTGTTTTACTTTTGACATTAACATTAACACAGAGTATCTTCTTTTTGTAAATGATGAAAATAATACATAAACATAGAAAAGACATGTTACCTTTAGCTCCCAAGCAACCACAGAGATTTTTTTGGATCTTTCTCTATTTTTATGATAATTTACTTGTGTATGCAATGAATCCTGCCTGAAAGAATCTATCAGAAGCATTTATTGAATTCAAATAGAGTTGTTACGATGATAAGTGGTGAAATTTCCTCAAGAATCTGATTTATATTTTCAGGTTTTGCATTTGTCTTTAATCCGTTTTGAGTTTATTTTTTATCTGGTTTGAGAAAGTAGTACAGCTTGTTTCTTTTGCATGAAGCTGTCTAGTTTTCCCATCACCATCACCTTTGAAGAGGCTGATTTTCCCTTATTGTGTATTCTTGCCTCCTTTGTCATAGATTAACTGACCATATAAGTGTGAATTTATTTCTCTTCCCATCCCTGTACTCTGTTCCATTGATCTGTGTTTGTTTTTGTGGCAGTATCATACTGTTTTGATTACTGTAGCTTTGTAGTATAATTTGAAATCAGGGCACATGATACCTCCAGCTTTGTTCTTCCTCCAGATTTATATGACTCTCCAGGGTCTTTTGTGCTTCTGTACAAATTCTAGAGTTGTGTTTCCTATGAAAAATGTCTTTGATATTTTGATAAGGATTATATTGTATTGATTGTATTGTATTGAACCTTTAGATTGTCTTGGTCATTTTAACAATATCAGTTCTTCCAATACATGAGAGCTGTATAGCTTTCCATTTGTTTGTGTTGTCTTCAATTGCTTTCATCAATGTCTTTGAGTTTTCAGAGTATAAGTCTTTTACCTCTTTGTTTAGATTTAGTCCAGGTATTTTATTCTTTTCAATGCAATTGTAAATGGAATTATTTTCTTAATTTCTCTCTTTGTTACTAGTGTACAGAAACACAACAGATTTCTATATGTTAGTTTTAAATGTGAGACCTGAAACCATAAAACTGCTAGAAGAAAACATAGGCAATATGGTCTTTGAATCTGTTGTGGTAATATTATTTTTTAGGTCTGTTTTCTTAGATCTCATTTTACTCAAAAAATAGAACTATCATATGATCCAGCAATTTCACTGCTGGGTATTTACCTGAAGGAAATAAAAACACGAATTCAGAAAAATATCTGCACCCCCATGATCACTGCAGCATTATTTGCAATAGCTCAGAAATGGAAGCAAACTAAGTGTCCATCAGTAGATAAATAGAGGCAGCAGCTTCCCACTGGCTGTTTTACACATGGTAGGGTTTCCCTGGTGGCTCAGAGGTGAAGAATCCACTTGCAATGGAGGAGACACGGGTTCAGTCCCTGGGTTGGAGATTCCCCTGGAGAAGAAAATGGCAACCCATTCCAGTATTCTTTCCTGGGAAATCCCATGGACAGAGGAGCCTGATGGGCTATAGCCCACGGGGTCTCAAAAGAGTCAGACAGGACTGAGCTACTAGACAACAAAGTGTATGCGTGCCAGAGCCACTCTCTCAATTTTTCCCACCTGCTCCTTCCCCACTATGTCCATATATCCACTCTCTACACCTTTGTCTCTCTATCCCTGCCCTGAAAATAGGTTCATCTGTACCACACACACACACACACACACACACACACACACACTGTATTATTACTCAGCCATAAGAAAGAAATCTTCATGTTTGTGATGACATGGATGGATTAGAGGGTATTATGTTAAGTGAAATAAGTCAGAGAAAAAAAAATACCATATGATCTCACATATATGTGGAATCTAAAAAACAAAACGAATGAAACAAACTCATAGGTATGAGTGGTTGCCAGAGGAGAGGGGAGTGGGGGATGAAATAAGTGAAGAGAATTAAGAGGTATAAGCCTTCAGCTATAAGTGACAAGGATGTAATACACAACATAAGAAATATGGTCAATAATAATATAATAACTGCATATAGGGACAGATGGTTACTAGACTTACAATGGTGATCATCTCATAATGTACACAAATGTCGAATCACTGTGTAGTACACCAGAAACTAACATGATATTGTACACCAACTATATTTCAATTAAAAAATGAATTTGTGTTTTTTTTAGGTGAAAACAACCTGAATGCCCACCAACTGATGATGACAGTAGATAAACAAAGGTGGTATATGCATACAATGGAATATTATTCAACTATAAAAAGAATGCAGTACTGAACGACTGATACATGGTACAACATGAATGAACCTTTAAAAACATTATGTTAAGTCAAAGAAGCTAGACACAAAAGGCCACGTATTATAAGATTCCATTCATATGAGAGTTCAGAATAGGGAAAGAAAGTAGATTAGGGGTTATCTAGGGCTGGGGGTAGTGATGGGAAACACAGGATTGATAGCTAATGGGTGAAAGAGTATTTTTTTAGGAAGATGAAAATGTCCTAAAATTGACTGTAGGGATGGTTGCACATATCTATGAATATACTAAAAACAATGAATTGCACACTTGAGGTAGATTATATGATATGTGAATTACATCTCAATAAAGCCGTTAAGAAAAGAATTCATTTTATTTTAGGTTGTATCCCTATAACATTGTGAAAGAGGGCTCCAAGACCTCCATGTTCTTGGAAACTCCTTATCGTGATATGCTCAGCTGAGTCTGCAAAAATCTAGAGGTTTGGATGCTCTGCCCTTCTTCCACAGAGAAGTCTGCTGATTCCATTCTACTATCATCTCTCTACGGAGATCTTATCCATCCTCATTTTGATATGTTCTGTGGCTGCCAGGGGTTTATCACCAAACAGTCTGTTTAAGAAAAGCACATTGGAGGATTGCTTTTTGAACATTTCCATATCTGAGAATACTTTTTTTTCCATCTTCCCCTATGACAGAAAGTTGGTAGAAAATATTAGGTTATTATCACCTTTTCCTCTCTGAAGTCTGTACATTTGCTAATGTTTTTGAACTTTAAAAGTTTTAAAGAAGTTCGAGAGTAGCTTGATTTTCTTCCTCTGAAGAAATCGTAAGTTTTCTGCTTGGACACTTGTAGTGTTTTTCCTTGTACCTAGAATTTGGAAATGTCACCAGGGCAAGATTTATTATTGGCCTTTTTCATTGATTTTTGCTGCACTGTGGTGAGCCATTCTAATATGCCGATGTTTTATCAGCTCAGAGATTTATCGAGATGTGTGTGGGTTTTGTTTTGATTTCTTCCTTTAGGAGACTTGTGTTTTTAACACTTTAGAATGTGTATCTCTATTCTTTATCTTCCACATCTATTATCTTGAACATTGTTTTTGTCCCTGTGTTGTGTCCATTTGCACTTTTTAGGAGACTTTCTCAATTTCATCCTCCACCCACTGACATATCTCATGCGCCCCTGTTCTGTCTTCACTACCCCTTGTGAGAGTTTGTGGTGCTTGAGTTTTAATTTTTCCTTTCATCCTAAC
Source organism: Bos indicus (assembly GCF_029378745.1). Classification (NCBI taxonomy): domain Eukaryota; kingdom Metazoa; phylum Chordata; class Mammalia; order Artiodactyla; family Bovidae; genus Bos; species Bos indicus. The sequence goes on along the minus strand of NC_091777.1, from coordinate 20,938,170 downwards.
ATGTTCTAGGCTTTATGACATCATCCTTCAGCTTCAAAGAAGCTCTGACTTATGGTTTTTTCGAAACAGAAACTGGGTTTTAATAGTAAATACTTTTCAAAATTTTGTTTTTCCTTTAGGTCGGCAGAATAACAAAGCTTTATTTTCTCTTCATTATTTCACGGGTTTTAATTTTTCCTGTGGACTCAATGACAAATAGGGTACTGAAGAGAAATTCTTGCAGACTCAGATATTTGACAGTCTGCATGCAAATCCTAGCTCTCCCAATTACACTCTGTGTATCTTTGGGCTAGCTTATTATACCCTTCCTGTTTAAGTTTCATCATTTGTACAACAGGAATAGTTATATACATAATGGAGCTGTTTTCAATATTAAATGGGATAATACATAGAAAGCATTTAACACAGTGCCTGACACAGAGTGAATGCAAATAAAAGTTTTGGCTTTTTTTTTTTCATATATAAAGCTATCTAACAAAGTGTATGAACTTCCTCCTTGGCCCAGCTTTCTTCTCATATGAGTGTTTGTTGGATTTCTTTTATGAGTCTAGAGCTGGAGCGTAAGTTGCTGTTCCCGCTGCTGCTGAACAGGTTTCTATCAACTATGACTGCCTCCCAGGTTTCTTTTCCTTCCTTTGGTGCTTCACACTCAGATCTGAGCAGATGGGGTCCATGGATGTTACTGTCATAGATGGCCCCGTCTTCTCTCTATTTATGGCTACTGCATGGGTTCATGTATTATTTCTACTCTTCCATCTCCTTTTATTTTCAGGAATTTTCCAGAAGTTAAAATCTCTGAATGGAGATCAAAGGAGAGTCATTCACAGGTCCACAAGAATGGCTAATAAAAGGTCCACAAGACTAGTTATCTCAACTAGAAATACTGATGGAAGTAAAGAAACAGCAGTTTCCTGGTTGGTATTGGCCTTGTAGTTCTGAACCAATGAAAGGCAGCAGAAGTGGGATGAGAATCTCTTTCTTTGGGTTTCAATCCTGTTGTGCTGCCTTTACGTTATAAAAGTTTCTTCTAAATTCTGTCTGCAAAGTGTTGATGGAGGGGTTCTTGATTTCTCTCATGTTTTCTTCTAACTCAAGGCCAGCGAAAGGCCTGTGGAAGCCTAACCACAGGTGTCTTGGGTCTTTGATGTTTGTTGAGGCCTGGGGATTATTTGGAGTGGCTGGTTGTCCAATTCTTGCAACAGCCTCACCAGGGTCACATTCAAAGAGAATCAGTTGTTGCAAGATCAGAGACTCTCAGAGTTGGACAGGATGATGGAAATTATAGAGCCTAAGCTACTGCTTGGTAGTCAAACTCTCTTCACAACACTCCTTTCCAGTGGATTGTCTGATCTCTTCTCTCTCTCTCTTTTTTTTAGTATAGTCGCTTTACAGTTTTGGGTTGTCCAATCTCTTCTTGAACTTCCTTCTGTGACGGCAAGCTCACTAGCCACCAACCAATATGGCCCATGTCATTGCTGGGCAACTCCTTTAACTAAACTGAAATCTGTCCCCCATGTATGGTCTTAGAATAAAAGGAGAAAACTACTGTGCTTGTGAACAATCTGTGAAGGAAATAGAAAGCACTTTAGCTTTTGTATTCTGAGAGCTATTTAATAAAGAGACTTAGGCATTTCAAAATAATTTTTTAAATTAAGTGGTTCAGAAATCAGATGGTTGATATTGATTCTTTTTTAATTTTTAACTTTTACTGAATTATAATGTACATACTGAAAATGTTATTGATATTTTTTACTTCAGGATCAACTGACAGAAGCTGCTTCTGCCACCACTTCCCCACAGTGTCTCACACCCACAAATACAGTTTCAAGACAACGGAACTAGAAGCAAGCAACGACACACACACAAGCCCATGGTAGGTTGTCTGTCAGGCGGGGTTGCCAAAGAGAGTTTTCTCTAGTTTCTACCTTTCATATTTCAGAGGAAAACATCTCATTCACAGAACTCAAATTGCAGTGAGTGCTCTGAGGTGATCTTGGAAAAGTAGTTTTTTAACCTTACCAGCCTCTTGAGAATGCATATCAAGGCACCATAGACAGTATTCAGTAAGGTATCTGTTGGAAGGACAGAAGTTTCTTATCAAAAGTATTTTTTCCAATATTTTTATTCATATCATCTATAATAGTGGGGCTCAAGAGAAAAAGATCTTTGATAAGTTATCAGTATCTTCTGAGTAGGAGAAATAAGCCATTCTAGGACAGTAACATCTGAGTTTAAATATTTTTACAGATTTGTGTTAACAAATTATCAGGATCTGAAGAGTAAGGTATTACTATCAGGGTCCTGAGATTCAATAAAGAACGTGAGGAAAGGGCTGAAAAATAATTAAATGGTGATGAATATAAATGAGGTTTTGTTTCTCAAGAAAGGATCGCTCCTGTGTTTTACTTTGAGAATGTTCAGGAGGACAAAGGCAGAGGGCTCCAAAAATGGAGCACCCCATAGACTCAAGAGCATTCCTAAGTAGTGGGCATAGCCTTCAGCTTTGTATCAATGGGCAAGGAAAGGCCACCATGAGTAACTCACCGTGACCACACTTGCATGCATATGTGCTAAGCCCCATCAGTCATGTCCAGCTCTGTGCAAGACTTGGACTGTAGCCCACTAGGCTCCCTGCCATGGGATTCCAGGCAAGAATACTGGAGTGGGTTGCCATGCCCTTCTCCAGGGGATCTTCCTAACTCAGGGATTAAACCTATGTCTCCTGCTACTCCTGCACTGCAGCAGATTCTTTACCCCTGAGCTACTAGAGAAGCCCATGACCACACTCCATCAGTGAAAAATGCCGTGAAATTCATGGGATGCCAGGGCCCTTTGCCTGTTCCCTTTCCATCTCTCTGGAGAGTAGCAGTATGATCAGGAAGTTTATTCACTTGTAAACACACCTTATTTTTAACATCTTAGTCATATTCAACTGAGTTATCACTGCTTATGTTATGTGAATGACTCATTTCCTCTTGTAGCTTGCAAATATTAGACATTATCATATCCCATATCTGTCTTATTTTTTGTATCCCTAAGGACCATCATTTAGTTTATCCAAAAGAAGAGTTTTAGAGAAAAAAATTTACCAAAGGGCAACAAGATGCAAGACAGGAAAAAGCAAATTGCACATGTAGCTTTTTATTTGAAGCCTCAGCACACTAGAAAGGTCCTGTTAGTCTTTGTTGTAGAATGTAGATGGATGGCAGCAATAAAATCAGATATAGGGGGAAAGCAATCAGATCATTGAGTAGGTCACATTCAAAATATATTATATCAGGATTCGAGGGGGACTCTACCTTAGGGCATGTGTTGCTTCCCACAAAACGCTTCTGAAAAGTGTTCATGTATCCTTTCCTTTTCTATATATGCCTGAGTTGATACATTTCAAATCTTTTCCCGTACACAGACTGTTTTCTCATTGTTCCATGAAAATCTCCTGTTCACTTACACATTTTTGTCTTAGCTTTTCATAACAGAGGCGAGTGGGGATCTCACCTCATCCCCTTCATCTGGGCAGTGCACCCTCCTCTGCTGAGCTACCTTGCCCATGAGGTCACCCTCTTCAAGGGACAGACCATAACCAGTGATTGACAGATGTGGGGTCAAAAGGCCTGCTCCTTTACCTTGAAGGGGAGAAATTCATAATGCAATTTACACACCAGAATCTATATTTCATCCTTTCCTTTTATGGAACCTGACCTCAGACACTGCTAAGGTGGCTTTTTCTTCTGCTTGAAATTCTGAATGCAGGTCCTTTCTGCTTCTCCAAGGCAGTCAAGAGTCACCTTAGTTTCCACTTTCTTCCAAAAAACCTTCCTTGCTCTTTCTAATTCTTTCTCTTCCCTCCTCTGTGCTGCTGAGTCATTCTCAGACAGTGATACTCTGTTAAATGCTCTCATAGACTCATAGGCAGCTGTGCTATGGAGTTAGCTGACAGCTTGCCATATATATATATGTAAATCCCTCAAGGTGGACTCTTCTAAGATGTGCTATGGGTGGGCAGCAAGTGGTGTCCTCTAGCTTTGTCTGCAGTAGTTCCCTAGGAGGGCTGGAACCTTTAAATGAATATTCATAAACTGAGACATTAGGCCAAAGAATTTGTGTCTAGGATTAAAAGCAGACTATGCATGAGGGACCTTCTCCAAGTATCTGGATTGTTCCTTTTGAAAGCAAATTAGGGCAATCACTTGTCAAAATGACACTGACTTTTTTTTAGGCAATAATTTTTTTTTTTTTTTACTAAAGTTTCTCAAGCTATTTTTTGAAGCATTATTTTTCTTTAGGTAAACTGAGAATAAAAGATTCAATCTTCAAATGAATTTAGATATAAATATATTTAGTTCATGGAAATTCCCAATACATTTCAAAGGCTCCAAAATATCCTGTAAGTTGGGAAAAAACCTCTCACTTTGCTTAATGTAGCATTTTTCTGTATAATGGAACATGTAAGTATAGAATTCATATACCTGGGATAGCAAGAGTTATCCCAGGGAGCTATTCTTCCATGGACTTCCTTAGGGAAATACTAGAAGTGGTAGTGGTGTGAATGAGGGGGGAAGGGGATTAGTGAGGGCCCTGGTCACCTGTAATTGTTAGTCCCTCAATCATATCCGACTCTTTGGGACCCCATGGACTGTAGCGCACCAGGCTCCTTGGTCCAAGGGATTTTCCAGGCAAGAATACTGGAGTGGGCTGCTATTTCCTTCTCCAGGGGAGCTTCCCAGGGATCGAACCCAGGTCTCCTGCATTGCAGGCAGATTCTTTACTGTCTGAACCACCACCAGTCCTAGTCACCTAAGGGTATGTGAAATTTACGTAACTTGTTTCAAATTAGTGGGGGGTTGAATATGAATCCAGTTATCTTCTTTTTCTGTTTGCTATTTATCAGGAGGAAGATAATTTGTCTACAAGCAGCATGGGGTGTTTCAGCATGTCTTTCATCCTATAGATGAGCCACCTAGCAGGAGTAGGATGTGTAGGGGTTCAGAGCTTGGAAAACCTCACTCCACTCCTCCTCCCCGAGTGCCAGCGATGCTCTGGTAACTTGGAATTGAGATCCTTCTTTGATGGGCAGAGTTGTTGCTTCCTGACTTAGCGAAGGATGCTCCTTGGTTTGGTGTGGAATCGACTATGGGAGACAGCAGCTGAATGGTGGTAAAAAAGGAGTCTATTTTATTTCAAGGACCACCGGTCCCTAAACCCATTTCTCAAAGTAGTATTCCAGGAATCACATAATTTCTTCCTACAAGAATCCAAGAAGGCCTATGAAACAGGTGTTAGCACTATCTCCACTTTATAAGAGGGGAGAAGGAGGCCCAGAGGAAAGTCAGGAGTCTTGACTAGATAATACGTCATCCAGTTTTCCATCCATCCATCTATTCGCTCGGGAAATATTGGTCAAGTACCAAGTCTCTAAAGCGACATTGACCATCATAGACGGTTTGTACTAATGTCTGTGCCCCTGGTAGCCAGTAGGGAGAGGAAAAGTGACAGAGAAGTCCTGACTCATAATTGGAAAGGATCATATGACTTGCTCCTTGGAAGATAAGCTGTGACAAACCTACAGAGTGTGTTAAAAAGCAGAGACATCACTTTGCCAACAAGGTCCATACAGTCAAACTATGGTTTTTCCTGTAGTCATGTATGGATGTGAATGTTGGACCATGAAGAAGGCTGAGTGCTGAAGAACTGATGCTTTCAAACTGTGGTGCTGGAGAAGACTCTTCATAGTCCCTTGGACAGCAAGGAGGTAAACCAATCAATCCTAAGGGAAATCAACTTTGAATATTCATTGGAAGGACTGATGCTGAAGATGAAGCGTCAATACTTTGGCCACCTGATATGAAGATCCGACTCATTGGAAAAGACCCTGATGCTGGGAAAGACTGAGGGCGTGAGGAGAAAGGGGCAACAGAAAGATGGGATGGTTAGATAGCATCATCAACTCAATGGACATGAGTTTAAGCCAACTCAGGGAGATAGTGAAGGACAGGGAAGCCTGGCGTGCTGCAGTTCATGGAGTTGCAAAGAGTCAGACACCACTGAACAACTGAACAACAAGAAAATATGAGTTAGTCTCTGGAAATGAGTAGCCTATGATATGTGCTTCTTAGTTTCATCTAGAATTGTGCCTGTTTCTACATGAGGAGTTGAAGAATAATAACATTGCTCCAACGTGCCTGCCCTGACCCACCACGGGCTCTGCAGATAATGGGTGTCATAGATAAGCAAACTGCCCTTCTCCAGACTCCGGCTCAAAGATGGTCAGTCAAGTTGACTCTTGTGGGCAGCAGACTAAGTGTTTCTCCTCTCTTGCTCATTGTATCTGTGTACATCCTGCCTTGAGTTAAGAAAAACATTGGCTGGGTAGGACTTGGGGTTAGTAGGGAGCCGTGGGGCCTAAGCCACTGTTTATGACACATGTCATATTTCATGGACCACGTCTGGACCCCACCTGTCTCCTTAATCTCCTTGGAATGCTGACACTCCCTCTGTGAACTGTATGTTATGCTGATGACTTCAGTGGGTACTGCAGTTTCCAATTTCCTAACCTTTCTATTAAAATTAATATTTAGATTTTATAACTTTAAAACTAGAAGAATGATGGAAGCAGTATTTGATGTTTATGTCTCTCAGTCACGAAAATGCTCCCAATTTCACTAATGCCGGGCCACACACATGTAGTCACAATAAATAGCATTTAACGTGTTTACAGTACGGAGAGGATGAGGAGGACTTCTGTTTTTATATTGATGGGCTCAGCTGGGCTGGGGATACTATTGTTTACAATGAGCTACATTTTTTGTTGTTCTGATTTACCCTCAAATTAAATCTTTATTTCAGAAACCAACCCCAGGGAGTCCCCATAACGAGGGAATGTAATAAACAGCATTAGGAGAGGGCCCATAGCCGCTGCTCCTTGGTAATTAGTCCAAACGTCTCAATCGGAGTGGTTTTCTAAGTTTTACAGCCGCAGTTTGGTCACAGGTTTATTTGTAAAGAGCCGCTTTGGCATTTTGCTCAGAGCGGCCTTTGCCCTTTGGGGAGAGGTGTTGGGGGCTTGGCGACGTGGACCACAGGGAAGCCAGACTTTCAGATCTGCTTGGAGGTGATGCCCGTGTTTCTTCTTACCATCTGTTTTCAAATTAAAAATTGTCCAAATTTAAAGAAATTGGAAAAGGGAAAGAAAGAGCTGGCCTTGGTTTTGGAGGACATGCAAGGGAAGGGGAAGCGCCGCGGCTGGGACTGAGCATGTGGGAGCATTCCCACCCAGGGGTGGGTGACTGTTCTATAAACCCTGATAGGAGGGGAAAGGTCATTAAAAAGCTCTGGGTGCCTGGGGTGGGGCCGAGAGCCTGCCTGGCACACCTCCCAGTCTCCCCTAGCTTGGTGGGAAGAAGGAAACCAGGCCTTAGCAAGGCCCCCACCCCACCCACCCAGAAGTTCCCTGGGGGCCTCTAAGCTGCTGAGATCTCCAGTCTTCCCAGAAAAGAAGTCAGAACGCTCCCAGACACAGGGGAAGCTCTGGTCAGCCTCCCGTTTCAACCTCACTGTGGCAAAACCACGTTGACAATGCAGGCCCCGCACAGCTGGTGCCTCAGCCTACATCTCTCCTGCCATCCTGACTGTCCCCATGAGGCCTGCCGATTCACTCAATATTAGCTGAGTGCCACTGGGCCCCCCTGGTGGCTCAGATGGTAAAGAATCTGCCTGCAACGCTGGAGACCTGGGTTCGATCCCTGGGTTGCAAAGATCTTCTGGAGAAGGGAATGGCTACCCACTGTGGTATTCTTGCCTGAACACTTCCTTGGACAGAGGAGCCTGGTGGGCTGCAGTCCATGGGGTCGCAAAGAGTTGAATACGACTGAGCGATGAACACTTTCATGATAAGCATAGAGATAATGTAGTCTTCTTATTTTCTGAGCCGGATGATGAGACAGGACCATGGATAGGTAGGAGGGTCCTTAAAGCTTGAAGGGTGGGGCCAGATGGATGCACCTCTGTGTCCAGTGTGAGAAGAGTGAGATGTTGGACAGAAAGAGGAGACTCAGTCGGATCAGCAGATGTGCCAAGAAGAGTATCTCGAAGTCCATCCCAGGGCCACGTGGAGGTTGTCCGGGAGACAGCTGGTGCTGCTGCGGGGGCTCCTGCTCCTGGCGGTCCTTGTCATCTTACTGGTAGGGATTTTAGTGAAAGTCTATGTCAGAGTTCCGTGATATGGCAAGAGAGAGAGAAAGTCAGGCCAAGGGATGCTTCTGAGCTTAAACGAACAGAAATTCATTGGCCCAAATGTTACTAAGCTATGCTCATGGATGTCAAGAGGATGGGGAAGCATACAGGGGAAGGGAATTCCACTGTTCCCTTCTCTCACATGTTGCCATGTTATTTGATTTTTTTCCTTTGTTATTTTTAAAAAAATAACATCTCCTAAGTCTTAGCTCTTAAGGAACCTCATCAGTCACTGAGTCCAAGGGTTATGCAAGGGACGTCCGTGGTGTTCCAGTGACTGTGACTCCATGTTTCCAGTGCAAGGGGGCTGGATTTGATCCCTGGTCAGGGAACTAGATCCCACATACCACAAAAAGGAGCTTGCACGCTGCAACTCAGATCTGGTGCAGCCAAATAAATAAATAAATATAAAGAAATGGTATGCAAACTTTTGCTGAAAGGCCAGATAGCAAAAATTTTAGGTTTAGTGGACCGTACCACTATTCACTCTGCTGTTAGGGGGAAAGCAGCCATAAGCTATACCTAAAGGAATGGGTGTGGCTGTATTTCAATAAAACTTTATTTAAAGTCTTTTTTTTTTTAGATGTAAAAATCATTTATTAAAGTACACATCTCTGAGTATACAAGTTCAAAACAATAAATACTCCAGTCAGTGGACATATGAGCCAAGTGCTATTTTGGGCTCTTGGTATACAGCAGTGAGGGGGTACTCCTTCCCCAGTGGCTCAGCAGTAAAGAAATCTAGCGTTCAGTAAATATTTGTGGAGTCTAAACAAGAAAATAATCATAATCACTCTCAGATCTCACCTCATTCTGTGTATCTCAAAACTTATCAACAGTCTTGCTATAACAAAAGAATGAAAATGTGGCCCCTTACTGGCAATCCAGCTCCAGCATAGTTTTACAGCTGATTTATGGCGACTGAGTTGTTTACTAAGGCTGGGGCACCAGTGCAGTAAGTTTAGATGGGAGGGAGGGGGCTGGTCCTCGCTCAGTTCTAGAAACTTCTCATTACAGAAGTCTTCTGTCTTCACGGACTCAGTCTGAATTGTCAACAGGGCCACTGCATTGACTGTGCCTTTTGACTATCAGGCATGTGGCATCTTAACAACATTAGTAAATTAAAAATGCTGTGAGTGTGAGGTATTGGTATATATATGTATGCTTTTGGGGGATAATGCTAATCGTGACCACAGCTAGAGAGTATCTTTCACCAGCTTCAGAAACACTATTTAGTAATTCTCAATAAAGCTTTCAATAATCAACTGAAGCCCCTTGCTGAGGCATATGTTCCAGGATAAAGCAATAGGGGAAATGTACAAATCTCCTGGTTGCTAGTGGACATCAGTGGGTTGATGAACCATTGGCATGATACTTAACTCTCAGAAGTTAAAGTACACAACTCAAGTTCATGTATCATGGGGAAGGAGTGGGGTAACTTAATGTAGGGGGCTGGTGAAATGGAAAACTAGATAGAAGATTCCTGGAAGGAATTTTGTCCAAAGGAGAATTCTTCTGAAAAGGAGGCCCTCACTCTGCCTACTTTTGACTGAAGCTAAGTGATACTGTTAACATGCTGGAAACACACTTTGATTCCGTGAATTATGACATAATTACTAAATTATGTCAGCTTTTAGAAATCAGGTGGCTAGAAGGTAAAGAATCTGCCTGCAGTGCAGGAGACCTGGCTTCGATCCCTGGGTGGGGAAGATCCCCTGGAGATAGGAATGGCAACCCATGCCAGTATTCTTGCCTGGAGAATTCCATGGGCAGAGAAGCTTGCAGGCTATAGTCGATAGGGTCACAAACAGTAGTACATGACTGAGTGACTAACACATTTAAAAATCAGAGCCTTGGCTTAACTGCCCATGATTTAGGTGCTCTTATCATCCATGGCTGTGCCTTTGGTAGCCAGTAACCCTCAGGTATTGCTGGTGCTTTTTAATCCACTCATCTCCTTCTCTTATCTTCTTTCTTAGTCTTTTGAAGTACAGAACACACCTTGGTTGCTAAGCATTGCCAGCGTGCATTTTTTTAAAGCAGAGAATTGTTGCACCATGCCACACCTGGACTGCATTCAGAAGCTTTCTAGGAAATCTCATTGCACTCTGCAGAAGCCCCGAGCTTTTGGGTCAGCATTTTGGAAGGAGAGACAATTGATTCTTTCAGCCCTGCTGATGCAATTCCTTTTGATGTGTATCAAGTGTGTTTTGACACAATCCCCCGAGTCATTGTGGTTTTCAATATTCCTGGGCCTCTAATGAAAGTCAAAGAGAGGGGAATCTTTTCACTTAATGTTGATTTCTAATATTGATGGTGTGTTACCCATTTGTGTCTCAAAAGCTTTTCAGGATGAAATTAATCCCTTGGATCTCAGGGTAAGCACATCTCTTGCAGGACTATGACTGTAAAAAGCTGATACGGACAAAAGTTGATACTGGAGACAAAAGAAATTCTTGGGGAGGACATATCATCCTTATACAGGTAACAACTTTTTATCATTATCAATTTTTGGTAAATACAACAGCTGCAGAAGAATTTGTGGGCTTTTTTTTTTTTTTTTTTTTGGCTGTAAGGCATCTTAGAGAGTGTTTGCCAATTTTCTGTCTCAAAAAAGGTGTCTTCGCATCTTCACTTAGCCCTGAATAATTCAACAGAATCTCTAATAACAGACTTGCGTGTTGTATAGCCCCAAAATGTGTTGTAAGCTTAAAGAGGCAGAAGGAAATTTAGCATCACAAACAGAAGTCAAAGAATCAAAGCTAGGAGTCAGTGCTTCACACATATGCTGGATGCTTATTTTTGCTTATAGTTTCCTTGTTTTTCATAGAGCAGTGTCTCTTAAAAAGGACAAAGAACATTCCTGGAAGTTGGCTGTTGCTCCTAATTCCCTTTTTATAAAAAGTCCCTTCTCATGGCCCCTCCCATCCTCCTTCCCTCCTTCCCTTCCTCCTTCTCTTCCTTCCTTCCTTCCTGCCACTCAACACATAGTTATTGAGTAACTACAACTTTCCAGTCACTGTGTTAAGCTTTGAGGATTCAATGATTAGTAAAGACAAGCCTAACCTCCCATCTAGATTAGAATTCCCTCTTGTCCTCTCTCCTGAAGGCCAGGAAGTTTTAGAGTTCACTGGGACTCTGAGATACACCAATGTCTTTCCAACAAATTCCATGGCATCCTGCTGCCCACTCCCACCATCGTTCTCTGAATTTACTGAAGTGGCTTTTATTATTTTATGATTTTCCACTGAAATCTTAATGTGTGTATTGTAAACCCTGACATATGGGAAACTCTGACATCCATATGGAAAGGAACTAGCGGTGCTTGGCTTGGGGAGATTGTGACTTTGGAAGATGTCTTACATATTTGCTTCAGATCAGAGGAAAAATTAAACTTCATCTTTATTTTTTTCAAGGGGCAGGGATCAGACTAAATGGCTTAAGGGAACCATACATGTTCTAACAATCAGGGTAAAAATAACTGTGCCTGACACTGGGCTAAATAAGTGTGTGTTTGTGTTCACATGTTTTCCTCTGTATGTATAAGTTGTGGTTTCTCAACCTCAGCACTGTTGACATATGGGGTCAGATAATGAGGATTTTGTGGGAGGTTTTCCTGTGCATTATAGGATGTTTAGCAGTATCCCTGACCTCTACTTACTAGATGCCCATAGCACACCCCAGTTATTACAACCAAAAATATCTCTAGTCTTTGCCAAATGTCCTTGGGAAGGAGACAGGCAGATAGATAGAATGTTGTTCAGTTACCAAGTCATGTCTGACTCTTTGTGACCCCATGAACTGCAGCATGCCAGGCTTCCCTATCCTTCACTATCTCCTGGAGTTTGCTCAAACTTATGTCCATTGAGTCGATGATGCTATCCAACCATCTCGTCCTCTTTCACCTCCTTCTCCTCCTGCCCTCAATCTTTTCCAGCATCATGGGCTTTTCCACTTAGGATAGATAAATAGGAATGCAGGTGGATAGATGTAATATATGGATCTAGGATTAAACTAGTGCTTTGACTTAAAACCCACAGGTTCCTTGGCAAAGCATATAGCTTCCTTAGGCTGAAAGGGCTTCTCAGCACTTGATTTATTGAAGTAGGACAACCATGTATCAAGTAGAGTAGGAGGGAATACTGCTTCAGGTAGGGGGGCAGACTCTGTGATCTTTAACACTCTCCACTTCCAACTAACAGATTTTATAATTCTGTAAGACCAGATCTGGGTTAATAAAATTGGTGTCTGTTTCTAAGGGAATATACCAAACTAAAGTTGTGACCGAGGGCCCCACGGTGCTGTTTGACATAGAACGCAAAGTTGCAGGGTGGGATGAGCGGAAATGTCTTGAGCTTATTTGGGGTTTAATTGGCAATCAAAAATCTGCCTCCTAGATGCAGGCCTGTCACTGTAAAAGCACATCCAGCATATTACTTCCTCTGGATGAAGTTATTAATATGTGTTGATTGATGTCAAAAGGAGAATTAAATCATAAATGTGCTCTGGGGTCTCAGGCTGGTGGCCTGGCAGCTTCTTTAGCCTTGTCAGTTTGGAGAGTCAGCTCACATGGCCCTGCCTCATTTTTTTTTGATGATTTCTTAAAGATTTCACTTTATCATCATTTGTCTATGAGCAGGCTTTCCTCTCCTTCCCATTAGTATTACCTCCACCACGGCACAGCCAGGATCGAGTTATTACCTACAAAGGAATCCTACTTGAGTGAAACAATGGAGTTGTACACTCTATAAATAAAACAAAACAAAATAAAATGTTCCCAATTAGTGCTATTTACAGACATGTAACACCATGGCTGCTGATGGGGAGTGTATGTTCCTTTCCCATGGGGGTTCCAAAATTCCTAGCACCCTCTCACAGGCATAAAAAAGCATGGTCTTTCTCATTTCCAAGTTAATCCAATTTGAGTGTGGGTTGAGAGGGACCAGAGCTTCCCAAAGGGCCTGGCAGAACCGGGCAGCTCAGCATCATTACCAGACCACACACGTTATGTTTAATAGCCAGACTCTGCCCTGGACCAGAGAGGAGAAAAGTCAATGAATTACAAAGTCCTTGGGAACAGCCACCCTCCTCTTCCTCTACAACGTGGGGTTAGTTCCCAGTCCATCATCTCTCACTTGAATTTCAATGAGTCTCCTAAAGGGTGTGTCAAGGTGTCTGCATGGAGCTTATGCCCATCAGCTTGCCACAGTGTTGGTGAAGCGATTTAAGCCCCAATACAGTCGTGTTGTTCCCTCACTGGAAACTATCTTGGTTCTTCTATGCTTAAGGGATAAAATTCAACATCCAAATGATTCGGATGTATGCATGTGTGTGCAATTGCTCAGCCATATGTGACTCTTTGCGACCCCATGGACTGTAGCCCTCCAGGCTCCTTTGTCCAGGGAATTTCCCAGGTAAGAATGCTGGAGTAGGTTGCCATTTCCTTCTCCAGGGGGACTTTCTGACCCAGGGATTGAACCTGTGTCTCCTACACTGGCAGGCAGATTCTTTACCACTGAGCCAGTTGGGAAGCCCAAAGATTGGGATCAAATCAGATCATGACCATTAAAACCATCATGTCACCCTTCAGCCTAGGCTCTTCCATCTGAGCCATCCTGTCTTTAAAGATCTTTTGTGGTTCATCTCAAATGTCCCCTTTGCTGTGTCCCCTTCTTCATATTCCTGGTTGGAACATATTTTCCACACTCCAGAGATCCCTCCATACAGTATATCCAACTCATGTTACATATTTCAGTTTTATCTATTTTTATATTTGTTTATCTACCTATTTATGAATCTTCTCTTTTCCCTCTAGCCTTGATAGGTAGAGGAGAGCCCTCACAATACTTGGAACATAAACAGTACATAACATAAACAGTTGCTCATTAAAATCTTTTGGAAGGAATGCACAAATATATGACTGAATGTAAATGTGAATAAATAATCAGGTCGTCCCCATTTCCAAATCATTTCTTAGAATAAATTGAAAAAAAAAACCCTCAATATTATAGCATATGGTAATGATAGAGAAAATAGATTCTAGATTGAATTCTAGCTTCACTACTTACTTACTGCATGACCTTGGCAATTTACTTTCCTCCTGTCAGCCCTCAACTAATTTACCTGTAAAATGGGATAATAATAGCAACCTGTCTCTTAGCTGTTATAAGGATGAACTATATCAGTATACTTATAGTACTGTACATAGAACTTGGCCCACAATAAATACTGTGTTAGCACAAACTATTTTGGGAGATACCAACTCTTCCTAGAATATCTCTACTGCAGAGCTTCTCCACCTTCTGCAATGGAATCGTCAGGAGTGATTTTTAAAAATACACATGCTGGGGCTTCACCGGAGACCAACTGAATCACAGTCTCCGGGGTGAGACCCAGGCATGGATTCACTATCATATAATTTAATAGAGAATCTTTCATGAAGTGGTTGTTGGAGAAGAGAGTAGGATTAAAGGACTGGACAAGGATGGTGAGGCACCCAGAAGCGGGCAACAGTGAGAAGCCACCAGTACTGTTGAGCTGAAGGATGAGGGGGATCAGAGTCACTGGAGCCAGTGAGCAGTGGGCGCTGGAAGATGAGCTGCACAAGGGGACTGTGGTCACTCAGGAGGAACTCAGTCTCAAGGAGAGACACCGCACTGAGGCAGGGAAGGCATGGGAAACAAATCCCTGACGCCCCCGCCTATCCATCTCTGGCTTCATGCCTCCCCCGTGCAGGATTCAGTTGGCCAGGGAGCCAAGAAACCCCACCATCAGAGGTCAGCATCCTTGGGCACAGATCAGGATGAAAAGGGCCAGAAGTGGTTTTGAGGAGACAATGGGGAAAAAGCCAACATACTGGATTTGATTTGATCTGATGCCCAGTGAGGAATAAGACCCCTGTCCTGGATGAGGCATCCTCAGCAGTTGTCTCTTCAAGTCCTCCCGCTGCCAGAGAGGTGAGCGGTTCATAAAGCACACAGCATTCCTGTGCTACAGTCCTTAGGACGTGCTGCCCGTTGCAGCCTCTCTCCAGGACACCAGGGACTGGGGAAAACGGTTTCTGGGAAGTACCCTGGCCGTATAAACCAGCTGGATTTAGGTTCAAGGTAACAACTGGCTTTCTTTCTGGGAGCTGCCTCAGTCAATGGGAGTTTGTTATGCACCCAAGGCAGTTTGGGAAGGAAGCACACACAACTCCTGCCTTTTAGGTTTTTATCCAAGCAAACGTACAAGAAGAGGCCCCCGAGATTTCCACCATATGCCGTATCATATGATTCAATCTCATTTGCATAACCCCAAGGTGGAATTTGCAAGTGCGAGGGTGCACCGGTGCCCCAGACAAAGTGCTTCAGTTTGCAGTGAACCCAACAGCTTGTTTTCCCATTGACTGTGTCGGCACGTTTCAGAAGACTTCATTTCTGCTGCTTCCTTTCCAAAAGGAGGAAGATATAAATCACAGGCGCAGAAGTAACTAGCAGTTGTGACATTTTGTTACAGAGTTTAATTACATGAATCATAAAATATTGCTACAATTTTCCAAACTGTTAAACCTTAATTAATATGAACCCACAGGGACCACCTTGATCGTTCTAAATATTCTGAGGCACAACTCCTACAGTAGTGCTTCCATCCGCCTGAAGTGCTTTGTAATTTGCAAAAAGTGATTAATTATTAGAAATGAAACCAGACAAATTAATTTAATATAAATGAGGCTGTACATGATTTGATTAATTCTTTTTAATTACCTATATGTTATTTTTTTCAATAGCTGAACAAAGGACTCCATTCTTCTCCTGCATGTTCATATTCATTAATCTCATTAGCAGAGAGTATTAATATAATTTTATCGCACGTTCCAGAAGTACGGCACATTGACAAACCGTAATGAATCGCGGCATTAGTGCCCTATCACTACATTAATTTCAAGACATGCCTGGCTCATCTGCAATTTACTTTGAGGCTTACTTTAAAATGAGCTGAATAAGCGTGTAATTATGACATCTGCTTCTTTTCAGGTACCTCCTTTGTAAATCAGTGACAAAGGAATAGCAGGTTTAAATATGTGTTAACACTTGGATAGCATGTATAATTGCAATATGGCGATGTGTAATGAAGATTAAATTAGACCATACTATACCTGACATATGCAAGAACATAATTGAACTATTGTCATTATTGCAGTAGAAGCAGCTGCAAAATGCTAATATTGGCATTGAGGAAAATGAAACCACGCTGGAAAAGAAGGCTGAAGAAGATAGTCTCAAAAAAAGTCACCAAGCAAAAAACCGTATCAAGATTGGATGCTGCAAACTCTAGGATTTTAGCCTCTTCCCCCTTTGTGGCTGATGACAGTTGGTCATGAATTTCATGAAACTTTCCAAAAGGGTCCATTTCGGATGTCACTGGGGCATGACCTCACACTGCATATCTTGTATGCTCAGCACTTCTTCTCTAGGAGGGCCATGGGGTGGGCACCCTGCCCAGTGCTCCTTTCTAGAGCCTCAGGCAGGAACTGGAATCCTGGGATTGAAATCCAGACTCTTGGTATGGTTAACCCTAGATTTCCCAGAGCAAGACATCGAGGATAAGAGAATGCTTTGAGATCACCTGGGAAGCAAGGTGACCTTGGGAAGGGTTTTAGGGGTTTGCAGTCATCAGAGGCCCCCAGAAAGCTGGGAAAGAGAAGAAAATTGCATCTTCTCTCTCGAATCCCCCCTATCTTCCCTGAAAACAAATTGTTAGGATAGCCTTTAGGATTTATTCAGTTTCAGATAAGAAATTATCACAAGCCACATTTACTGTGAACCTCATATCCTCCTGGGCCAAGTGGGTCGGGGGCGGGGGGGACACTTAACCACATCTATGGTTTTTCCCTCTTGGAAGCACAGTCCCTGGGTGTTTGCACATAGAGCTTGACAGCAGCCCTGAAATATTGCTTTTGAATTTAACAAATACTCTAAAGGAATTTGGGGCTCTATCTCAAAACAGTGTTAAGGAATTGGCTTTCTCAACAAAAATCCCCATGCCAGCCTTTTTAAGTTGATGGTAAGGGAATGTGAAGAGAAACTAAAAAGAGATGAAAATAAGACTACTTCATCCGAGATGCTTGTGCTGAAAGACCAACACAACTTTCTGGCCGAGTTGACAAGAGGAAGTGGGGAGCATTACGTTAACTGATTGAGATGTTCAGCTACTCAAAGTCATTTCATAACAGCAGGGATTGACATGACACCTGACTGAATGAAAAATAGTTTCTGAGAGAGGATGTGATATTTATAAAATAATTGTAATAAAACCATTTAAACAAATGTGGTGCATTGGAGGCCACTTAAAAATCCTATGTTTCAAAGTGTGGTTTCAGAAGATAAGCATGGTTGGATTGTCTGGGAGGTTTGTTAAAGCATGGGTTCTTAAGATCCAACCCCAGAGCCTAGGGATCAGAAACTCTGGAAGAGCCATTTGGGAATCTACATGTTTAAAAAGCTCCTGGTGACTTTTAATACACAATTCCTGATCTAATGTAGCCACCTCTTTTGACAGAGGAGGAGGAAACAAAGACCCTAAAAACGGGGACCAGAGCCCAAGCAGCCTCTCTCCCGTGATGCTGAGTGTGCGTGGAAAGGAAAAGGTGGGATCTGGCTTTCAGCAGTCGACAGGTACTTGCACAGCATCACTTGGTCCATTGAGTTTGTGCTTCACCAGATGTAGCAAACAGATGTTATAATGCTACCTGGTTTCATCCACTGAGGCCTGTCACAGACCCAGGACTTCAGAGCAGCTCCACTCTTCAGGGCTGATCAGTAGAGAGAATGATCACAGGAGAGTTTTCTGCAAAGTTTTAGAACAAGAAAGAGGATTATGACTTCAACTTGCAGTGAGGACTGTTTCAGTGTCAACTTTCCCCCACAGTCATTCATTTATTCCCTAATGTATCCATTTATCTTACAACCCTTATCAAGCTCGTCCGATATGCCAGGTATTAATGTTAAGCACCTAGGTTACAACCTTAAGTAAGAAGGAAACTGTTCTGGTCCCCAATAGGAATCAATTAGATCCAACCTGTTTGGCTTTCAAAGGAGATGTGAAATGAAGTGATCGTACTACATGGGTTGTTTCCCCTCTTTTCTGAGCTCTGTATGTACCTAGAGTTCCAGGTATATAAAGGATCATTGGGGGATATTCATTTTCTCCTTATCCTCTTCCTTCTTACTTTCCCTTTAATATGAGTGAGAAATCAGCTTGTAGAACAAGTCTGAGTAATTGATCCTGTGCTTTGTAAGTCCTCCCCACTTCCTCTCATCAGCTCTTGCCAGGAAGCCCCGATGTCAGCAATTCCCCGCGAGCATCTTCAGATGAAACCGTGTTCCTTTCATCTCCTTTTAGTTCCTCTTCACATTTCCTTACCTATTACTGACATGATTGCTTGTTTAACAAACGTATACCACTGATTGGTTAAATATTAAATAATCGGTGCCAAACTAAGTACAACATTTTGAACGACATGGTTTTCATTCCATATTATAGCTCCTTGTTGGAAAGAAAGCCTATTTTAGAATCTCTAGCTCCATAGGGATTGAAAGAAGTCGGCCAGGACACATTTAAAGAAGGGTGTCAGCTGAATGAAAGAGCGAGTGTATCAACTAGCGTAGACAAGGCTGTATTGCAGTGACAATAATACACCTGTCTTGGTGACAGCAAACCACAAAGGCTCTGTTCCTCATTTTTAGAGCAGCCTCCATCTTAAGAGATGCTGTTACCATCCAGAGACTAAGAGTGAGCTCTGAGACCACAAATTAAAGCTCTGGAATGAATGGGACCCGTGCCATTTTCACTCATAACTCATTGGTCAGAGTCAGTTCTCTGATCCTACCGCAACTGGAAGGGCCAGGAAGTGCAGTCCTCCCCCATGCCTGCAGGGAGATGGATGGAGAGATTTGAGAGACAGCACTGATGGCAGCACAGGAGTAATCGAATGTTATCATCCTTGCTCAAGCTTCAAGTCAGCCTGCTTAGAAGGAGGCTGCAAATTAGGCAAAACATGTAGCCCCCAGCCTGAATTTCTTGGCTGAAAATTGAGCACCTCACCTGCCCAAATAAAGTTACTTGGCTGAGCTATTCTCTGTCTTTGATAAAAGTGGAGTTTCTTGGAGAGCTGCAAGGAAAAGGCAGGTCCCTCGTGTTCCTAACTATGAATTAGAGCGAAGGATGTGAGGAAAGTGAGTTCCCTGTTGGCTTTAAGTCATCTCTTCTTATGTATGAAAACTAGAGAGAGCCCCGACTTTGATATGGGACATCTCTTGAGTGATAACTAGTCTTGTCTTGCAGATTTAGGTGACAAATCAGCAGGTCAGATACTATAAAAATGGTGTGATGGAGCCGTAAAATAGGCTTCTTCGCTCTTTGGAACTTTAAGAGTTCTTTTGAAACCACAGGGTTCTCTAAACAAGGCACCCCCTGACAGCGGGTGCTATTTCTGCCCAGAAGAGGAAAGGTTAACATTTTTCATAATAATGGGTTTCACCCTCATGACACAGATGAAACCTGCAATTGTTTTGCATCTCCTCCAGGCTCGCCTAGCTGTCTAAAAGTCACAGCAGTGGGAGGGAGCTAGTGGGAAGTCACCACGGAACTGAAAGCCAGAGCCACTAGCCTGGGATTGCGTGTGTTCAGCAGGAAAGGTCTGTGATGTCGTTCCAGTGGATGTCTCTCTGTACACGAGCTAGTCTTAATATTTAAACTCCCTGAAATGCCTATGTAAATAAGACGTAAAAGGAGACACTGGGGTCTCATAGGCTGCTAGCCAGGACTGTAATTTTATACAAGGACTTTGGATAACTATGGTAATATATATTATAGCCAAACATATGCTTTACCTTTGACTCAGTAGTTCCACGCCTAGGTATAGTCTTAATAGAATTGAGTGATGTGCTCAACAATAGATGTGTTTGAAAATTGTACATAGCAACAGTAGGTATCAAAGTCCCAAACTAGAAATGACAAATTCCATCAATGGTTGGATGAATAAAACGTGTTCTTTTCATGTAATGGAATGTGACACAGCAAAAACAAGCAAAACTAGCAAAGCCCCATCACCTCTGAGGAGAAGGAGGGGGCAGACAGGAGCCTGCCGGGATGCTGAGATGGTCCCTGCTTCATCTAAGTGAGGACGATGTGAGTGTAAAACATGAGGGCACATGCATTCACTGTGTGTACATTATGCTTGAATTGCAAAACTGAAATAGATATGATGGTTTGCCTAATAGTCTTTTAGTTTAATATGTGCAAAGCACATAGATACACAGGGATATGTGTATGTATATATGTGCATGTATGTAGGTTCATGCATACTGTAATTAGCTACGTGACCTGAAGGTTTAGTAATGGAACCAGTTACTTGTTCAGTTTTCTTAACTGTAAAATGATGATGATAATATTTGCTCATAGGATACATATATACCATACACGCACTCACACATACACACACACACATATATATATGTGTGTGTGTGTGTGTGTGTGTGTGTGTGTGTATACACACATACATAACTGTCCCTGGTAGCTCAGCTGGTAAAGAATCTGCCTGCAATGCGGGAGACCCCAATTCGATTCCTGGGTTGGGACAATCCCCTGGAGAAAGGATAGACTACCCACTCCAGTATTACTGGGCTTCCTCCCTGGTGGCTCAGATGGTAAAGAATCCACCAATAATGAGGGAGACCTGGGTTCGATCCCTGGGCTTGGAAGATCCCCTGGAGGAGGGCATGGTCACCCAATCCAATATTCTTGCCTGGAGAATCTCCCTGGACAGAGGAGCCTGGAAGGCCACAGTTCATCGGGTTGCAAAGATTTGGACATGATTGAGCAACTAAGCACAGTGTTTAAGGGCTTTTAAGCATTTAAGCCATTATGCACAGCATTTACGCATATTATTTAAGGGCTTCCCTGGTGGCTCAGATGGTAAACAATCCACCAGCAATGTGGGAAACCTGGATTTGATCCCTGAGTTGGGAAGATCCCCTGGAGGAGGGCATGGCAATCCACTCTAGTATTGTTGGGCTTCCTAGGTGGTGCTAGTGGTAAAGAACCCACCTGCTGATGCAGGAGACCCAAGAGTTACAGGTTTGATCCCTGGGTCAGGAAAATCCCCTGGAGGAGGGCATGGCAACCCACTCCAGTATTCTTGCCTGGAGAATCCCATGGACAGAGGAGCCTGGCGGGCTACCATCCATAGGGTCACACAGAGTTGGATATGACTGAAGCAACTTAGCATGCAACACGCGTACATACACACACACACACACACACACACACACACTACACACATATCACAAGGTTTTTGCCTGGGTTAATATTTTCTAAGTTTATACAATCAGTGACTGTTATAGACCATATAGCAGGTGACTACAACCTATTGTATACAAATTGCATACAATTTTTTGGTAGCTAGAATTCAGAGAACAATCCCATTTTCCTCACTTTTGCTTTTAGAGTGTGTGAAAGAGTTGAATCGCAGTCTTGCCTCTCTTGTACACTCAGCAAAGATCCATTCCAGAGTCAGAGGAGGACAACTATCAGCTGAAGGCTGCCTTTTATCCACTGCCTAATGTGAAATACAAAACTCTTCAAGTCGTGGAATAGGTTAAAGAAAATAAGAAAGAAATCCAACCAGCTCACCAACATTCTAAAACTAGAATAAAGAGGAGAGAGAAGGGAGGAAAGCAAACACGGCTGGGATCTGGAATAGAAGGCCTGTGTCAGAGTGAGTGGTGAACACTGCATCTTATTGAGCAACTTTAATAGACTCTGGGGGCACCCGAATTGGGGTTAGAACACAGTTTAAAAAGGGAGAGAAAATGAAACTCTGATAGACTGTGTAGAGAGGATTATTCTTTGCCTCAAATTTTATTTAAAAGAACTGAAAGACAGGGTCCAGAAACCCTAGGCTTTGGCTGATGAAAAAATAATCAAACGAAACATTTATTTTCACTGATTTAAAGGGACTTGCGTGACTCTGAGGCTGAGAAATAGGCAGGCATCTGAGGCCCAAGGCAGCCTAGCCTCAGTAGGCTAGGCATGGAGGTTCAGGGGAAGAGTGAAGAGCTTGTTGTAGAGAAAAGTCACCCCACTCCTCTGATAAGGGCCTCTTGAAGGCGTGTCAGCTGCTCCATGTAGACAGAAAGGTGACTCTTTGGTCATTGCCTATTAGGTGAGGCCCCAACCCATGGGTAGGTGAGGTTTCTCAAGAAAGGGATGGACATTCTCATTGTCCATCTCCCAGTTGTGAGGAAGGTCGTGACACTGAGAATCAAAACCCAACAGCTGAGAATTCAGAAGGTCAGAGAATGCCTCTTGGCCTCCCATGTCTGCACTTAAGAGCCTGTAGGGCCCTGAGGAGGCCTTAAGGACAAGTCTTTGTAGTAATGGTCATGTTGGAGTCACCCTGTGCACGTGCCTGCATGCTAAGTCACTTCAATCATGTCTGACTCTTTGTGACCCCCAGACCTCCATGGACTGTAGCTCGCCAGGCTCCTCTGTCCATGGGATTCTCCAGACAATAATACTGGAGTGGGATGCCATGTCCTCCTTCAGGGGATCTTCCCAACCCAGGGATCAAACCTTAATCTCCTGTGGCTCCTGCAGTGCAGGTGGATTCTTTACCACTGAGCCACCAGGGAAGCACACTGGAGTCACCCTATAAATGACCCCAAATGGAAGAAGCGGTGTATCTTCTAAGCCAGTGAGCTAGTATGAGGTTTCTCTCTGTGCTTATTTCCTTTCCACAACACCAAGCTGGACATGGTGATGTACCACCAGATCCTCATGGAGGCCAACTTTCTGGGTTCATAACCATTTCAGGGTCCAGTGTGTAAAAGGGCCCCATGCTCAGTTTAGTATGTGGTGCTGCCATCTTGAAATTCTCAATAATTTTGAACAAGGGCCTCCACAAATTATGCAGTCAGTGCTGCCTCCCATTTGGGGACAAAGTCACTCCTTCTCCCCACTGCTGGGAGTGTTGGCTAATGAGAGCTTGCAGCTGAGGCATTACCCCTGTCTGAAGAGAACCACCTTACCCAAGATTGAACCCTCTGCCCAAGGGCATGAAATGTAGGGCAGACTTAAGGATACAGAAAGACAGCTTCTTTGCTCCAACCTGAACAACTGGCAAGAGCCAGGCTTGCTCTGGAGCTTCCCCAAAGTTCGGCTGAAACCTCTTTAGCTACTGCATCAGAGTTCAACATCTCCCTCTACTCAACTCTGCTTTCCTCACTCCCTTGCATGTGTTGTTTACAAGAGGCCTCTCAATAAGCCTCCTGCATGCAAACCTCTGCCTCAGACTCCAGCCCCAGGGAACTGGAGCTAAGATGCCAGGTTTCTGGTATTTTATGTTGTTGAATCACTCAGTCATGTCCCACTCCTTATGAACCCATGGACTGTAGCCTGCCAAGCTCCTTTGTCTATAGGATTTCTGAGACAAGAATACTAGAGTGGATTGCCATTTCCTTCTCCAGGGGATCTTCCTGACCCAGGGATCGAACCCACGTCTCTTGCATCTCCTGCATTGGCAAGTGGATTCTTAACCACTGAGTCACCAGGGAAGCCCTAGGGCTTACCTTTGTGTTCCTTTCTCCCTTCAGGTGTGTTGCAGGGAATCAAAAATAGAATCTTGGTCCACATGTGGGCCAGGAAGCCAGCATGGTGGCAGCAGCAATAAGCAGTGAAAAGTTCCCCTGGGTAAGATAGGGAAAATGGGGTCAGAGAGGTTAATGAATCGCCCTCCCCAAAGACCACACAGATGGTAAGAACCTTAACTGGGATTCAAGCTTAGGCTTCCTGACCCCTAATTACATTCCTTTACCATAAGCTGTCACACTTCTTAACCCCACAGGGAGCCTGGCAATGCTGATTTAGGGCTACATGCATAGAAGTTATGTGCGTTCTCTTCTTCTGTGAGCTTCCGCAACATTTTGTTGGCAACTAGATGGTGACTCTTTGTATTGTTGTTGTTCAGTCACAAAGTCATGTCTAACTCTTTGCAACCCCGTGGACTGCAGCATGCCAGGCTTTCCTGTCCTTCACCGTCTCCTGAAGTTTGTTCAAACTCATGTCCATTGAATTGGTGATGCCTGTTTGTATACTACTTATTTATAACCAGGAAATCATCCTTTCCTTTGAGATTCAGACAGAATTGGGTCATTTCCTCCCCTACAGTTAGTAAAGACCGCAAGATCCCTTCAAATATCTTTAGGGTTCTTCCAGGGTGAGCCATTCACCCGAGGGCATCAGAATGACAAACTCTCAGGTCCCATCGCAGACTGGCCGTGTCAGACCCTGACATGGAGTCCAGCTGTGTCTCAACCAGACTCCCAGGGGACTCTGCCATGCTAGTTTCGCTGCTCCACGGAGTGGCCTTGGAGGTCTTACCTAGTCAGACCTGACTCTGAGTTTCTGCATCTGCTCCATTTCTGTCTCTCTCACCTCTCCCCTCTGATGGCTATTCCCTAAGTCTTCGTTTTTTTGCAAACTCGACCTGGAGACTCAGCCCCATTTTCTTGATTTCCCCAAAATGTCACTTATACAATGCTATGGAAAGTAGCACATTTTACCAAGAAAGAAAAAAAAATGTGAGAAAAATGGGAGAGATGTTTACCTCCATAGCACCACCAGTTGAAACCTAAAGGTTGTCATTAGGCAGTTCGCTCCTTTGATTTTCTCAGTCATGGATGACTTTCTCTGGTTGCCTGTTTCATTCACATCTTCCTGCCTGTTCCTCTCTCATCACTCTTGGGTCTCTTCTCTTCTATTTATTTTGCACGTTTCCTCTTCCTCCACTCAATTCATCTTCCCTTGTTTTCCTCTCTATTTCTTTCCAGGCCCTTCATTTCACCCAAGGACTCTCTCTTCACCTGGGTTGCCCATCCATAGGAGTTTGATGTCATTGCTTTCAGTAGCTATGGTCCCTGGTCTCTCTGCTCTTATTTGTCTTCTAGCACCAACCAGACTGTGCCTTTATGCCACCCATGTACCCAAGGCAGGTGCTACCACTTAGCTGACCAGTAAATGCCCATCAGCTTGGGCTGACCAAGACTGGATGCTTCTGGAAATGGCTTTTGGTTTTGACAATCTCTGAGTCCAAGGCTTTAATTAAATGACCCCTGGAGCTCTCTGGTACCTGATGGACTGTAGAAACTGAGAATATCCAAATCAAGGAGATTCTGGTAACATCCTCTGAACAGGAAGAGTTGAGAGGGAGGAAAAAAAAAAAAAAAAAAACTTTTGAATCAGCAGGGCCAGCCTTTTGTCAAATTGTGGTGGAGACACATTAAAACTTTTTAGTCCTTTCTTGTCCTTCTTCTCTAATACCATTTCTCCATAATTCTACTCCAACTGCCTCTTTTTGGTTCTCTGGGCTCTTATCCACTCTTGAGAATCATAGGGAATCCCACTTTTCAGAGAAAAACTCTTCTTACCACCATCCTAATTACCCTTTGCTCAGAAAGGAGCTACTCTGAAGAAACTAATCCATGCTCTGTAGCCAAGACTGCTAAGAGCTTAGATAGGGCCCCTCCTGGAGACCTCTCTGTTTTAACTCAGGCCTTCAGAGTCTTCCATGGGAGACCTTAGCTGGCTCGTGGCCCTTTGGGGAATCACGTTGATCTGTGTCCACTCTTTATTTAAGTGCATGCATCAGGCGTCAGCACAGCATGGAGATTAAGTCTTCAGGCTCGAACTCCCACTGCCAGAATTTGAACTTTGGTTCCACCTCCTGCTAGCTATGCAATTATGGATAAATATCTTAATCTCTCGGTATCTCAGTTTTCTCACCTATGAAAGGGACATGATGATGACACGTGATTAAAGTGTAAATCTGCAAATGAAATTGGATTCAATGAATTTAATAGGATTCACTGAAGGTAGGCTTTCAGTATTTTTATGTGCATCGGTGGCCCTGTTTGCCAAAGTCAGTGCTGTTGTGACCATAGGATTTCAGTTGCTTGGGAATATAGTCCCATCCAAGATTATGCAGTGAAATCAAAGCAACTGCATGCTGTTCTGGAAAGCAAGGGAGAACCTCAGTTTTGTTCATTTGGTGCCGGGTTTCAGTGGGCTCTGCTTTATTCCATCCTCCCAAGCCTGGCGGCTGAGCCATGCTGCCCTCTTTGTCCCCATAGTGCAGCCTGTCTTCCTGCCTCTTACTGCTCTGCAGGAGTCTTTCCCACAACCCTGCAGGGATGCGCAGAGTGACACAAGGCGTCAGTTGAGAAATGAGTGGTTAGTTGTGATGACAACCCAAACCACAATGCTGTCAAGAAGCCCTCCCTGGGGGAACCCATGGGAGCTGGAGAGAAGCCCCACAGGCTCCCTCTAATTTGTACCACACCAGGGAAGGACAGACTGGCTCCCACATGAGTAAGATCCCTCCTGCTCACACACCCACAGCCCATTGACAGCATTCACTCAGGAGACTGACTCCGGAAATGTTTCCAAGGGAAATGATTAATAGTAACAGGTTGGAATGCTTAAGAACCTAGCTCCACACCCCGCAGATCAAAATCCAGTGCCTGAAGCAGCACATGAATTATATTCCCCAGCAGTAGCATACCATCTGCCTTGTTCTGGCCAAAATAACTGAGGCCGAAGAGTTGTTATTCACAGTAATATAGCTATCATTTCTTTAGCTGGAATTATGAGCCAGGCACTATGCTCAAATCTGCCTGAGCAACTTCTCCTGGAACCCTAACACTTGTCTTGTGAGGCACATAATGTTGTTATCTCATTTTACAATTGAGGGAATCGCTCTGCAGAGCTTAAATAACTTGCCCAATGTCACGCACTTCCTGGAGGTGCTGAGGGTTAAGTCTGCTTCTAAAATCATGTCTTTCACCACCTCTCTATCTTGCCTCTTAACAGCCAGGACTCTGGGACCCAGTTCTTCCAGGGTCATATTGGTTTAGGAGGCAAGTCTACTGTCTCAAGAAGAAGCAAAAATTTCTTCCTTCATACTCCATAATATTCTTTTTCATCACTGTTCTTAATACACTATACTATAATTTCTTGGTTGTGTCCTGGCATGGCCACCGTAGCTTGAGCTGCCAGGGGCCAGATGGCTTTGACGTTTACTTTCCAAAGTTGGTTTGCGCATAACAGACATGAATGAATGATTGAATGGATGAACAAATGAAAGAATGTGAGACCTTCTGATTCCCAGTCCAGTGCTCCATACCCTATTTTCTATAAACCACCTTCTTCATGTCCCTTAAATGGTTTTTCTCTTGAGATTTTCAACAAATTGAGTAGAATTAACATTTCCTCATGATGTTTAGGACTAATCACAGTCATTTTCCCTGAGATCTCACAAGACCTTGACCAAGTTTACAAAGCAAACAAAAGACATCCCAGTTTCTTTCTTATCTCTTGAGGTACAAGCAGGTCTTTCCTGTAGTGCAATTGGTAGAAAAGAGGGGGAAAAAAAAAACAAAAAACACATGGTGATGCTCTCAGGCTATTTGAAAATATTGGACAAAATGTCATCTTAAATGATTTTAAGCAAGACATATAACCCTAGGACTGACATTCCCCAGTGATTTATATAGTTAGGGGTGATTTTCCCAGAGCAACTACTTAATATTTCTGTAACAGCCTGAGAGTGTGGGATTTTGGGGGCTGCTTGCAAGTATCGCTGTGAATTACATTAGTCTAAGGGGTGTGTCTTTACCTTGTCCTTTTCTGATCATTGTCATAGAAATGCACTCATAGGATTTAGTTTTGTCTACAGTGCTTTTCCATCAACATGTGTAACATAAGCATTTTCCAGGGGGTTATAAAGTGCTCGATGCCTTAATTTTAATGGTCCCTAACATTTTCCAAGTGAGTGTATCATAATTTATTAGCTAAATAAATAATAAGAGGCTATTTCCTCTATTGTAGGGCATTTATGTTGTATCCAATATTATGATCCTACAATATAGCAATGTGATAAATAACCCAAAGGAGAGAGCTTTCTGTGAATTCTCTCCTTGGACCATTTCCTTAGGGTCAGTTCCCAGCAGCCTGCCATTTATTCTTGATAACTGGATTTGTGGGCAAAAGATGAGCTCATCAGGGGACATGGATCAAGGGAAGAAAGTTAACTCACTATTCCCTGAACACTCTGATGATTGTTCTCCAGCTGTTGAGATGTATGCCCTATTCCAGGGAAAACCTTGCATTTTACATTAATATTTATTTTCTAATAAATTTTTATTCAAAAGCAATCCTCTTAAAGAGGGATGCAGAATAAATATGTAGAAAGGAAAAGTCAATAACTCCCTTTTACAGCCCCTTTGTTCTCACCCCTCTGATGACAGATTTTTACAGCTTGGTGTGTATCCTTCCATACATTTCTCCATGCCCACACAAATTAACACGTTTTTGAAAATACGAACAGGCTCCTTTATAATTCTGGATGACTTATTTATTTATTGCAATTAACAATATATCATAGAAGTACTTTTAGGTCAGTAAGAGCTCATTCTTTATAAGACATGAATAATATTCCATAAGAAGGGATATGCCACAAGTTATCCAACTATTTTTGAATTAATAGAAATTCAGGTTGTTTCCAGACAAATACAATTGCTACCAAGCTTTTAGAAGAAATGTTGAGGTAAATTGTCTTTAAATATCACTAGGATCATTTTCTCTTTCAGTTCAGTTCAGTTCAGTCGCTCAGTCATGTCCGACTCTTTGCGACCCCATGAATTGCAGCACGCCAGGCCCTGTCCATCATCAACTCCCAGAGTTCACTCAGACTCACGTCCATTGAGTCAGTGATGCCATCCAGCCATCTCATCCTCTGTCGTCCCCTTCTCCTCCTGCCCCCAATCCCTCCCAGCATCAGAGTCTTTTCCAGTGAGTCAACTCTTCGCATGAGGTGGCCAAAGTACTGAAGTTTCAGCTTTAGCATCATTCCTTCCAAAGAACACCCAGGGCTGATCTCCTTCAGAATGGCCTGGTTGGATCTCCTTGCAGTCCAAGGGACTCTCAAGAGTCTTCTCCAACACCACACTTC
Organism: Bos indicus; assembly: GCF_029378745.1. Taxonomy (NCBI): domain Eukaryota; kingdom Metazoa; phylum Chordata; class Mammalia; order Artiodactyla; family Bovidae; genus Bos; species Bos indicus. The sequence continues at coordinate 20,908,889 of NC_091777.1, read as the reverse complement.
AAAAGCATCAATTCTTCGGCACTCAGCCTTCTTCACAGTCCAACTCTCACATCCATACATGACCACAGGAAACCCATAGCCTTGACTAGACGAATCTTTGTTGGCAAAGTAATGTCTCTGCTTTTGAATATGCTATCTAGGTTGGTCATAACTTTCCTTCCAAGGAGTAAGTGTCTTTTAATTTCATGGCTGCAGTCACCATCTGCAGTGATTTTGGAGCCCCCCAAAATAAAGTCTGACACTGTTTCCACTGTTTCCCATCTATTTCTCTTTAAATCCTTTTGATTCCTAGATATTTTCACAAGGTGTATGCATCTTGTTAACTGTGCACGACACAGTCCCTGTCTGAAGACTGTCATGGAAGGCAGATCAGTGCCTCCCTTCTGCAATCCCCAGGCCTCATTTCGGTTGCAATAAACATTTAGTGAGTGTCCACTATGGCCCTTTAGCACATACAGGTGAACAACAGAGAATTGCAAAGAAATACAGAAAAGAGATGTTGGAATAATAATAAAACTGGTCTCTCTAGATCAAGGTGATTATATAGTGCTCAGTCACTCAGTTGAGTCTGATTTTTTGTGACCCTGTGGACAAAAGCCTGCCAGGCTCCTCTGTCCATGGAATTCTCCAGGCAAGAATACTGCTGGAGTAGGTTGCCATTTCCTTCTCCAGCAGATCTTCCCAACCCAGGGATTAAATTCATGTTTACTGTGTCTCCTGCATTGGCAGGTGGATTCTTTACCACTATGCCACCTGAGATGCCCTGGTTATATAGTAAACTATTTAATTTTACCATACAAAGGCTGTGTAGTACTAACTAGATACTAAATACTGTGCTAAGTGGTGATGCCATCAAAGGAACCTGTAGTCTATTAGGAAACATAGACTTTCATACAAATGATACAAGGGAGAGATTAAAAATATGACATATATGCGAAGTGTAAAGACTGAATATGGTAGTAGCTAGCTCTAAACTCCCCCTAGAATGCCAATTACAATATTTGAAGTTTTTTAAAATCTGAAAGCAAAGAGTCCTATACAGTTTTTTTAAAAAAAGCATGTTGAGATGAAAGTAGAGGTCAGAGTGAGAAAGCAGTCACTGAGGGCAGTAATGGTTCCTGCTCATCATGTCTAGCTTGACATCACTGTTACGCATACGGAAGACCAACGTTGGGGTGCAGTCACCTGGGTTCAGTTCTATGAGTCGTTGGTTCATCTATTCAGTAATCACCAACCGTAGGCAGGTATTATGATGCCTTATGGATGCAGCAGAGGCCAAGATAAGGTTCCCACCCCAATGGAATGTGTAATCTAGTGGAGACTGGGACAGTAAGCATGGACTCTCGGATAGTGACGAGAAATGCAAAGACAGTAAAGAGGGTAATGTGACCGAGAGGGCCTGAAGGGCAGATTGGATGAGGAAATGCATGATATCTGCTACCTGTATGAACAGAAGGGGCTATTGACATATACACATCTGGGGGGAGATCCTTTCAAGCAGGATTAGCATGCACAGGCACAGAGAGAAAGCCCGAGTGGCTGGACTAAGGGGAGAGAAGAAGAAAAGTCCAGAGGAAGTCAGGGGCAAGATCATACAGAAGAGTCTAGACTGTATTTTAACTGCTGTGGGACTCCACAATAGGATTCTCATCAGGAGTGATGTCATCCAGCTTGTCAGAATCACACCCTGATCACTCCTGGGGAGGCCAGCACAGAAGCAGGCGAAGCAGTTGAGAAGCTAATGCTATGGACCAGCATTAGCTGGTCCAGAGACGGTGGTGGACTCAGCCCACGTACTGGCGGGAAAATGACTCTTGGACCTTCTGCTAGAAGCCATGAACTTCCCACAGGTACGCTACTTCGCCTCTCAAAGCTTGAGTGTGTTGGCTTGTGAAGTGGGGAGTGTGGTTCAGGCTTTCCGAGGTTGGCAGGACCATCTGCAGGTTGCATGCTGGCACTCAGCATAGGGTCATGCAGGGTTCACGCTCTCCAAAGGCCAGCCATCCGTGCTCATGCTTTTTTACCTGCCTGTGCAGATACTGAAAACATCAGGCAGTCCACAGTGACTGTGGTAGACTGAAAGAGCGCTCAACCCTTGGGTGGGGTCGCATGCGATATAAAAACATAGGGAAATTCACGTGGAAGAGCTGAAGAAGCTAGCATGAGGCCTATGTAAATGGAGGTTTGAATTGTCTACGCAATCCTCACACTTCTCAAGGGGACGTGCAAACAGTCACCGAATTTAGAGAATCCTATTACAAGGGCAGAGAGATAGCCGACAGAATGGGGCTTTTGTTTTTCTTCCCCCAAATGGTCTGTGAGCTGGGAGAGGCCCTTTATGTCCCTGGTAAACATGAGCCCTACTGCAGGTGTTTGAGTTTATCACAGAGAGGAAATGACTTTTTTTACACCTAATTTAATCTGAAGCTATTCACAGTTTAAAATGTTTAGTAACGGTGACCTTTTTAATGACTAACACATTGCAGGTGGTCCTGTTGTAGTCGGCAGTTAATGTTTGCCATCAGAAAGAGAGGGAGAGAGAATTAAATGACCACTCCGTGGCAATTGTCTTTGCCATGCCGGGTTCAAAGGACAGCTGGTTCTGAATGAGTCATAGTTAAGGAAAAAGGATGGGGTCCCCTGTCCTCAATGGGAGAACCACTTTCCTTTTCTTGGTCTTTCTCAGAAAGGAGATGTGGGCAAGACATCTCAGAAAGAGTTGTAAACCAGACGCCACTAGTTATCTGGGCCCATCTCTGGGTGTTTTTCTCTTTTTTGGAAGACAGAGGTATCTGGTTCATTTCAATGGCTCCGAGTGGATAAGGAATTGTTTTGGTTCCTGGCCATTGGCTGGATTCCTGGGCTTTTCATATCATTTTGCACTGAGACCTGTGAGGCCATAGAATGTCTTGGTGAAAGCTATCATTTCAGTTGAGTGGAGGAGGTCCAGAGAGACAGAGAGAGGAAATAATGGACCCTGTGGGTAAGAGCCGATCTCATACCCCAGGCCAGCTCTCTTGGCAGTGCCTCGCCCACTACATTCTGTAGACCCACAAGGGGCTTTTGTTCTGATCACATCCAAATGAGGAGATGTGCTGGACTGCTTGATGATCCTAGTGGCCTGAGTAAGGGTCTAATCTCTAGTCACTTTTCAGGGCTTTAAAATCTGTGCTACACCCTGAAGGCCTCCTTTATGGAGACCACAGCAGCTCATACATCAGATCAAAAATACCCTGAGTGTGTACTTGGCTTTCCGGGCAGTGCAGCAGCGCACAATGTCAGCAAATACAGCTGGGGAAGGAGATACATAATTCAGTGCCCTGACTCTCCCAGAAAGCCCTCTCTAGGGGTGGGGCTGAGCAAGCATGCCTTTGTACCTTGGCTTTTTTTTTTTTAATAGCTCAAAAAATACTTTTTATAAATGCAGTGCATATCACTGTTTCTGCCTTTCCCTTACCCGTCACTGCTTTTGGAGGCTACAAACTCTCCCTCTCCCCACTTAGGTGGGAAAAAGCAGCAATAGGACCCAGGAAAGGGGGTGCTTGAAGAAGTACCACTCCTCAGGGGCAGCAGCTTCTCTGCTTCACAGGCTGGTGCCCTGCTGATCACCAAGAGCAGGGCTCTCCAAGTCCCGGGTGATTCAGAAGGCACCTGCTTTGTTCAGGCTGGCCAACGCTGCTAATTTCGTTCTGAAGTTATGAATATCCCCCCAGTCATCCATGTCGGGAGGCAGACTTCTGAGACCTGTGCTCTCCAATCAGAGTCTGCCTTGCCCTCTTTCCTAGGTTGCGGGGATCACAGCTGTGCTTACAGGGGAAGCCTGCTTATTACTTATCCCTAAGGGAAAGTGTGGCGAACATGAAGACAGAGATCTGTTGCTACAGGTCAGGATTCCAGGGCTTCTGATGAGATAACAGATGGTTCTAAGGAACTCTCATAGTCCTCAGTTCTTTCATGCAAGTGCCAAGGATTGAAGCTACTCAGTGTCACAGATTAGGCCTGGGTTCCAAGCTCACTCTGCTTCAGGCATTTTCTTACATTTCTTGTCCTTTCCTCCTCTTTAACAATGCATATCATTAGAGTCTACAACTACATTGAATGATGATTTCATGACTCAAAACATCCACTAAGAATCATTAAATTTCTCTACTTAAATGTGTGAGGAAAAGTTAATGAAAGTGAAAGTGAAGTCGCTTAGTCGTGTCTGACTCTTTGCAAGCCCATGGACTGCAGCCTTCCAGGCTCCTCTGTCCATGGGATTTTCCAAGCAAGAGTACTGGAGTGGGGTGCCATTTCCTTCTCCAGAGGAAAAGTTAGGTAACCTACAAAAATTCATCAAGCATAAGCAATTAGAATTTGTGTGCTTTTCTCTATCTTTGTGATACTTAAGAGTCCTTTTCTAAGGATGAATCCAAGTATTCTATGTAACCTCCCGAACAAACAAACAAGATACAACCACAGTCTTTTATTACTAATTTTTTTTTTTACTTTTATTATTTCAAATACAATTTTGTAACAATCTCAATCATTTGAGTTTATCTCTTGCTACAAAACGGGGTTGTATGCATCTTTTTATTTCACCCTCAAAATCTTATAGTTTAGGAAAATTACTAATTGTGGAAGAAATAGAACCAGATATATGGATACAACCATGCATACTAGAAATGCTTAAAAATATTAACAACATTACCATTGATATGACAACCTTATATATCTTAAAGAAATAAACATAAAGTGAGGGCTTAGTCCTAAAAACAGTAAGCATTAGAAAAACTCAGATCTCTATTTTATATCTTATTAAAATTATGCCTTATTAACATAATATCAGAGAAAGGAAAGATGGTTAATTTATAGAGTATCTTTCCTATACCTTGCTAGTTATACCAGAATATTTAAGCTATGGGGAGAATCCATTCACTTAATACACTCTGTCAGCAAATTTGGAATACCAGTATAAAATAAAACCATATATTTCAGAATGTAAGGAGGTAACTGTTTTCCCTGGGTGGCACGTGCAAGGGCTTCTAAAGGCTATCTTAGGGATCTTTGTGTCATTTATTCATATTTGAAATAGTGTGCGGAAAGAAATCTAAAAATATTTTCGCTCTATCTCCTTCATCCTAGAGCATTTTCACCATGAAACTTCTTTTCTGAGCTGAAGATCAGTTAAAGTTGGTACCTATATTAATGTGAGTACTTTATTGTCCTGAAATTACGGCTTTTGAAGTTTCTTCCTTTCTGAAACAAAAAAGAAAAGCCATGGTTGACATCAAAGAGGAGGTATTCTCCTCACTAGCAATTATGGCCCCTTAACGTTACTCAATATCCACCCAGTTGCAAACTGCCTTTGCTTTTTGTAACATGTACTTATTTTGATCAACACCTTTAGAAAAAAAGTACCTAAAAGTACCCAACTACCTATAAAATTCTTGCTGGATTCTTCCTGGTGGTGGTTGTTGTGAATCAAAATACTCCTTTAATAATGCATTCTGCCATATATGATTGTGGGTGTTTTTTCTTTTAAAGAAAACATTTAATTACTATTGGAGAGTTGTAACTGCTAGCTGTGAGTTACCAGATGTGAAACCAGACACAAGGGTGAGATTTTACAATTTCAGCACAGCTGCTTACGACCAAATCTGGTTTAGGACACCGTCGATGGATTTAAAAACATTACATTTATATTAAAAATAGCAGGGCCTCATATGCAGCCCAGCTGAAGGTCTTCTCGGCAAACTTGTTAAAATCGGAATGAGTCTCCCCAATCAAAGTCCAAAAGCAGCCTGTGCACACTGGCTAATGACATGTGCTGTCACTCCCTGCCCTCCCTGCCCCCCCACCCCAACATTCTCATAGAGACACATGTGTCTGGGCCTTTTGTCCGAATTCTAAATTAAACCTCCAATTCTTTTCATTTGTATATTATGTGCGCTCAACGCCAGAATGTAAAGGCTCAAAAGGCATCGACAGTTTGTGCAGGCTTGGAAACCTTAACTTACTGCACTGAAGATTTAAGACAAAGTACTGTTTTGTCTCCCTGCCCACCCTCAGCCCCCTGGTATTTGAGTTTTTACAGTGTAGGAAGAAAATAGCTCTCCAAAGCTTACTTTTCTTCCTCCCCGCCACCCTACCCCCGTTCGTTCTTGAATCTGCAGCTATTATTCTGGGCCAAATTGTCGCCATGCTTAGTGGAGCGTGTGGGACCAGGCAGGACAGCTGAAATAACTGGGACATTGACCACCCCCCAACCCTGGCCTTGGCCTTTCCTCTGTTCCTGCCATCATTTTAACAGGAGTTTTGAGAGTTTCCAAAAATGTATCCAGTGAAAAATCTTTCCTTTCTTAAGCCAAGGCGGGCTGGCAGAAGTGGAAGACTTCTGTCTGTAAGTCCAAAGCAAGTTTGAAGTACTACTGGTGTTGAGAACTTGGCCTCTCTAATAAGTAGTAAATGGACCTGTTTAAAATGCATTCACATTGCACAGCAAGGCATCTGATCGTGGGCTGGCTTATATCCTTCATTCTCCCCAGGCCCTTTATCTACCACACCCCTTTTCAGTATTATATCATGGGTTCTTTTGTCACCTTCCAATATTTTCCTATACATATACAAGCAAGTGTGTGTGTGTGTGTGTGTGTGTGTGTGTGTGTGTGTGTGTAGATACATGCTTTGTGCTGGGCTTAGTTGCTCAGTCATGTCCAACTCTTTGTGACCCCATGGACTATAGCCTGCCAGGCTCCTCTGTCCATGGGGATTCTCCAAGCAAGAACGCTAGAGTGAATTGCCATGCCCTTCTCCAGGGGATCTTTCCAACCCAGGGATCAAACCCAGGTCTCCCACATTGCAGATGAATTCTTTATCATCTGAGCCACCAGGGAAGCCCAAAGATACATAAATTGAGGCAAATTAAGGTTGTTCTGTACCTCTCATGTCACTTTCTAATAGGTCTTGGAGATGTTCCCATTATCAGAACAAGAAACTTCCTCACTCTTCTTAAAGTGATAGTTTTTAATCAAATAGATATGTTGCATACAGTGTTGAATATGAACATTCTTATTTATCTGCGCTTGCTCATAGCTATAAATATACCTGAAGGATAAGTTCCTGGAAGTGGAAGCGTTGGCTGAAATGGTTTTATGCGTGCATCTTAATAAGATACACAAATCAATGCATGTGTGCCTGCTCTCTTACAATCTTTTGCTTGGTTTGGTTTTAACGTGTCAGGTCCAGGTTGAGAAGCCCCACAGTACACACACTACCCTCAGTTTGGAGTTTTGTGGTCTCCATCAACATGTGTCATGCACACACATACTCACTCATTCACTCACTGTCTCACTCACTCTTGTTAGTATTTTGGGAGTTCTTAATATAGTGTAGGTGGGCTGTCTGACTCATGGTGTCAGCCAAGGATATAGGAACTGCATTTATATTGTCCAGATTAGTGTCATCCACAGGTTGCAAATGTTTCCAATTCTGGGCACACTTTTTAGGCCCTCGCCACTTATTCTGGATTCCATATTTTGACACATACTCACTTCCTCACCTTCCCTGCCTTCTCCTGCCACTGAAATATATCATGAAATGGACTGTCCTGGAGGTGCCAGCCCCGTGCTATAAACCTAGATAGGTAGACAGTAGAGTCGATCTTTGCTTGAAGTTACATTCAACATGGAATGTGGAGGAAGTAACATCAAATCTCTAGTTGTGAATGGGGAATGGATAGATTTTTAAAGCATCCCCTACTTTCTGGTAGCCTTTATTACATTCTGGTTTACTATTAATATTCAGAGGGATATTGTTTACAGTCATGAAGCCCAAGGGGGTTTGTGGTAGGGTGAAGTGGGGGAGGCTGAGTGACGGTAAGGTGGTAAAATCTTTGTCTTTGGTTCAAAGACAAACCCTCCATGTATGTCTAGTCAGTAGACTTGTGTTTTCTCAGGAAGTAAATATAGGTGAACTTGAGGAAGTCACTTTTCTTCTTTGAACGGTTCTATGAAGACCTACAAGACCTTCTAGAACTAACACCCAAAAAAGATGTCCTTTTCATTATAGGGGACTGGAATGCAAAAGTAGGAAGTCAAGAAACACCTGGAGTAACAGGCAAATTTGGCCTTGGAATACGGAATGAAGCAGGGCAAAGACTAATAGTTTTGCCAAGAAAATGCACTGGTCATAACAAACACCCTCTTCCGACAACACAAGAGAAGACTCCACACATGGACATCACCAGATGGTCAACACCAAAATCAGATTGATTATACTCTTTGCAGCCAAAGATGGGGAAGCTCTATACAGTCAACAAAAACAAGACCGGGAGCTGACTGTGGCTCAGATTATGAACTCCTTATTGCCAAATTCAGATTTAAATTGAAGAAAGTAGGGAAAACCACTAGACCATTCAGGTATGACCTAAATCAAATCCCTTATGATTATACAGTGGAAGTGCGAAATAGATTTAAGGGACTAGATCTGATAGAGTGCCTGATGAACTATGGACGGAGGTTCGTGACATTGTACAGGAGACAGGGATCAAGACCATCCCCATGGACAAGAAATGCAAACAAGCAAAATGGCTGTCTGGGGAGGCCTTACAAATAACTGTGAAAAGAAGAGAAGCGAAAAGCAAAGGAGAAAAGGAAAGATATAAGCATTTGAATGCAAAGTTCCAAAGAGTAGCAAGAAGAGATAAGAAAGCCTTCCTCAGTGATCAATGCAAAGAAATAGAGGAAAACAACAGAATGGGAAAGACTAGAGATCTCTTCAAGAAAATTAGAGATACCAAGGGGACATTTCATGCAAAGATGGGCTCGATAAAGGACAGAAATAGTATGGACCTAACAGAAGCAGAAGATATTAAGAAGAGGTGGCAAGAATACACAGAAGAACTGTACAAAAAAGATCTTCACGACCCAGATAATCACGATGGTGTGATCACTGACCTAGAACCAGACATCCTGTAATGTGAAGTCAAGTGGGCCTTAGAAAGCATCACTACGAACAAAGCTAGTGGAGGTGATGGAATTCCAGTGGAGCTATTTCAAATCCTGAAAGATGATGCTGTGAAAGTGTTGCACTCAATATGCCAGCAAATTTGGAAAACTCAGCAGTGGCCACAGGACTGGAAAAGGTCAGTTTTCATTCCAATCCCAAAGAAAGGCAATGCCAAAGAATGCTCAAACTACCACACAATTGCACTCATCTCACACACTAGTAAAGTAATGCTCAAAATTCTCCAAGCCAGGCTTCAGCAATACGTGAACTGTGAACTTCCAGATGTTCAAGCTGGCTTTAGAAAAGGCAGAGGAACCAGAGATCAAATTGCCAACATCCACTGGATCATGGAAGAAGCAAGAGAGTTCCAGAAAAAACATCTATTTCTGTTTTATTGACTATGCCAAAACTGAACTGAGTGGATCACAATAAACTGTGGAAAATTCTTCAAGAGATGGGAATACCAGACCACCTGACCTGCCTCTTGAGAAACCTATATGCAGGTCAGGAAGCAACAGTTAGAACTGGACATGGAACAACAGCATGGTTCCAAATAGGAAAAGGAGTACATCAAGGCTGTATATTGTCACCCTGCTTATTTAACTTATAATCAGAGTACTTCATGAGAAATGCTGGGCTGGAAGAAGCACAAGCTGGAATCAAGATTGCCGGGAGAAATATCAATAACCTCAGATATGCAGATGACACCACCTTTATGGCAGAAAGTGAAGAAGAACTAAAATGCCTCTTGATGAAGGTGAAAGAGGAGAGTGAAAAAGTTGGCTTAAAGCTCAACATTCAGAAAATGAAGATCATGGCATCTGGTCCCATCACTTCATGGCAAATAGATGTGAAACAGTGGAAACAGTGTCAGACTTTATTTTTCCGGGCTCCAAAATCACTGCAGATGGTGACTGCAGCCATGAAATTAAAAGATGCTTACTTCTTGGAAGAAAAGTTATGACCAACCTAGATAACATATTCAAAAGCAGAGACATTACTTTGCCAACAAAGGTCCGTCTAGTCAAGGCTATAGGTTTTCCACTGGTCATGTATGGATGTGAGAGTTGGACTGTGAAGAAGGCTGAGCACTGAAGAATTGATGCTTTTGAACCGTGGTGTTGGAGAAGACTCTTGAGAGTCCCTTGGACTGCAAGGAGATCCAACCAGTCCATTCTGAAGGAGATCAGCCCTGGGATTTCTTTGGAAGGAATGATGCTAAAGCTGAAACTCCAGTACTTTGGCCACCTCATACGAAGAGTTGACTCATTAGAAAAGACTCTGATGCTGGGAGGGATTGGGGGCAGGAGAAGGGGACGACAGAGGATGAGATGGCTGGATGGCATCACTGACTCAATGGACGTGAGTCTGAGTGAACTCTGGGAGTTGGTGATGGACAGGGAGGCCTGGCGTGCTGCAATTCATGGGGTCACAAAGAGTCAAACACGACTGAGCGACTGAACTGAACTGAACTGAAGATAGACTGATGTAATTATGGACATAATATGACTTTTAAATTTGATTTTAACTTGTTTTAATGACTATTTTGCCTTACATCTGGAACTGTGTAATTGGATTTGTTTCTAGTCGCATGAAGGTTTTTAAGTTACAAATGGTTGTCCAAGCTCCTACGAATGCCACAGCCTCTTCCAACTATTACTTGGGGCCCCTGGATCAGAGACCCTTAATATGAGGGTTAGGAGAATATGTTGCCTCAACAATTTGAGGACCATCCTCCTAAACAGCAGGAAGTAGTTATGAAATGAAAATGATGCCCCTTTCCCTTGACAACATAATTCTCCTAAAAGAAAAGGGCGGAATGAAAGAGTCATTTCCTAGGCAGGTTGATAAGAAGTCTAGGGGTCCCCGAGGAGAGAGGGATCTGGAATTCTCAAGGAGGAAGAAAGGACAAATTTTTTTTCCTCTATATTCCTTAGGATTATATAACAATAATGTATCCTTACTGAGTACAGTCTCTGGATTAAACCTTCTGGCTAATCCTGTTATCTTAAAATGTAAATTATGGGAGTAGGTCTGGTGAGGTCTTTAAAACCTCCAGACATTCTCTTGATTCATTGGAGAGTATATAACTACATTGCTAACACTAACAAGTGGGTACTCTTTCTGCCCCCTTCTCATGCCTATGTCAGAAGCTTTCTCTATTTCCTTTATATTTTAATAAAACTTTATCACACACACACACACACACACACAGGCAGACAAAAGAAGTTCCCAGAGGCTAACTGATCTACATAATAAGAGATGGAGCCCGAGAGAGGTAAGGAGAGTATAGAGAGAGGCAGATGGTCAGAGAATGTGGCTTACTGGGAGGGAATCAAGGGAAGAGACCAGGAGATCTGTAAGTGGGATTTGGTGAGATGGAAGATGAAAAGTGAGATTTACTAGGTGGATGTCATACAATGCAATTAATCCCTTTTATAATCTTCTTGAGAGACTTGTGATTATTTAAATTGCTTTGTGATATTTTTTAAGAAAATTATTAGACTGCTTTTATTTTTTATGTTTTTAATTTTTAAATTTTATATTGGAGTACAGTTGATGAATAATGTTGTTTTAGTTTCAGGTGTGCAACAAAGTGATCCAGCTATACATGTACATGTATCCATTCCCTTTTAAATTCTTTTCCCAATTAGGCTGTTGCAGAATATTGAGCAGAGTTACCCTGCTATATACTAGGTCCCAGTTGGTTATCCATTCTAAATATAGTAGTGTGTACAAGTCACATGTCAATCCCAAACTCCCTAACCATCCTTCCCCCAACCCTTCCCCCATGATAAATGCAGCTTCATTCTCCAAGCCTGTGAGTCTGTTCCTATTATGTAAATACGTTCATTTGTATTATTTTTCAAGATTCTGCAGGAAAGTGCTGTCATACAATGTTTTTCTTTCTCTCTGTGACTGACTTCACTCAGTGTGACAATCTGAAGGTCCATCCATGTTGGTGCAAATGGCATGGCTTCTTCTTTTTACTGGTCAGGTAATATTCCATTGATATATGTACCACATCTTCTTTATCCATTCTTCTGTTGATGGACATTTAGGTTGCTTCCATGTCTTGGCTATTGTAAACAGTGCTTCAGTGAATATCGGGGTGCATGTGCCCTTTCAAATCGTATTTTTCTTTGGATATAGACTGAGGAGTGGGATTGCAGGGTCATATGGTAGTTCTATTTTTAGCTTCTTAAGGGACCTCCATACTTTTCTCCATAGTGGCTGCACCATTTTACATTCCCACGAACACTGTTGGAGAGTTCTCTTCTCTCTACTCCCTCTTCAGCATTTATTATTTGTGGACTTTTTGATGATAGACATTCTAACTGATGTGAGGTGATACATCATTGTAGTTTTGACTTGTATTTCTCTAATAATTAACTATTTGAACATCTTTTCATTCATGTACCTCTAAAATGTCATTATAGATTATCACATCACTTTTATGAGAGATGAAGTGTAGCAGGTCATCTGCCTTAAACTTGGAGTGTTCCCTGATTCCAGCCTAGCCAGTGTTCTTCCTGGCACTGTCTCTACCCTGGAGTATGTTCTATGGCTTCTGAAGGAGTGTAGGCACTGGGAGACAGGATGCCTTAGACTTCCCTCATATTTCTTCACTCTTATTTCCTTATCATGGCAGTCTCTTTTCCCTGCATGAATTCTCCCTCTTTTTCTACAAGTTTTTTCTTCCTAATCATTTTCAGATACTTCTTTCTTGTTTCCTCCCTTTCCTATTTCTCTCTCTCTCTCCTTCTCTGATTCTTCTCTTTTTCCATCTTTCTGCACGTTCCTTCACCTCTAAGCACCCCCTCTGATTCTCCCTTTCTTTCTCCTTCCCTTTCCTCCCCTCCACATTCACTTTTCTTTTCCATATTTTTACTTTCGCCTAAGAGCCCACATGGGCAATGCTTTTGCTCGCTTGTGGTATCAGGGCTCAAGTGGTTAAAAAACAGAAACTGAGCTAGTCATTAAGTAAGCCTTTGCCATAGCAAAAATCCCCTCAATGAAGTCTAGAGGTTCAGAGACTTAATCACCTCTGTGTATGACCAAATCACATTCCACCCCTAATGTTGTTGCCAGGAAAAAAAAAAAAGATTGATGGGTGAGGAAGTCGATATGAAGTAGAACGGAGTCTCCATTTTACAAAGCAAACATCTTGGAACTCTCAGCTCACTCAGGATATGCCAAACCCTACTCAGGCCTTGCTTGAGTAATTGGGCAGGAGCTCCTAAAAAAGCAGTAATTCTGGAAGAACCAGCAGATGGAGAGGGACGATGTCAGAAATTCAAGAGTGATTAAGAAGATGGAGGCATGAAGTGTGGCAAGCCTCCCCGCATGGCTACTGGGAATTTTTTCACACATAGAGTAGCAGGGCCCTGCGGAGGGAAGAGGGGACGTCCATGCAACTCCCACACCTGCTGCTGGGCCTCAGATTTTCAACTCTAAAGCAGGAATTGGGGATTTGATTATCTCTAAGATCCATTCAGTATTCTACGATTATGTGATGATTAATCTAGATGGTCAGGTTCCTACTTAAAATAATGAATAAGCAAGTATGGGACTGGTCTTTTACTGTTTGCCCAGCATTGTCCTTTGTTCTATCCAGCATGCCATTATTCTTACTCTTAGAAAGCTTGCCTAGTTTGGAAAATAAATAAAAAGCAGGTGGGAGGCTTGCAAGATTTTTTAAAAATGAGTTTTAACTCAGCTTCAAAAAGGAAAAAAAAGAAAAGAAATTGAGAAGAGAGGGAAAGCCAATCGTAGTCAACCTGCAATTGAATGGATGAGAACACAGGTAATTACTTCCATAAAGGTGAGACATAAGACAGGATGAGAGGATTTTTTGGCTGGTTTGGGAGGAGGGTAGGAATCTTCCTGAGTAATGAAGTTATCAGAGCTGAAAAGTAAAAACAAAAATCAAACTACAACTTGAAAAAAAAAATTACAGGGCTTGAGGATGCCTAGGAACCTTAAGAATTTGGAAGAATTTTGTTAAAAAGCCCCAGGAGTTGTAGGAGCTGAGGCGGATGTGCCCAGAAACCTCTGTTGCAGGTCTTGAGATGGGTGGCTGAAACCACAGCTCCGAGTACCATTTATAGCTGTGCCCTCTCTTTAAGGTGAGAGTTTCTCCATGAAAGTGTCCCGTGAAGATAGCTGGCCAACAATAACTCGAGAAATTTCACTAGAGCTGCTGTAGGTCTCTTATGTAAGACCCAAGAGAAGGCGGACACTGCCAACAGCTCCAGGCAAAACCAATAAGTTATTTTCGTGTGAAATGCAATCAACGGTCCAGAGGAAATGTCATGATTTAGTGTATTGAAAATCGTAATTATTTATTGAATAATTTTAACTACTGAGTTTTGTGAGGCATTAGATAATAAAGAAGAGGAGACAACTTTCTTCAACAATTTGGAATAAAACTGGCAGACTTTGGGGTTTGATTCAAGCCTGACTTTAGCTGTGAGATCTTGAACAAGAGACTTAATCTAGACATTCACTTTCTATAGTACTTACCTTAGAGAAGGCTTTTTTGTGTGTGTGTGGGGCTTGCATGCAACAAATTGTGATACACATTCAAAACAGTGCTTACCTCACAGTATACAGCAAATTCTGCTATAACAAATTACCACAAATCTAGTAGCTTAAAAAACATAAAATTATTATCTTACCATTCTGTGTTAGAAGTCTGTTATTGGGCTAAAATGAAGATGTTGGCAGAGCTATATTTCTTTCTGTCAGCTCTTGGGGAGAATGCAATTCCTTGCCTTTTCCAGCTTCTTGGAGGCTGCCCACATTCCTTAGCTCGTGGCCTCTCCCTCCGTGTTCAGAGCAACAACACTGTATCTCTGTGATCATTCTTCATGGCCCTGTCTCCCTCTGACCAAAGCTGAGAAGAAATATCTGATTTTAAAGACCCGTATAACTGAATTGGTGGCTCAGTGGTGGCTCAGTGGTAAAGAAACCACCTGCCAATGCTGGAGATACAGGTTCTAGCCAAGTCAGGAAGATCCCCTGGAAAAGGAAATGGCAACCCACTCCAGTATTCTTCCCTAGAAAATCCAATGGACAGAGGAGCCTGATGGGCTACAGTCCATGAATTGCAAAGAATCAGACATGGCTTAGCAACTTAACAAACAACAACGACTGAATTAGGTCCACCTGGATAATCTAGACTATCCCCCCGCCCCCATTTAAACGTCTTTAATTTGATCACATATACAAAGTCCCTTTTGCCATTATGGTAACATCTTCACACATTGCCGGGATTCAGAAGTAGATATCTTTGGGGTTTCATTAATATGCCTACCACACATGGGACATGCTTAATCCATTTATTATAATTATGAAGTAACTTTCCAAATATCAAAATAGATGAAATATTCTCCAAGGCTCCATAATAACTTGAAGAGGTAACATTTCTGAAAGGAGGGATAAGACTAAGTATTTTTATAGAATCTAAATTATGAAAACAAAGGGTAGTGACTTGGGCTACAAAACTCTTTTGCCTATGGACATGCTTTTTCAGTTTATTTAAATAGTAACTAGCATTTATGGGGTCTCTGTCACATGCCAGGCATTATTTTAGGATTTTTTTTCATATACACTATCATATTTATTACAGCCACTGTGACATACATCAGATTATCTCCTTAAGAAGGATGACAGAACAAGCTCAAATAAGTGAAGCCACATCCCCAGGCTTCCATGGAGAGGAGATGGCACAGCTGGGACATTTCTAGGTGTTGAGGTCCATCCTCAAGCTTCAGTCCAGTCCAGTGGCAGAAACAGCGCCTGTTTGAGTTAACTGGTCCATCTTTAAGGTGGGGCTTGGGTCTGTAGGAGCATATTTTCTCTCCAAAGACCAGTGGATGTACTGGATTCTGAGTAGCTTTCCAGAAGTACATTGTAGTCCTTTCTTGAGGATCAGAGAGGTGGCCTTCATCCAAAGGCCAATGACCTTCACCGTGGATAAAGCAGTATAGTACCCATCAACATGACCCCCATCCCTGACGTGCACTGCTCCCCTGAGACGTAATTGAAAGTGAAAGTCACTCAGTTGTTTCTGACTCTTTGCAACCCCATGGACTGTAGCCTGCCAGGCAATCTCTGTCTATGGGATTCTCCAGCCAAGAATGCTGGAGAGGGTTGCCGTTCCCTTCTCCAGGGGATCTTCCCGACCCAGGGATCGAACCTGGGTCTCCCACATTGCAGGCAGATTCTTTACTGTCCGAGCCACCAGGAAAGCCCAAGATATAATTGGGTCCCCTCAGAATCCAATAGAGCCCTGTTTCCCAGAAGTACAACCACCCAAATCAGCATTTGGTCTCTATTCCAATGTTTCTCTGTGAGCAGAAGCCAGACTTACTCGTGACTTGCTGCTTTTCTACAAGACCATATAAAATTTCACACTTATGATGAATGCCTTTGGACTGGCGTTTCATAAAACCATTTAGTGTATTAGAGTCTATTAACCAGCCTGAAATCATGACCCCCATTTAGCAGTTATATAGACTGTGGCAGCATTTAATCCATACTGGTTGATTTGTATAACATTTATGATCTGAACCAGATCCCTTAATGCCTGAACTCATAACTGTTGGCTTGAAATATGAGCAGCTGGAAAGCACAACTGGCAGAGCCCCATGTGATGCTGGGAGGAGAGTGTGTGCAGATGCATTTCCTGAAGAACAGAGCGATTTGAATGAAAGAGGCACAGAGTGAATGGGAAGCTCAGCCACACCTGTTCTAGAGGAGACACATAGTTGCCGACGTTCATCTCCCCTTCTTCCTTCCTAACGGAATCCAGATTTTGTTCAGTCTCAGCAGACTCCGGGTGACTCAAGGGAAGCTGACTTTGCCGATTGGCTGAAGAGCCCAGGCTGAAGCATAGAGAGATAGGACTTCTCCCAGTGACTGGTTCTAAGGATGGGCTCATGACCTATGTTGGCTCAATCAGGATGAGGGTTAGGGTTAATATTCTATAATTGAGGGATATTTTCCTTTCTCTCCTATGGACCCTATATTAGAAAGACTACTGTTCCAGCATTGACAGAAGTCATACTATGTGCATACCAAAATCCACCTGGGAAGAATGTGGTTACATGTGTGTTACGAGGGCTTCCCAGGTGGCACTAGTGGTAAAGAATCTGCCTGCCAATGAAGGAGTCTTAAGAGACACAGTTTCAATCCTAGATGAGGAAGATCCCCTGGCGTAGGATTTGGCCCCACTCTATTCTTGCCCCAAGAATCCCACGGACAGAGAAGCCTGGTGGGCTATGGTCCATAAGATCACAAAGAGTCAGACATGACTGAAGGGACTTAGCAGGCACATGTGTTATAAAGGGTCTGATATTTTACCATATTTGCAAGCTAAAAATTTATACTGCTACAGTTTCCTGGATGCTGGAAGAAGACGCAAGACTCCTGGCTCAGAGACAAAGGACTTTATACTCATGGCACAACAAATAGCTTGAACGTCCGGTCCCTGAGCCACATTCCTTCAGGCTGATGCAAAAAGGGCCACAGGATATGTGTGCACACTGGGAATTCTGAGTTTAAGGTATCTACATCTTCTATGATGGACAGTTCACACGCCTGCCCTCATCTCCAGAGGGAAAACACTATCTCTGTCTCCCAAAGATATTTTCTATAACAGACATCCTTGTAAAGGTAATCCAGAGTAGAGTTAGTGCTTCTGCTTGCAAGATGTGCAGAAATGTGGAAGGCCTGTGCTGAATTAACTCCCAACTAAAAGCTGGCACAGAAACGAGGTGTTGCCAAGAAAACCACTGAAGAACAGAGCTGGAACCCTAATTGTGCTCTGATTATAGCTCACTACACCTCTTGATTTTCTGTTCAGTGAGATAATTTCCTTTTTGTTTAAAGGTAGTTTGGAAAAAGGTTTCTTTGACTCACAGCTGTAGTGACTGGTAGAACAATCGTCTGAATTCTTTTGGGATTGCAAAGATTCTTAACTCTTTAAAGAGTATGGATCTCAGCCACTAAGTAGGGCATTTATGAAGTTGCATTTGTCTTTGAGAGTGGGCTTCACTGGTGGCACAGTGGTAAAGAATCCTCCTGCCAATACAGGAGACGCAGGCTCAATCCCCGGGTTGGGAAAATCTGAAGAATGAAATGGCAACTTTCCCTAGTATTCTTGCCTGGGAAATCTCATGGACAGAGGAGCCTGGAAGGCTACGGTCCCTGGGGTCGCAAAGAGTAGGACGTGACTTAGTGACTAAACAACAGCTATCTTTAACAGAGAAAATTGTCTCTAATATCTACTTGGATTATTTGAAGTCTTAATCAACAATATTGTGATTATATCCAAAGGGTACATAAATTAGAAAGGGAAAGATGAGGGCACCATAATTTCTCAACTTACAGTGACCAAATGATATAGGCTGTTATACAGAGGCTAAGGTATCAGAATGTCTCTGAAAATAACACTCAGCGTTAGACATTGATTCTTTCCACTGCTCATGACCATCACTCCATCAAAGAGCTAATGAAGCCATGTATATCAAGACTGCTGCTTGAGGTAATATTTCTCCCTATCTAAACATGAGGCCATATGTTTAAGAATATTAAACCGTGATGGTATCACTGAAACGAGATCTGTGATGTTTAACAGAGCAGGAAGTTCCTCCTGGTACCTTTGAAGGATGGCCATCTGAGAACTGGCCTATTCCAGTGGAAAACAGAGACCGTTGCATGGTATGTGGCCTCACATTCTAGAAGACTCTCAATTTGCACCCACAGTCATGAAAATAGGCTAATATAGGTTGGAAAGAAAAAGCCAGTGAGCTTACAACTGAAATGTGTGCCCCATTCCTGAAGCAGACTGCCTATAAAGCTTTATAAATGATTATTTTTATTATTTTGATATTTTTCTTCTCATCAACACAATCAGAAATGATTTCATTGGTGGTGGTGGTAATGGCACATGTGTGTCATAAAGGCCCTAATTTATTAAGGGTAAACAATAAAGTATGTTACAATAATTATATGCTATATTTATACAAATTTATAACATAAAATATGTTATAATTATGTATAATAATTGAAATTATTTTAGAATTTATACGTTTTTAAATATAGTTGGAGCCTCAGAAATGAGAAGACAACTAGCCTCTCTTGGAGAGGCCCCGCTTGTAATGACTATGTAAAAGTACTTTGTAAAATATAAAAATTCCTACACGTGTTCCCTATTATATAGCTCATCTGTTATTCAGGCTGCTGGAAGGGCATGGGGACCAACTCTCCTCATCAGGCTGCAGGGTCTCTGGAGAACAAGGTCAGCTCATGGTATGAGAAATGCTCACTTGGGCTCACCTGTGGCCCTGAACCTCTGAGGATATTTCAGGGGTTCATCACTTCTCTCCCAGCCCCAGGGACCCTGTTTCACTGAAGATTCCAAGTCTAAGCAGTTTGCTGGGGGAGGCAGTCCATTGCTCAGAAGTGGGCATGCATTCTTCAAAAAGTGCCAGGGTGGATCGGGGCTCCTCAGTCTCTTCTCTCTGCTTTTCATGCCCGTAATATGCTACATTCTTCCCATTGCGTTAATAGCGCAAAGCCGCTAGAGGTGAGGTGCAGGAAGAATGTCTCTCCCCAGTAAATGGGAGACACTGGGATAAAAGCTCTGTTTAAGGCTAGTCTTCTTACATGCTGCTCATCGTGTAATTGTTTAAATCAGTTTTTTAAAATCGATGTGGCAAAATCAGACCACTCTGACTTCGTATGTGATGTTGTCGCTATCAGAGCTGAGATGCGTCTCAGAGAATCTGTCTCTACTTTTCTCTTCTAACCTAAAACCCCCTTCTTTCTGCCAAGCCTTCTCAGAGAGGACATTTTTCTCTGGCATTATATAAACTTCTCAATTAGTAGGTGAATGTGAAAGGCTGATAGGATCTAACTCTACAGCAGAGTTGCTTAGCGGAGATGCCATCACAGTGGTGGAATTGCTTCATTTAGAAAAAAAATGCTTTATTTTGTGAAGCTCCTTTGTCATCTAAGAAGGGAGGGGAAAAAAAGGAAGCGTAAATTTGAATAGCAGCCGGGGGTTTGCAAGATATTTTCAATTGGATTTGGATAGAGAAAAAAGTATTTTATTATTGTCGTTCCTTTTAATTGGAGTATATTTGCTATACAGTATTGTGTTAGTTTCTGCTGTACAATGGTGCGAATCTGCTTTATGTATACATATATATCCCTCATGGACCACCTTCCCTCTCCCCACCCCATCCCTCTGGGTTATCACAGCACGGAGCTGGCCTCCCTGTGCTGTACAGCAGGTTCCTACTGTTTTACACACAGTAGTGTGTATATGTCAATCCTAATCTCCCGATTGGAAGACAAGTATTTTAAATGGTTATTATGTAGGACTTCATGTTAATAAGAACTGTAAGGGTGTGGTTATGGGGAGGATTTGGTCCGGGACAAATGTGGTACTGAGCTGAAATTTATGAAACAGGCAGTTAGCATGATTAAGATGGAGAGGGAAAGAAGAATGGCTTAAGGACTTCATTAATCCCTAGTTTCACTCACACCTGGCTGTGTAAACTCAGGCCAGACACATAACCTCTCTGAACTGTAGTTATCTAGATCATAATATTCTCTTATAGGATTTTGTTGTTCAGTTGCTCAGTCATGTCCGACTCTTTGTAACCCCATAGACTGCAGCATGCCAGGCTTACCTCTCCTTCACCATCTCCCAGAACTTGTTCAAACTCATGTCCATTGAGTCGGTGATGCCATCCAACCATCTTTTCCTCTGTCGTCCCATTCTCTTCCTGCTTTCAATCTTTCCCAGCACCAGGGTCTTTTCTAATGAGTCAGCTCTTCACATCATGTATTATATCTAATAATATAGGGTTATTAGAAGAGAAGTAAATAAAATAAATGTACATTATCTTAGAAAGAGATATCACCCATTCAAACATTAGCTCTCATTTGCTCTCTATCATGCAAGGGAGAATCATAAGAGGGGAGGTCTCTCTTGCCAGGAAGTGTACCTGTAAGCAGGCTGCCTGCTGAAAGACAAGTCAGCCAGTGCCTGCAAAGAGGCCTCTGAAAATGGTGCTACTCACTGTAGATACTGAAGGGTCACATTGCTAAAGTTCCACGTCCTTCCTGAGAGGGAAATATGCACAGCTGGGTGCTTACCCCGGTGAAAAATCCAACTTGTCGATACAAATATGAGCTTGGGATGAATTGGTGCCTTTAAGACCCCAAACTTTCTTTTTAATTCCTGCTAACTGTGGTGTTGGAGAAGACTCTAGAGAGTCCCTTGGACTGCAAGGAGATCCAACCAGTCCATTCTGAAGGAGATCAGCCCTGGGATTTCTTTGGAAGGACTGATGCTAAAGCTGAAACTCAGGTACTTTGGCCACCTCATGCGAAGAGTCGACTCATTGGAAAAGACTCTGATGCTGGGAGGGATTGGGGGCAAGAGGAGAAGGGGACGACAGAGGATGAGATGGCTGGATAGCATCACTAAGTCGATGGACGTGAGTCTCAGTGAACTCCGGGAATTGGTGATGGACAGGGAGGCCTGGCGTGCTGCGATTCATGGGGTCGCAAAGAGTCGGACACGACTGAGTGACTGATCTGATCTGAACAGATGTCCTCGTATCTCTTAAAAAACAATGGAGTGGCAAGGGAAGACCTTGGTTTTGGAGAACTGGCAGCTCGGAACTGTGTCCCCAGAGGGCTTTTGTCCCAGCACTGAAAAAGGAATAACCTTGGAATGGCTGCCTACCACCTCTGTGCTGGCCCTGGGAAGGTGAAGATATGCCAGTGATTAGAATTTGATCTGCATTCAGCAGCCAAGGCTAGGGGTGAGCACAGTGAAGTCAAAACTGTTAAGATTGCCACTTCCCCTCTTATTGAGTTCCAACTGAGGATTTAGAAGAAAGTACTTAAACAAAATTGTATTTTAGGAAATTGGTATTTACCTCAAAGTAGTTATAAGGCTGTTACTGAAATTATAGCATATAGGGGATCAAAGACAAAGCTGTAAGAATGCTTTAATAAGAATAGTAGAACATTTCCATGATATTATTATTAATAATAAAACATGCATATGACATTTTATAGGTTGTAAAATTCCTTCACATATTATTTCACTTATACACGGCATCTCCCTGCAAATGAAGGAAGTTTTGTCATTTGAAGGGATATAGAGACTCAGAGATTATATTGTATGGCCAGATCAATTGTATGACCAGCAAATGGTGAAGGAGAAATTTACAGACAGGTCTTGAAAGTCTGTAACATTCAAGTTTAAACCCCTTCTTCTCACCATATTATAAATGAAAATTTCACAGGAGAGCAAGGCCTAGAATATACATATGCTTCCTGGAGACATTTTCAGGTATTTTAACTTTAGAACCATTTATGTGGTGCCAGGAAGTTTTTAAAAAATGATCAATAAATGCAAAAATTCAAAAAGAGTCTTTTTTAGAGCCAGTATTACAAGAAAACCTGTTAGGAAATGGGTTATGATATGGAATGTGGATATTAAAATGCCATAAACCTTATTAAAACTCTAAATATGTAACTAGGATTTTTACAAAGTTCATAAAAATTAATATCGGATACAGCATCTTTTGTAAATCCTTGTGGTTCACGTGTCAATTACCTGGTTACTTAGTAACCAAGTAATCTAGTAACCAAGGAGTCAAGCCATAGATTAAATAGTCCCCAACCAGGCAATAAAAAGGTCCCTAAGTACAAATTTGCAGAATTATGGTTTATTGTGTTAATAATCTCCCATGTCTGTGGCTAGCCTTCCAAGGATGGCGCTGGCGAGTATGTGCTAGTCTATGGCCCAGCCATGGCTCTTGATATTTTGTTATAGTACCTGCTTTTGAAAGAGGAAATTAAACCACAGAGCACACTGTGGCTTAAACTCACCGAAGGAAATAAGAGAGGCTGAGCACACATCAAGCTGGGTTTGGGGATTCTGGGGAAATCCAGACTCAGGGCGTGAATGCACATAAGCGCTGGTGATTTAGTGTTTCTCTGGGAGAGTTTTAGGACCGGATTCACAGTTGATTCTTGAAGGGGTCCTTTGCATAACTTACAACACTCTGCAACAATTCAAAATTTGTGCCAGGCACTTTACTAGGCATGGGCAAAACAATTCTAAGCAAGACATACCTAGCCCATGCCTTCAAAGAGCTCACCCTATAGGGAAAAGAGACGCTAATCAAACAACTGCTTGTGCACGTGTGTGTGCTAGGGCACTTCAGTGTGTCTGACTCTTTGAGACCCTAGCCTGCCAGGCTCCTCTGTCCGTGGTATTCTCCAGGCGAGGATCCTGGAGTGTGTTGCTGTGCCCTCCTCCAGGGGATCTTTCCAACCCAGGGATTGAACCCAGGTCTCCTGAGGCTCCTGCTCCTGAGACAAGTTCTTTATCTCTGAGCCACTGGGGAAGCCCCAAATAATTGCTTAAGTAAATACATACCAATATATATATGATTGTGACCACAGCTCTGCTGTAGAAGTAGAGGAAGCTCTTGTTGTAGAAGCAGGAATGTCCAGCTCAGAGATCAAATGTCATGCACAGTTGTTGAGGGCAGTGAGATTTCCCTCAATAAAAGATATGACATGTGAACAGAGCTGGAAATATGATCAATGAGGAGGAGTTGACCAGGGAAATGAAGGTTGGAAAAGGGAACAAGCTAAGAAGAGCATTTCAAGAAGAGAAAGAGGCATGTGCAAAGGCCCTGGAGCAGGGGGAATGGGGGAGACATGGTATTTTTCAAGCAACAGAAAGAAAGCTAGTGGCCCTGAAGTGCCATCAAGGCTAGTAGGAATGCAAAGGAATCCTGTGCTTCAAACCAATGTGTGGATTTTTCAAGACACAAGGGAGACTGAGAAAATGGAGTGTTACTGACTGTGGGAAGGTTGACTTCCCACATAGAAACAGACTCATTCTTTTCTTCATATTCTTTTACAAAAACTTTATTGAAATATAGTTGATTTATAATGTGTTAGTTTCAGGTATAGAGCAAAGTGAATTAGTTATACATAAACAAATATCCATTCTTTTTTAGATTCTTTTCCCATATAAGTCATTACAGAGTACTGCACAGAGTTCCCTGCATCTTACAATAGGTCCTTATTAGTTATCTGTTTTGTGTATATAGTTACCTGTTTTGTATACAGTGTGTTTGTCAACCCCAATCTCCCATTTTATCCTTCCTCCCCTCCTCATCCCCTGGTATGTCTGAGCTTGCTTTCTACATCTGTAACTCTGTTTCTGTTTATAGATAAACTTACTTGTACTTTTTTTTTTTCCTTACAATCCACATAGAAGCGATATCATATGATACTTGCCTTTCTCTGAAACAAACTTCATTCATTTTTGTTTGATTTTTACCATCCTAAGCTCCCTTATCTTGGTTCTAGGTCCAGTCTTTACAATTCCACCCTGCCCAGCTTCAGAATACCAGACCACCTGATCTGCCTCTTGAGAAATTTGTATGCAGGTCAGGAAGCAACAGTTAGAACTGGACATGGAGCAATTGACTGGTTCCAAATAGGAAAAGGAGTTCGTCAAGGCTGTATATTGTCACCCTGTTTATTTAACGTATATGCAGAGTACATCATGAGAAACACTGGACTGGAAGAAACACAAGCTGGAATCAAGGTTGCTGGGAGAAATATCAATAATGTCAGATATGCAGATGACACCACCCTTATGGCAGAAAGTGAAGAGGAACTCAAAAGCCTCTTGATGAAAGTGAAAGTGGAGAGTGAAAAAATTGGCTTAAAGCTCAACATTCAGAAAATGAAGATCATGGCATCTGGTCCCATCACTTCATGGCAAATAGATGGGGAAACAGTGGAAACAGTGTCAGACTTTATTTTTCTGGGCTCCAAAATCACACAGATGGTGACTGCAGCCACGAAATTAAAAGATGCTTACTCCTTGGAAGGAAAGTTATGACCAACCTAGATAGCATATTCAAAAGCAGAGACATTACTTTGCCAACAAAGGTCCGTCTAGTCAAGGCTATGGTTTTTCCTGTGGTCATGTATGGATGTGAGAGTTGGACTGTGAAGAAGGCTGAGGGCCGAAGAATTGATGCTTTTGAACTGTGGTGTTGGAGAAGACTCTAGAGAGTCCCTTGGACTGCAAGGAGATCCAACCAGTCCATTCTGAAGGAGATCAGCCCTGGGATTTCTTTGGAAGGAATGATGCTAAAGCTGAAACTCCAGTACTTTGGCCACCTCATGCGAAGAGTTGACTCATTGGAAAAGACTCTGATGCCGGGAGAGATTGGGGGCAAGAGGAGAAGGGGACGACAGAGGATGAGATGGCTGGATGGCATCACTGACTCGATGGACGTGAGTCTGAGTGAACTCTGGAGTTGGTGATGGACAGGGAGGCCTGGTGTGCTGCGATTCATGGGGTCACAAAGAGTCGGACACAACTGAGCGACTGATCTGATCTGATCTGACCTGGGGGGATGTGTGACCAAATTATCGAAGTGTCCATAGAAATAAGCACTAACTAGTCCTAGACATTGTGTTGGCTGACAAGACAAAATACCCTCTAAACAAAAGCAGATTTCCTTTCCTGTCAGAATCTGTACCTACCCTGGATGGGTGGCTTTATCTTTCTTTGAAATCTGGGATGGTTTCATTTAGTTAAATAGTGACTATTGTACAACCTGCAGTTGGGTTCTGCTGCTTTGAATACCAGAAGCATAGGTTTGACAGCGAGACTGTGCCATAGACCTCATGGTGGATACAGGAAAAGTGAGGTCACAGTCTTTGTACTGAAAATGCTGACCCTGAGGTCTCAGTGACAGACTGACATCCAAAAATAGAGTAGACAGAGTGAAAAAGAGGCTGGTCAAATGCTAAGTTCACCCTTGGAGTAACCAAGGAATTTCAAAAAAATTTTCCCACAATCCATTTTTAAGTTCACATAGCAGAGTTTGGCTATTCTTTGGATAGCTTACTCTTGCAATAGTATAATCCCTAGACTAGCGATTCTAGTGGGCTTTCCTGGTGGCTCAGATGGTAAAGAATCTGCCTGCGATGTGGGAGACTTGGGAACAATCCGTGGATTGGGAAGATTCCTTGGAGGAGGGCATGGCAACCCACTCCAGTATTCTTGCCTGGAGAATCCTCACGGATAGAGGAGCCTGTTGGTCTGAAGTCTATGGGCTCGCAAAGTCGGACACGACTGAGCAGCTAAGCATGGCACAGCACAGTGATTCTAGTGACCAGAATGAAATACCTCCCAAAAAACAACCTTCTGTTGTCCCATAATTTGTCATGAATCCTGTTTCAAAGTCTGCTTACAAGAGTTAGGAAGTTGTAGCAACTGTCGTCTGTCATGAGGCATGTAGCTGAATGCACGTCCTAGATGGAGCTCCTACTGTGTGCTCAGTACTGTGGGCAACCTAGAGGTGAACCACAGGCCCTGGTCTTCCCGGGCATGACAGCTGTTAGATTTTCTATGTAACCCCAATATAAGGCAGACATGACAAGAGAATTTCAAACCAAGCAGAGGCAGAATCCAGGGGAGGAAATGAGCCATCCTCACTGAGTAAACCGAGGATGGGTTTCGTGGTGGAGTGGACTTGGACTAGAGCTTGGAAGAGGTGCTAGAAAATGGGGAAAGGAAGGCATCCCGAAAGGTGAAGATGAAATGAGCAAATACAGAGAAAAAAGCGACAGCCATGAACCATCTAGTGAGAATGGATGTGCTTTGGTAGGAGATACAGATGTGTGAAGAGTGTCAGCTTTATTGCTCCTTCTCCATCACTTGCCATTACTGCTCCCTTTCTCAGAGCAAAGAGCAATCACACACACACACACACACACACACACACACACACACGTGCGCACACATACACATTTCAGTTCAGCTCTGGGAAGACTAGCTGATCACTAAGTAGAATGGTAAAATGTTAGAACCCAAAAACTTGGTGTTAGTTTTACCCTGCTATGAAGGAGCTGGTGAGCTTTGGAAAGACATCTTTACCTCTAAACAGGGAAACTGAACATATGCATCAGATCTTTTCCACCTCAGAGCATTCAGATTCTTAAGAGATGGAGACAATGATAGAACAGTGTTTGTTTTCCAGTGAAATGAGGATAAGGGAAAGTAATTATCTTGGATGTTGTCCTTGTTGTTGCTTAGTCATTAAGTGGTGTCTGACTCTTTTGTGACCCCATGGACTGTAGCCCTCCAGGCTCCTCTGTCCAGGGGATTTCCCAGGCAAAAATACTGGACAGGCTTGCCATGTCTTTCTCTAGGGGATCTTCTCAACCCAAGGATGAAACCCATGGTTACCACTGAGCCACCAGGGAAGCCAATTCTCTTGGATCTGCCTAGAAAAACATGAAAGAAACATGTACAAGAAAGGTTAATTAATTAAAGAGAGATTTAAGCTGGGCCAGATTATATCCTAAGAGAAGACATGACAATTTCTTGAGGCACTGCAATATAACTAAAGAAGCTTTTAGACACACTTGTTTCTGATTCTGTCTCTGACATTTAGTAGCTGAATATTTCTGAGGTCATTTAACTCTGCTGAAATTCAGTTTCTTCATCCATTAGATGGGAATGCTTATCATACCCACTGTTTTCAATTAATAAGTATTAAGCATCTTCAAGTCACCAGGGTTGGGCATAAAATAGGCATTGGAGGTAAAATATTCTTATAGATAATTGTTTAGTAATACAGATACGGTCTCTGATCTCACGGAGCCTACAGTCTCATGGCCTTTAAAGACAGGTGTACTTGCAGGTTATTTGAGCGTTGAGACGAGAAGTATTGCAATAGGGAACTTACGAGCAGTTGTAGAAAAATAGGAAGGACCTATCACAGCCTGAGGTCAAGAAGACTTCCCCAGGGGAGTGAGCCCTGAAGAACGGGGCATTGAGGGAAATGACTGGAATGCAGAAAATGTTTCCAGTAGAAGAAATAGACTTATTTAAGGGGGAAAAAAAAATGTAGATTCTGTGTCAAGTGCCTAACAGAGTGCCTAATAGATTAAAAGACTCAATGAACAATAGCTATCAAAAATGTTATTACTTTCCTGGTTTGGGGGGCAATTAACCTCCCCTTGATGACAGCCTTTTAGAACCAGTTTGTACCTGTGATACAGGTCAGCTTACTCTGCTTGTCTGTGGTGTTAAGAAAAGGAGGAAGACGCCCTATATTTGTGTTGGTGGCATAAAACCAAGCAGAAGTTTGTCCAAATCTGACAGAGGTGAATGTGTGAGGGTCTGCCCCCCTACTCTGCAGAAACAGGGGTGATCCCAGGTCTCTGTTGTCACAGAGCTCACAATTTTGGGGAAAAGCTCTCCGTTTAACGGGAATACATAAAAATTCAAATCCTGGCCTCATAAATGTGAGTAAACAGTTTAATGACTTGCTTTAACTAGAAAGTAATCAAATATAAATGCAGGTATGCTGCTCATTTGCATCTCTTTCCATGTGGGTGAATAAAAATAAAAATGTCCTAGGCGTGATATTGGCTAGATGAACTTGTCTTGGGGATTTTTGTTATAAAATACAAAGCCGCGGTGATTTTCCACTCTGTTCTCGTCAGCGCTCATTTCCAGCAAGGCCTTCCGTGGATTCTGCTGTCCTAGGACCTGCCACTGACTAGAACCTTGTGGGAGTGATTTAACTTTTGCCAGCCTGTTTGCTCAACTGTTAAGAGAGGATGCTAATATCTGCCTAGTACCTTAGACGTATGATTATTCAGTTGTATAATCACATGACCAGTTAGTACAGTGCCTGGCATACAGGAAAAGCTAAATGTGTTTGTTCCTCATCCCTCACTAGGGGTTACTTCCTGTTCCCATCTTCTTCTAGAAGCATGAATTGGTTCAGCTGACCTTGATTATGGTCTGAAGTGACATACACACATACATTTAAGAATTTGTATATTAGTACATATACACATTAATCTAAGGATATGTGTATCAGCATGCATATTAATACATATATTCATCTCAGGATGGGCTTCCCTCATGGCTCAGAAGGTAAAGAATATGCCTGAAATGTAGGGTTTTCCAACCTTGGCTCGGGAAAATCCCCTGGAGGAGGGCATGAGAACCCACTCCAGTATTCTTGCTGGAGAAGTCCACAGACAGAGGAGCCTAGTGGGTTACAGTCCATAGGATTGCAAAGCGTCAGACACTACTGAGCAACTTTCACTTCACTTCATCTCAGAATATTCATATCAATATCTGTATGAGTACATATACATATTCTTAGATGCAAACTTGGGTATTGTGCATAGATCAAGGCTTCCACTTCTCAAACATAAATAGAAAAGAGTGGCCTGGGTGGTCTCCAAGGCTTCCGTTTGTTCTGAAATTCCTGGTTCAAATATCAGATACCCTGATCTAGTCTTATAAACAGTAGTCTTAAGGAGAAAATCATCTTTTGCTTAGATGTCATCTTGAAGGCAAAGGCATTTAAGAAACCACTTGTTTGAACCACATTGAGACCCATTTCTGCAGGACTGAATTTGGAAGTTGATAACATTCAGTCTTCTGAACTTTGTCTTTCACTTGGGGGTTCTGCACACTGTCAACTCTCTGCTTTCCTGGCAGTTCTAAGATGACATTTCTTGTTGCCACCATCTTCCAAAATCACAGGCTTCATAAAGGTCAATGTTTATTGTCACTGGATATCCACCTACTTTCTTCTTTCAGCTAGGCTTCTCACGTGGACTATTGCTATAGCCTCTTAACTGCTTTTTTTCTAATTCATTCGATCTTCCTCTGCCTATACAGCTTGTTTTCTCTCCTGCTCAAAATTTGTCCACGACTGCATACTTAGGAATAAATGAAGTGAAAGGTGTCCAAGACGTCTACACTAAAAGCTAAAATGTTGCTGAGAAGAAGTAAGCTCAGTTCAGTTCAGTTCAGTCGCTCAGTCATGCCTGACTCTTTACGACCCCATGAATTGCAGCACGCCAGGCCTCCCTGTCCATTACCAACTCCCGGAGTTCACTCAAACTCACGTTCATTGAGTTGGTGATGCCATCCAGCCATCTCATCCTCTGTCGTCCCCTTCTCCTCCTGCCCCCAATCCCTCGCAGCATCAGAGTCTTTTCCAATGAGTCAACTCTTCGCATGAGGTGGCCAAAGTACTGGAGTTTCAGCTTTAGCATCAGTCCTTCCTAAGAACACACAGGACTGATCTCCTTTAGAATGGACTGGTTGAATCTCCTTGCAGTCCAAGGGACTCTCAAGAGTCTTCTCCAACACCACAGTTCAAAAGCATCAATTCTTCCATGCTCAGCTTTCTTCATAGTCCAACTCTTGCGTCCATACATGACTACTGGAAAAACCATAGCCTTGACTAGACGGACCTTTGTTGGCAAAGTAATGTCTCTGCTTTTGAATATGCTATCTAGGTTGGTCATAACTTTCCTTCCAAGGAGTAAGCATCTTTTAATTTCATGGCTGCAGTCACCATCTGCGTGATTTTGGAGCCCCAAAAAATAAACATCTGACACTGTTTCCACTGTTTCCCCATC
Source organism: Bos indicus (assembly GCF_029378745.1). Lineage (NCBI taxonomy): Eukaryota > Metazoa > Chordata > Mammalia > Artiodactyla > Bovidae > Bos > Bos indicus. Next base: position 20,878,355 of record NC_091777.1, on the reverse strand, counting down.
TATTTGCCATGAAGTGGTAGGACCGGATGCCATGATCTTCATTTTCTGAACGTTGAGCTGTAAGCCAACTTTTTCACTCTCCACTTTCACTTTCATCAAGAGACTTTTGAGTTCCTCTTCACTTTCTGCCATAAGGGTGGTGTCATCTGTATATCTGAGGTTATTGATATTTCTCCCAGCAATCTTGACTCCAGCTTGTGTTTCTTCCAGTCCAGCATTTCTCATGATGTACTCTGCATAGAGACCTAACTAAATAGAGAAATAGAAAATGTTCATAGGTAACTTCATAGATTATTATTCATTGATGATTATTGTTATAGATAGCCATCATAGATAGTTCATAGATTCTGACATCTATTACTAAGATAACAAGTCTCCATTTATCTATAAATTCAACACAACCTTGATCAAAATTCCAGCAGACTTTAAAAATAGAAATTGACAGATAAGCCGATTCTAAAATTTGTATGAAAATGCCAAAGACCTGTGACACCTGAAGAAAATTTGGAAGACTTACTCTGTCTGATTTTAAGATTTAACCCAAACCCACTGTTATCAAGACAGTTTGATATTAACAAATATATAAACATAGAGATCAATGAAGCAAAGCAGAGACTTCAGAAATAGAACCACACAGTACCAACCGATTTTCATCAGTGAATACGTGAAAAGATGCTTGGCATCATTAAGTACTAGGGTGTTTCCAATTAGAACCATAGTAAGAAACCACTACACCCTGGTGGCTTAGATGGTAAAGAATCTGCCTGCAATGCAGCAGACCTGGGTTTGATCCCTGGGTCAGGAAGATCCCTTGGAGAAGGAAAATGCAACCCACTCCAGTATTCTTGCCTGGGAAATTCCATGGACAGAGGAGCCTGCTGGGTTACAGTCCATGGATCACAAAGAGTCAGACACTGTTGAGCAAATAATATTTTCACTTTCACACACCCATGAAGGTATGTGTCTACACAAACACTTGCACATGAATATTCACAGAAACTTAATCAGAATAGAAAGTGAAATCAATCCAAGTGTCCAGGAACAAGTTAATGGACAAACAATAATGCTCTGTGATAAAAATAAATAAAAGATTGGTTCATGCAACAATACGGATGACTCAAAAACTCTAGTAGATGCAAATCCATCTACAGTGAGGGAAAGCTGATAAGTGATTGCCAGGAGACAGGGGTGGAGGGAGAGATGGATTGGGCAGGAGCATGAGAAAAGTTGAGGGACAATGTAAATATTCATTATCTTAATTGTGGTGATTTTGTGTGTGTATTCATATGTTAACAATTAGCAAATTGTACATTTTAAATATGTCAGTATATTGTACATCAATTTTATCTCAATAAAGTTGTAAAAAAAAATCTATCAATGCACTCTTGCTACCTCTGGATTAAAATCTAGCTTGGAAGCAGATAATCAAGGCAAGGTTGTCTGTGATTTCATCCCAATATACCTTTCCAGTCCTAATTCCCACTTTCTAGTTCTATACACTCTAGCTCTGGCTAACATAGACATCTAGCTTTTGTCTACACACACCTGCCCTTCTACCATGCTTCTTTTCTGCCTAAAATACACGTCCTCCTTTGTCTGCTTGTCCATCCTGCTCCTGTTTCACCTTTGTGGGCTGTGGCCAAGATTACTCATTGCCTATCCCATATTCTTTCTCCATTCTTCCTTATCAACAGAACTTCAATTTTGTTCAGTATATCCAGCTAAAAATGTGAAGCAAACTGAAACTCAAACACTGTGGGTGGAGATTTAATATGATCCACCAATTTCCAAATGCTTTATTCATTTTTTTGCCTCTGTGCCCTTGGGCTTGGCCAAATGACACAGTTTGGACCAAAGAAATACGACTTGGTGAAATGGGTGCTTTCCTGGTGTGGCTGCTGCCTCTTCTTGTTTCATACTTCAACCTTCACCCTGAATGAACTATGACTGTGATGCCTGGATGTACAGCAGCCCTCCTGCAACCATGAGCAAGAAAGCTGTTGGGTTGACCAACAAGTTTGTTTGGGTTTTTCCATAACACCTTACAGGAAAACCCAAACAGACTTGTTGGTCCACCCAATACATGCCAAGGAAAGCAGAGAAGGGAGGATAGAGAAACTGGGTGACTAGGGTTCTATTGCATTGCAGTAGCACCCCCAGCCCCTCATGCATGAGGCAAATAGCAGTCACTATCAGTTGGATTACTATGATTATTATCCAAATATCTTGATACATGGCTCCATAAATCCATATTGTCTTTGACTCTCTCTTCCCACAATCTGGACCCATTCTCTTTTGTATCAGCAGCACTTGACCTGCCCTGTCTCATGATGCACAATCCACCCTGTCCTGTGCCGACTTAGGCTCGTTTTCCTTCCCCTGCTAGGCTGTGGCTTCCTGGGACCACGGCACCCTGCGGCTCTTTGTGAGTGCCCTTGGCCCCTACATAGGCTCTACTGGCTTCATACAGAAGAGTATCAGGGTTGTTCCAGGTGGGGGTAAGAATGTGGGTTGCAGTCAGCCTGCCAGCCTTAGCCTCTTATGAGTTTTATAGCCAATAACTCAGCTCCAGGCCTCAGTTTCATCATCTGTAGTATGGGTTTCCAGTCATTTCAGGACCAATGACCCGGCACTAATTTTAAGAACTCACCCTTGTACATGAGGCAGGGGTAATTGTTAAGCATTTTGTGCTCATTATCTTCCCAGTTATGATTTTTTTTCCCCAAATTGTTGTCTCGCTAACCAGATCTCAAATGTTGAAACAGTACTGTTACCTTCCAGCTGCATAATTTTAGAAAAACAATATCATGTCATTGTGCCTCAGTTTATTTGTCTGTAAAATGGGAATAAAAATAATACTACACACACTGTCTCTCTGGCTTCAAATCTCAGTTGAAACTTCACTTCCATTCACTGAGCCCTACCCCCTTTCAGAGGCAGGATTACTGTGACATAGTGTTTTATGCTGTTAGTCTATGAGCTCCCTGTCAGCTGGACCATGCCTTTCACGTCCCACAGAGTACCCAGAAACAGTCTGGTCCATAGGGGATGCTTGGTAAATATTTATCATTTCACTAAATGAACCTTGTTGAATAATCTGATTTGAAACGAGATAAGAAAACTAAAGTCAAATACACCTGGTTCAGTTACCACTCAATTATTTATTCATTCGATCATCATTTATTGGGTGCCTACTGTATTCCAGGCACTGCTTAATCACTTGGTTTGTATTAGAAAATATGATTCCTAATTCACTCTGGCCTTAACCCTGCACCTACCGTAAGAAAGTAAACCTGTAATTTTTCTAGAGCTGGGCAGGTAAAAGCAATGATTCAGTTTTATAGCATTATGAAGAAGCCATTTCAACTAAGTTCAGCCCGAATTTGCTTACACATGTTCCCCACTCTACCAAACGTGTAAAGCATGTTTTCTGAGCTTTTCTATGTGATCCAACCCTATATATTATATTACACTTATAAAATACCACGAAGCCCTTATGAATTAAAAGATAATTAGTGGTTCAACACGCACAAAACATTAGGCTCAAAGTGTCAAAAATGTCATGAAAGACCATAAATCATGGTCTGCTTGCATTGATCCCTCATAGAGTTAGTTTTTAAATCATCTCTTTAACACCTTGTAAATGTACAAACAACGACGGACCCAAGGGAAACTTTAATATGTTTTTCATACATATTTTAATTTCATCTCAAAGTGCTAGCTGCATAAAAATTAAGTCAGACTCACAAAAACTCATTGATTTCCTCGGGATAAAACCCATCTGTCCAAACTAATTTAGAGCCTTTTTTGAAGCCATAAAGTTAGTTGTGCAACACTGAGGTCATTATGGGCATCCTGGGTTGGAGGAACTCTTGTGTAATTTTAAGAAGGCAATTTTGTTATATTTACTGTATTTAAATACGGTGCTACTTTTCAGGAACAAAAGCCTCACTGTGTCACTGTATTGAAAGTAAACCAGAAGCTGTGAAAAGCAAGATCTGTTCTTTTCCTTGTGATTAATGCACCTTTCTGCCAAAATTGAGACTTCTCAACTGAGCTCATTTAATACAAAGTAAACGAATTCTGCTCTTTGGATTTGATCCTCTGGCTAAACCCTATAGATAAGGCTGTAACAGTGAATAGCTTTTCATTCTAAACAAAGGATGTTTTGATAGGAAGGTCAATGTGAAGGTCTTTTATATTGTGATAACAGGAAAGGGAAATGACATATTAATGGCAACCCATGCCATGGTGGTCTGGGCTGGGGGGACACACAGGATTAAAGATTATTCGGAAGTCAGAGAGAAGGTGATGGGAACAAACAGGCGCTAGAAGCCCCAGACTTCTTCTTTTGGAAACTTCCTGATTCTTAGGACATTTTCTTTTCTTACACACCAAGCACAGCGGATTGAAGAGGATCACAGCATGACTTCCAGGAACCTGGAGAGTTTTGCTTGCATTTTTCTCCATCCTGCCCTTTAGCACTAGGCCAGGCAGAATGTCACCTCTGAGACCAATGGTGGTAGCGGGTTTTTATGATGATGGAGGCTAAGCGTGCACTAAAGCACTTGGATATGATAAATAAACTGAAGGGATGGGGAAGCATATGACGGAGAGCTCTTTGCAAGCTCAGAGCCCTTTCTTTTGTCCCAGTGAGGCTTCTGGGCCAGGTTGGAAGCCCTCTGCCAACTGCCCAGTCCCTGCCCAACAGACCAGGCAGCCAGGTTAAGCCACCCTTTATTTTTCATTTCTTACTACTCTCTCCTTTTTTTTTTTTCCTTTCCTAAGAAGGTTTCATAATAATCCAACTTGGGAGCTGAAAGCTTCTTGTACCTCATGGGGAAACACTGGTTTTATTTTAGTGAGAGCATCTCCATTCCCCTAAAAAGCCCTTGCTGATTGAGGGGAAAGAGCAGGATTGAAAAGGATGACGTGAGTTCTTGGACAACTTGGATGGTTTGCTTAACTCACTTTTTCCATTCATTGCTTCAACAAATATTTATTAAGCTGCCATAGGTTCTAAGTGCTAAGCCAGGTGTGAGAGATACAGATATGAATGTCAGTCATCCCTGCTCATAGTCATGTAAATAGAGAAATCAGGTTGCATTTCGGCTGAGGGCAAAGCTTTCAGCATCCCTGCCAGGGTGGATGGCTTCCAGCCACAACATTTCCCCGTCAGAACACTGGCCAACTGACCCACACTGACAAGTGAGGAGTTGTTTTGCATTTTTCATTCCAAGATTTGTGCCGAATGTTTTCTCTGTCTTATAAAAGAAGGAGAAGAAGGAAAAGGAGCAACCAGAGTAGGTTAAGTATTTCCAACAATTGACTTGAAAAAAAAAATCAGATTTCAGTGTTTCCTAGAGAAAGTGGCTGGTTCCACAGCGCCCCCTTCTGGCAGGTTCCCCTGGAGCAATAACCAATAAAATGAGAGGCAAGAGCTACTGTTTACTGGATTTACGTCACTACTGTATTCACATCACTGAATCTTCTCTTTGTCTTCCGCTTCCTATTCCTCTTCAGGGAAGCGTTGGTATCATCTCCATTTTACAGATGAGGTTCAGTGACTTAAACAAAGTCATATATCCCATAATCACCAGGAGTTGGAAAACATACCCATCCATCTTCTTCTCAGGTATGCTTGGCTACTCAGTTTTTCTCCTTTAGTTCATTAGTCAGTTAACATGTATGCGCTCCCTGTCATCACCATGTAGAAACTGGGGATTAAGACTTCCCCTTCTGCAGCATCTTCAGTGCTTTCAGAGACGATAGGAGGCTAATAGAAACAGGAAGAATCACAAGCTCAGCAATCTAGTTCAGTCAAGGACTCACTGACGCAAAGCATGAAGCAATATAAACCAAGAGGAACTCTTGAAACGTGGGGGAGTTTGGTATAGATGGATGAACAGAAAGGTTTTATTTTGTCCCAAATGTCCTGCTTGTCAATGACGTTCACATTATTTCACTCTCCACTATGCCACATACATGAACATCAGCATTTGGGTGTGCTGAATTCTAAACATGGCTCCCATCCTATGGAAAAATATTACATAGAGTTAAAAAAGAGAATTGTGTTGGCTCTTTATTGGTCTAAATTATTAGACAATGCTAAGAATAGACATTGCAGAAGAGAAGTTTGCTTGAATGTAGAATGAGAACTTTCCAGTTCCTCCTGCAAGGAGAGAAGAGGCTGCGGTGGGCACTCTGAAGGCCACCACATCCCTCCCCACTCATTAACTCCACCTGAGGCCCATCAGCTTCCAGGGCCAGCCAAAGCCCTCCTCTCCCTGTATGATTAATCCCCAGGTTGTTATAAACTACATCTTCTATTCAACGCTCAGTCGTGTCTGACTCTTTGCAACCCCAAGGACTATATATATAGTCCATGGAATTCCCTAGGCCAGAATATTGGAGTGGGTAGCCTTTCCCTTCTCCAGGGGATCTTCCCAACCCAGGGATCTAACCGGGGTCTCCTGCATTGCAGGCAGATTTTTTTTACCAACTGAGTTACCAGGGAAGCCCTGGTGGCTCAGATGGTAAAGCCGAGTCCCAGTGGGGCCTCATGCCTTTTGCGTATGACATGTGGGATGAGGGTCTGCCTAGTGTAGGAAGGAGTTCAGGGCACAGACAGATCTGGGACTGACAGTCAGACCACATGGTTCCGGTGTGGTTTTGGGGGTCTCTTTTCCTCTCTGTTTTGGTTTCTTCTTCTATACAATAGGAACAGTGATACCTACTTCAGGACATTGTTTGGAGGATTAAATGAAGTAATGTATGCAAATGGATTATAATTTCATTTATTTATTTATTGCTTCTGGCTGCGCTGAGTCTTTGTTGCTGCATGCGGGTGGGCTTTCTTTTGTGGTGAGCAGGGGTTACTCTCCCTTGTGGTCCCAGGGCTTCTAACTGCAGTGGCTTTTCTTGTGGAGCATGGGCTCTAGAGAGCAGGCTCAGTAGTTGTGGCTCACGGGCTTAATTGCCCTGTGTGGTGGAATCTTCCTGGTCAAGGGACTGAACCTATGTCCGCTACTCTGGCAGGCAGTTCCTTAACTACTGGGCAACCTGGCAAGTCCCTGCAAAGTACTTCTTGCAGGACAAGTAGTATTTATAAACAGGTATAGGATCCTCTTCTGTCACAGAGATGATAACTTCTTAGAAACACACCAGGCACCTTTTAAATGCAGTCTGGCTATACTTGGAAGAGAATCCCCAAAGAACAGCCTTTTCAGTTACAGAAGCTTTTTCTCTCTGGTATAAGAATTTGTGTAGGCAGTTCAGGGCCAGTGTGATGGCTGCTTGGGTCTCTCCTTGGAGATGAAATCTTGTAAGGAAACTTTCTGGAAGTTTCTTCCACACTTCTACTCCAGTTAAGTTCTGCTCATTAGACAGACTTAACTGGAGGGCCACACTTAGCTACAAGTTAAGCCAAGGAAATTGTGCTTTGAAGTAAACTAAAAATCAAGTTTTGTTAATAAGGAAAAGGGAAAGAATGCCTAGTTGTTAGGTAGCTAGCTATTTCTACCTAAGTCCTCTTTCAAGGCCAGAGTCAACAGAGAAATTATGAGAACTTAAAATTTGAAAATATTAGAGTCTTTGATACTAAAATGCTATTTTTGGTTTCTTAAAATGAAATTAAACTAACAAGTGTTATTTCAAACAGCTAAGTCAAATTTGGCTATTTGAATTTAGGGAGGAACAGAAAAGTTGGAAACTTTTAATGCATTCAGAGGTCATATACTTATAATATGCATGCTTTTCTGTGTGTGTATTTACCTCAATAAAAAACTTCAAAAATTTTTAATAAATAAAAGTCTTTTTTGAAAAAAAAAAACAGATAATACAGATAATAACAGAAAAGGCATTATTTAGCTCCTGGCAGATTTTAGAGTGATTATGTCATGCAAGAATTATTAATATCAGTATTATGAGTAAAGTAACTATCTTTTGTATGCAACATAACTATTTCCATTTTCCCAAGCATAGATTGTTTTTTCTGTCCTTTTGGATCATATTTGTCATATATATAACAATTTATTTTGTGCTTAGAAAATAAATAATGCAGAGATTGATATTATTTCATTTTGAATACAATAATAGTAACAGTGCATATTATTCTTCAGTAACATTATAGTTTTCCCTGGGAAATGGTCTCTCCCTCTAGTTTCTTAAACTCGTAGATTTTAACGTTATCCTAGGATATAATTTCAAACGATTTTCTATTTTTAGTAATATCTTCCATTTTCTTCAAAGAGAATTTCCTATTTGGGAGAAGAAAGAAAGGCCTGGAGAATGAGATGAAACGTCAACAGTCAGATCAGATAAGCTTCAATACATTATAAGTCTTTATTTTGTTTTATGAACAATTTATGTGAAAGAAGCAGGCCCTGAAATATGACCTGGTTATGAACTGAGGTTGGAATCACGTTGCTAGGAGACTTCTGATTGACTTTGGATGACGTCATGGGCACAGCCAGGATGCCCATAATACCTAGTTAATACATTGTGTCTAGCGTTTCTTCTAATTTTTATGTATACATTTCATTTTGTAAATGTAATAAAACACCCCAAGCAACACTTTTCTGGGTAATTACTACCCTTTTAGAGCCCCTTGGGATCAGAGGTGTACTAGATATGAATTAGGAAAGTATTTCAACTCGTAAAGAATTTCTCTTGTTGATAAATCTCTGTTGAGACCAGCAATTCAGATAAATAAGATATAGGTTGGATCTGAAATTACTTGTGGTTCTTTTAGAGACTCACTACGAAGAGAGGGAAAGGGGACAATTTTGAAGATACTCCAGAATATCCCCCGGGTCAAGATAGTGCTGAAAAATGAGTGGATATTTGAAAGCATGGAACTGACTCAGGTGTCCATTTCACTTCTTTGTGGGTAACAGTCAAAGACTGATCTCAAAGAGAGGTGAGCAGAGTCATCTGTGGGTTGCAGGAGCTCATCTCCTTCCACTGCATTTAAAGATGGCTGAATCCTGAGATTAAAGTGAATCAAAATTCCTTTGGTATGTACTAAACCTTTCCAACTCAATCCAGAGAAAGTCTAACTCTGCAATACTGTTTTGTTGTTGTTTTTTTTAATAAGAAATAAAATGTTCCTTACTGTTAACTTTTTGAATTCACCGAGACAATCTCCTAAACTCTTGAGGTCTCAATTTTCTTGATGGCTGTCATCACCCCCCTCCCTTATCCCCCATTCCTTTGCTTTCACTTATTTGTTTGACCTATCTATGTGTTAAGTTGTTCAGGAAGAAACATTTAACATCTAAAATCCATTTCACCTTCTTTTTTAAAAAAAAAAAAGAAAAAATCTTGAAACATCATTTGTTTTTTCTTCATTAGAAAGAGGAAGTGGTGTTTTATCAAATGTAAATAGTTTTGAACGCTGATGGGTTAGAGTTCTTCTCACCACTCAAAGACCGTGAAGTTTGATTAGGTACTAAACTTGGCACCAAGAATCCTACATTCATCCCGTCAGCCAAGTCACGCCACTGGTCTCCACGTTCTGAAAGCTAATTACCTGCAAGTTGCTTGTGAAGCCTGTGGGCAGTTGCTTTATTTGATCGTGGCTTAAGCAAATAATAATCAACTCTTCATCAAATTCAGTCAAAAGTAACTTGGAAGCAAAACCTATCAACTGCCATTTTAAAACTGGATTTGAAGAAGAATGTCTTAAATAGGGGGCTTCCCAGGTGGCACAGTGGTAACAGATGTGAGATGAAGTCTTATGGTTAGAAAATTAGAAGAATGCTTTTCGTATTAGACCCATGTATTTGTATCAATTAAATCCTTAAGTCCCCATACTCTGGTTGTTTTGGGAACTCAACTGAGGAGGAGAATTCAAATCAAATTCACCTATAACTATAGATTGCAAAGTAATAGTATTTCAGTGTGTAGGTCACCATAACAGAGATTCTATAGACAACACATAATTTCCAAATGATAAGCCCCTGATTTACAAGGGAGCTTCCCAGGTGGGGCAGTTGATAAAGAATCTGCTGGCCAATGCGGGATATTCAAAGGACACAGGTTTGATCCCTGGGTTGGGAAGATCCCCTGAAGGAGGAAATGGCAATCCACTCCAGTATTCTTGCCTAAAAAATTCCATAGACGGAGGAGCCTGGCAGGCTCCAGTCTACTGGGTTGCAAAGAGTTGGACATAACTGAGCATACACAACCAGCCAACTTAAAAAGACACCAAGGTACTCATTCTGATTATACTGTACGTGCATAAATTGTTCACATCTGAAAGCAGAAGTGCAACTACACTGTCCTGGGCCGATCCTGGCACCTGGTGGCTGGGCAAGGTAACGCCTTTTCTTAATACATTGCCTTCCAACCTAGCTCCTTGTCATTACTCCTTTGATTCCCCCAATCAGAGATATTGCACTTGTGACCTCATGCTACTTTTCCTCTGCCTTCACAGCTCAGTTAGCTACCATATCCTAGCATCTTTTTCTGACACATGCACACTTAACTTTCCTTCTTCTCACTCAATTTCTTCATCTCTGCTGCCTTCCAATGTTTGCCCATGATCAAATCTTTCTCTTCCTTTTCTATCACTCTGTTTTTCAAAACTTTCTATTTTATATTGGAGTATAACCTATTAACATTGGGTGATAGTTTCAGATGGACAGCAGAGGGACTCAGCCTTATCTATACATCTATCCATTCTCCCTCAAACTCCCCTCCCATCCAGCCTGAGCAGAGTTCCCTGTCCTGTTCAGTAGGATCTTGTTGTTGGTTATCCATTTTAAATATAGCAGAGTATTCATGTTGATCCTAAACTCCCTAACTATTGAGTCAAAGTGTGACTCTACTTATGGTTTATCTGACAAGAATAGTTTATTCGTTTGTTCATCTAGTGTTCAGTGTAAGTATAGCATTGAACAAGATTGACACAGTCCTTTTTATCATGGAACTTATATTCTGCTGGGAAAACCAACAAAGAAGATGTGAATCTATTCACAATGTAATTCTAGTTGGTGACAAACACTATGAAGAAAAATAGGGTACAGTAACAGGGTATGGAAAATGATGAGAATCCACAGTAAAATATTATTTCACATCCACTGCACGCTAGTAAAGTAATGCTCAAAATTCTCCAAGCCAGGCTTCAGCAATATGTGAATCGTGAACTTCCTGATGTTCAAGCAGGTTTTAGAAAAGGCAGAGGAACCAGAGATCAAATTGCCAACATCTGCTGGATCATCGAAAAAGCAAAAGAGTTCCAGAAAAACATCTGTTTCTGCTTTATTGACTATGCCAAAGCCTTTGACTGTGTGGATCACAATAAACTGTGGAAAATTCTTCAAGAGATGGGAATACCAGACCACCTGATCTGCCTCTTGAGAAATTTGTATGCAGGTCGGGAAGCAACAGTTAGAACTGGACATGGAACAACGGACTGGTTCCAAATAGGAAAAGGAGTAGGTCAAGGCTGTATATTGTCACCCTGTTTATTTAACTTATATGCAGAGTACATCATGAGAAATGCTGGACTGGAAGAAACACAAGCTGGAATCAAGACTTCCGGGAGAAATATCAATACAATTATTTGCCTTTGTTGGCAAAATAATGTCTCTGCTTTTGAATATGCTATCTAGGTTGGTCATAACTTTCCTTCCAAGGAGTAAGCATCTTTTAATTTCATGGCTGCAGTCACCATCTGCAGTGATCTTGGAGCCCCAAAAAATAAAGTCTGACACTGTTTCCCCATCTATCTCCCATGAAGTGATGGGACCAGATGCCATGATCTTCTTTTTCTGAATGTTCAGTTTTAAGCCAACTTTTTCACTCTCCTCTTTCACCTTCATCAAGAGGCTTTTTAGTTCCTCTTCACTTTCTGCCATAAGGGTGGTGTCATCTGCGTATTTGAGATGATATTTCTCCCGGCAATCTTGATTCCAACTTGTGCTTCTTCTAGCCCAGCATTTCTCATGATGTACTCTGCAGATAAGTTAAATAAGCAAGGTGACAATATACAGCCTTGATGTACTCCTTTTCCTATTTGGAACCAGTCTGTTGTTCCATGTCCAGTTCTAACTGTTGTTTCCTGACCTGCATACAGGTTTCTCAAGAGGCAGATCAGGTGGTCTGGTATTCCCATCTCTTGAAGAATTTTCCACAGTTTATCATGATCCACACAGTCAAAGGCTTTGGCATAGTCAATAAAGCAGAAATAGATGTTTTTCTGGAACTCTCTTGCTTTTTCGATGATCCAGCAGATGTTGGCAATTTGATCTCTGGTTCCTCTGCCTTTTCTAAAAGCAGCTTGAACAACTGGAAGTTCACGGTTCACATATTGCTGAAGCCTGGCTTGGAGAATTTTGAGCATTACTTTACTAGCGTGTGAGATGAGCGCAATTGTGCGGTAGTTTGAGCATTCTTTGGCATTGCCTTTCTTTGGGATTGGAATAAAAACTGACCTTTTCCAGTCCTGTGGCCACTGCTGGGTTTTTCAAATTTGCTGGCATATTGAGTGCTGCACTTTCACAGCATCATCTTTCAGGATTTGAAATAGCTCAGCTGGAATTCCATCACCTCCACTAGCTTTGTTCGTAGTGATGCTTTCTAAGGCCCACTTGACTTCACATTCCAGGCTGTCTGGCTCTAGGTCAGTGATCACACCATCATGATTATCTGGGTCGTGAAGATCTTTTTTTGTACACTTCTTCTGTGTATTCTTGCCACCTCTTCTTAGTATCTTGTGCTTCTGTTAGGTCCATACCATTTCTGTCCTTTATCGAGCCCATCTTTGCATGAAATGTTCTCTTGGTATCTCCAATTTTCTTGAAGAGATCTCTAGTCTTTCCCATTCTGTTGTTTTCCTCTAAGTATAGTAATGTTTTATCCATCAGTTAAATTTGGGATGTACGGGATTCATTCCATTTTGATTAATAATTATTATTTAAAATACCATGTGTGCATTGTGGATACACTCTTTTGAATGAGTATGGTACATTTCATAGCAAAATATTTCTTGCAAAGTGACTAAAGAGTGTGGTGCAGCTGGGGATATGAAAAAAGTTTTTGTGAACAGGCAATGTTGAGCAGAGACGTGAAATATGTGGACAGATTTGTCTAAAGAAGGCTTGAGGTGAGCATTTCCCAAAGAACATGGAAAAGCAAATGTAAAGACCCTGGGACAAGTGAGTTTGATGGTTTCTGGAACCAGGGAGAAGGTCTGGAGACTAGAGATAGAGGGAGCAAGAGGGAATGTAAGAGTTACACAAAAAGAAAGGGAGCCAGTTGTGTAGACTCATAGGTTGATGCTCAAGTGATAAATCTGCCTAAAGAAAAGGAAGGTAGTATTGGTAAGAGAAATTAAGATTATGAAGAAACTCATATAATATTCACAAAAATTCTTCATGCTATGTCTCAGCATTAGTGATAATATATGTGCTTATGAATATATATGTATGAAGTACACATGTATGTACATATGTTCATGGAACAATAGCAGTTCCACCACCAGCAAACAGTAACAGATAATGGCTTGTAGTAAAAATGAGTAATCTTATGCTCCCCTATTCCACACACTGTTCTGCTTATCAAAGATAGCAATTTAGGCCTCTATCACTGAAGGCTATACTCTAATCACTTTTCCTTGATCAATCACCTCTGGAAATGGTCCCCTGTGAGTCTGTCCTGGAAGACATAAATTTAGCTCACGTGTAGCACACTTCATCCTCTCTTTTACCTAGTGTTTGAAATTTCTATCACTGTAATATTAAGCAATATTTTAAACTTTTATTTCTTGTTTCAACTACTTCAGATAATTTCTCTCAAATCTCTGATTTATAGTATTAGGATATTTTGTTAATAACAGTTAAGTCTTTCAAGATTTGGCTATGGCTTGAGTCAAGCCAGATATTCAGTGATATAACTAGGTAAATAACTATGTGTGATATAACTATATAAGTGATACAACTATGTAAGTGGGCATTAGAAAGCATCATTACGAACAAAGCTAGTATTCAGTTCAGTTCAGTTCAGTTCAGTCGCTCAGTCGTGTCCGACTCTTTGCGACCCCATGAATCGCAGCACGCCAGGCCTCCCTGTCCATCACCAACGCCTGGAGTTCACTGAGACTCACGTACATCGAGACAGGGATGCCATCCAGCCATCTCATCTTCTGTCATCCCCTTCTCCTCCTGCCCCCAATCCCTCCCACCATCAGAGTCTTTTCCAATGAGTCAACTCTTCGCATGAGGTGGCCAAAGTACTGGAGTTTCAGCTTTAGCATCCTGCCCTCCAAAGAACAGCCAGGGCTGATCTCCTTTAGAATGGACTGGTTGGATCTCCTTGCAGTCCAAGGGACTCTCAAGAGTCTTCTCCAACACCACAGTTCAAAAGCATCAATTCTTTGGCACTCAGCCTTCTTCACAGTCCAACTCTCACATCCATACATGACCACTGGAAAAACCATAGACGGACCTTTGTTGGCAAACTCTGCTTTTGAATATGCTATCTAGGTTGGTCATAACTTTCCTTCCAAGGAGTAAGCATCTTTTAAATTCATGGCTGCAGTCACCATCTGCAGTGATTTGGAGCCCCAAAAAATAAAGTCTGACACAGTTTCCACTGTTTCCCCATCTAATTCCCATGAAGTGATGGGACCAGATGCCATGATCTTTGTTTTCTGAATGTTGAACTTTAAGCCAACTTTTTCACTCTCTACTTTCACTTTCATCAAGAGGCTTTTGAGTTCCTCTTCACTTTCTGCCATAAGGGTGGTGTCATCTGCATATCTGACGTTATTGATATTTCTCCTGGCAATCTTGATTCCAGCTTGTGATTCCTCCAGCCCAGTGTTTCTCATGATGTACTCTGCATATAAGTTAAATAAGCAGAGTGACAATATACAGCCTTGACGTACTCCTTTTCCTATTTGGAACCAGTCTGTTGTTCCATGTCCAGTTCTAACTGTTGCTTCCTGACCTGCATATAGGTTTCTCAAGAAGCAGGTCAGGTGGTCTGGTATTCCCATCTCTTGAAGAATTTTCCACAGTTTATTGTGACTCACATAGTCAAAGGCTTTGGCATAGTCAATAAAGCAGAAATAGATGTTTTTCTGGAACTCTCTTGCTTTTTCGATGATCCAGCAGATGTTGGCAATTTGATCTCTGGTTCCTCTGCCTTTTCTAAACCCAGCTTGAACATTAGCAAGTTCATGGTTCATGTATTGCTGAAGCCTGGCTTGGAGAATTTTGAGCATTACTTTACTAGCGTGTAAGATGAGTGCAATTGTGCAGTAGTTTGAGCATTCTTTGGCATTGCCTTTCTTTGGGATTGGAATGAAAACTGACCTTTTCCAGTCCTGTGGCCACTGCTGAGTTTTCCAAATTTGCTGACATATTGAGTGCTGCAGTTTCACAGCATCATATTTCAGGATTTGAAATAGATCAACTGGAATGTACGGATGTGAGAGTTGGACTGTGAAGAAAGCTGAGCGCCAAAGAATTGATGCTTTTGAACTGTGGTGTTGGAGAAGACTCTTGAGAGTCCCTTGAACTGCAAGGAGATCCAACCAGTCCATTCTGACGAAGATCAGCCCTGGTTTCTTTGGAGGAAATGATGCTAAAGCTGAAACTCCAGTACTTTGGCCACCTCATGCAAAGAGTTGACTCATTGGAAAAGACTCTGATGGTGGGAGGGATTGGGGGCAGGAGGAAAAGGGGATGACAGAGGATGAGATGGCTGGATGGCGTCACTGACTCGATGGATGTGAGTTTGAGTGAACTCTGGGAGTTGGTGATAGACAGGGAGGCCTAGTGTGCTGTAATTCATGGGGTCGCAAAGAGTCGGACACGACTGAGCGACTGAACTGAACTGAACTGAACTATGTAAAAATTGTTTCCTGTGAGCAAGGAAGGAGATCTGAATTATATCTTCTTTTCTAGGGATTTAGTGTTGTGACTTCTTTGCCACTCAAAAGAGAATGTTCTTAGCATCCAAGGTAAATGGACTTTTGTTGCTGTTAGCATTGTTAGCAATGGCACAGTGTCATGCCACATTTGAAGTTCCACATACCTGCTTTCTGGTTAGATTTATTAATATTTGTTGTTGCTGCTGCTATTGTTTGTTTCTTGTACAAACAACATTTGAATATCATTTGATATTGTTTCTTGTACAAACAACATTTGAACATCATTTGAATATCATTTCTCGATATTCAAATGAATATCGAGTTACTTTTATTATGGGTAGTGTCCTTAAGAAGTATTCCCCCTACCCCAATTCAATGTTAGATCTCATGTTTAAGCTCACACTTTGAACCTGAGACACATTTTTAACCAAATTATTTCACAGTTAGAAAAGAATATTTGCCGTGTGAGGAATCTAAGGCACAGAGAGGGTTTTTTAGTAATTTACCGAATGTCACACAACTAATAACTACTGAGTCTGTCATACTAAGCAAAAGACCACTTGGTAAGCATGGCATCTTAGCAAATGGAAATAAAATTCCTTGAGGCCATTTTATCAGAATCATCTATCCACTCATTCTTTTTTCAAGCATTTATTAAGCACCTATTATTTCCTGGACACTGCTTAGACACCAGGCTTTAAGACATGAGTATAATACCATTAAGTGCCATACTGGGACTGAGCTTGTAGGAAAGACAAAATTTTTAAAAATTGCCATGAACCATAGTAAAAAATATTTTTGAAAAATGTGAAATAAAATAAAACATTTGAGCAATATATCACACAAAAAGTGCCTCTCCCGTCCAGGCCTCAAATTTTTATCTGAAAAATGTGGATTAAACAATGTCTTAGGTTTTTTCAGCTTGACCAACTGTAAGAAATATATTCAGTATATGTTTAACTCTTCAAAGTATCATAATTTTTCTTTGTTTCTTTCTATTACGTGAGATCTACCCCGTTCTCTCTCTTATTGACTTTCTTTTTAGAACATAATGACTTGATTTAAACCAAATAATTTCTAGGTCTTCTGCACAGCTAATATCCTGAGATTTATTTCTGTGGAACACCTTACTCAGACTGGATGCATTAACCTTCAGTTCAGTCTCTCAGTTGTATCTGACTCTTTGCAACCACATGGATTGTAGCATGCCAGGCTTCCCTGTCCATCACCAACTCCCAGAGCTTGCTCAAACTCATATCCATCGAGTTAGTGATGCCATCCAGTGATCTCATCCTCTGCTGTCCCCTTCTCTTCCTGCCTTCAATCTTTCCCAGCATCAGGGTCTTTTCCAATGAGTCAGTTCTTCACATAAGGTGGCCAAAGTATTGGAGTTTCAGCTTCAGCATCAGTCCTTCCAATGAATATTCGGACTGATTTCCTTTAGGATGGACTGGTTGGATCTCCTTGCTGTCCAAGGGACTCTCAAGAGTCTTCTCTAACACCACAGTTCAAAAGCATCATTTCTTCAGTGCTCAGCTTTCTTTATAGTCCAACTCTCACATCCATACATGACTACTAGAAAAACTAGTAGCTTTGACTAGACGGACCTTTGTTAGCAAAGTAATGTCTCTGCTTTTTAATATGCTGTTTAGGTTGGTCATAGCTTTTCTTCTAAGGAGCAAACATCTTTTAATTTCATGGCTGAAGTCACCATCTGCAGTGATTTTGGAGCCCCAAAAGCCTGTGTGGATCACAACAAACTGTGGAAAATTCTTAAAGAGATTAACCTTCAGAATGTTCACTAAATGTTTGAAATTATCATTTTGCCACTTACATTGAGATGATAGTTTGGCTAGCTATAAAATTTTTGGTTAAAAAATAATTTATTTCTGAACTTTGAGAATATTGCTCCACTGACATCTTTTTCACAGTCAGTAAACAAAAAGTTAGACGTCATTAAATTTGTGTTCTTTGCAGATGATCTGGTATTTTTTTCTCTATGTACATAAGCTTTTAGGATCTTTTATTTATCCATGTTGATCTCAAATTTCACAGTGATATTTTGAGCGTGAATCTTTTTTCACTGGATGGGCTTGTGTTGAAGACACATCTCCCTCTTTAGCTCTGTATAAATTTTTATATGATTTCCCCCCACTTGTTTCCCTATAGGATTTCTGTCCTCTCTCAAATCCTTGTTTGTATGATGCTAAATGTAGTTGAAATCCTACCTCTTTTTCCTCTTTCTCTCATTTTCTGTGTAATATACATTCTCTCAGCTAGTAATAGATTACTAGTAATAAATAGGTTCTTTCTAATCTATTTATTGTAATATTATCCTAGTTTTCATTTTATGAACTATTGAGAAAAATAGGAAATAAACATGCTCATTATGTCTTCTTAGGTTACAAGTTAAGATCTTGCAAACTGTTTTTTATATTCAATAATCTTAGATTTAGTCAACCTGAAAAGGACCTGTGATATTCCTTAATCCACATTTTTTCAGGTGAGAAAATTGAACCCAAATGGAGAACTGTGTTTTGGGTGACACATTGCTTTAATGTTATGTTTGATTTGAAAAATTCTATAGGTATTATTTTATACAGTGATTTATGGCAGATAATCTTTTCCAGCTGTGAAATAATTTGGTCAAAGAGGTCTTTCAGGTCTGATGTATGAACTTACATACCATTTCTGAGACTGACTTGTGAGGCAAATGCTTTCTAATGCCATCCCTAAATTAACTTATGCATGAAACTTTGAAATATAACCCGCTTTTTAAAATTGAGATTACCTGTAGAGGAGAAGGCAATTAGAAATAGATAATGCAGTTAAAAAAAATAAAACAGTATAGCTGTTTTTGGATATAGAAGTATAAAAATTCCAAAAATCTTATAGGATGCCAAATTTATATCCATGGTTTACAATTTTACTCTCTGTAAGACAAGACTGCATCCCTTAACCTGAATGTACTAGTTGGTAGATTACAACAGGATGGCTGCTGATATAGGCTTTTCTTTATATCCAGCTTCCTTTCTCTTAACACACACACACACACACACACACACACACACACAGCCAATTAAGAGAAGCTTCCCAGAGTGCTAATCAATAAAAGCAGATAAAACATCACTGAAAATGTCAGGAGGTGGAGAAAATTGTGTTTACTTACACTCCCATGTAGAAAATTGCACATGGTCAAAAGGAAAATGTTAGAAAGCCCCTTGTAAAGAATGCAGTGGGATATGAACCCCCATGGGGCAGGCCAGAGCAGCTAGTGCATGCCAAAGAGACAGGGTCCTGTTAAGTGAAGGGCTTTGTGTTCCTGGGTGGGTTTTCTGATTACCTCATATTCACACCATAGGTGAAGGAGGGATCTTATGCCCAAACAACAGCCAGTACTGGGCAGATAAGATTGACAATATTTTGTTAGTTGTATATACTCACAGCCTGGGGAAGGGGAGCCAACACATGTCATATAGGGCCTCATGAGGGTTGCACGTCAGGGTAGAATAAAGCTGTAGGGACTGTGGGAGGCGAGATTTGAAGTAAATTGGAGTATCCCTTTGTTCCTGCAGGAGGATGTGATCAATTTATTTGAATAATTTCAGAGGCCAGCCATGAAGTGAAGCCCATTAGGTTGGGGACCAAGTGGAGTGTAGCTTCTCTGATTGATAAAATAACTAGCTGATTGGGGTCCTTTTCTCATTGGATGGGAAGCATAGCTGGTAAGAACACGGAACTCACAGATAAACTTTTGGGGCCCTATAAGACTCAAAGATATCAAGGCAGAAATTGAAATTTTAAGTCTCATAATATAGTGGGAATACAAGTTGGGGCCAGAGCTCGGGACAGTAAGATAAATTGATCAGAGTCACAAAGGTCCTTATTTTCCAACTTTTTCATTCATTCTTGAGCCCCTCCACAAAATGTGTTGGACACATTGATATGGATTGAATTATGTTCCCCCAAATTCATATATTCAAGTACTAAACACGATGTGACTATATTTGGAGATAGAGTCTTTAGAGACATCAAGTTAGATGAGGTCATAAAGGTGGGGCCCTGATCTAATAAAATTTATATCTTTATAAGACGAGGAAGAGACATCAGAGGAGAGGCCACGTGAGACCACAATAAGAAGGCAATCTTCTATAAGCAGATTGATGTCTCACAAGAAACCAACTCTGACAACACCTTGATCTTGGACTCCCACCCTTCAGGACTATGAGAAAATAAATTTCTGCTGCTTATACTATCCAGTGTGGGATATTTTGTTACAGCAGCCTGAGCAGAGTGATAAACATGTAAAATAAAAATTGATATAACCAGTGAAAAATTCTTAACCACTGCGTTCTCGTGTCTTAGGTTGGCCTATTCACAGAATCTTAATTGTTGCTGTTGTTCAGTTGCTCAGTCGTCTCCAACTCTTTGCGACCCCATGGACTACAGCACGCCGGGCTTCCCTGTCCTTCACCATCTCCCAGAGTTTCCTCAAACTTGTGTCCATTGAGTCGGTGATGCCATCCAACTATCTCATCCTCTGTCATCCCCTTCTCCTCCTGTCTTCAATCTTTCCCAGCATCAGGGTCTTTTTCAGTGAGTCAGATATGTGCATCAGATGGCCAAAGTATTGAAGTTTCAGCTTCAGCATCAGTCCTTCCAATGAATATTCAGGATTTATTTACTTTAGGATTGACTGGTTTAATAACTTTGCTGTCCAAGGGACTCTCAAGAGGCTCCTCCAACACCACAGTTCAAAAGCATCAGTTCTTTGGCACTCAGCTTTCTTTATGGTCCAACTCTCACATCCATACATGACTACTAAAAAAAACCATAGCTTTGACTAGATGGATCTTTGTTGGCAAACTAACATCTCTGCTTTTTAATATGCTGTTGAGGTTTGTCATAGCTTTCCTTCCAAGGAGCAAGTATCTTTTCATTTCATGGCTGCAGTCACCATATGCAGTGATTTTGGAGCCCAAGAAAATAACGTCTATTTCCAGACTGTTTCCCTATTTGCCAAGAAGTGATGGGACCAGATGCCATGATTTTAGTTTCCGAATGTTGAGTTTTAAGCCAACTTTTTCACTCTTCTCTTTCACTTTCATCAAGAGGCTCTTTAGTTCTTCCTCACTTTATGCCATAAGGATGGTGTCATTTGAATATCTGAGGTTATTGATATCTCTCTCAACAATCTTGATTCCAGCTTGTACTTCATCCTGCCCAGCATTTTGCATGATATACTCTGCATAAAAGTTAAATAAGCAGAGTGACAATATACAGCCTTGATGTACTCCTTTCCTTATTTGGAACCAGTCAATTGTTCCATGTCTGGTTCTAACTGTTGCTTCTTGACCTGCATACAGGTTCTCAGGACACAGGTAAGGTGGTCTGGTATTCCCATCTCTTTGAGAACTTTCCACAGTTTGTTGTGATTCACACAGGCAAAGGCTTTAGTGTCACCAGTGAAGCAGAAGTACATGTTTTTCTGAAATTCTCTTGGTTTTGCTATGATCCAATAGATGTTGGCAATTTGATCTCTGGTTCCTCTGCCTTTTCTAAGTCCAGCTTAAACATCTGGAAGTTCCCAGTTCACATATTGTTGAAGCCTAGCTTGGAGAATTTTGAGCATTACTTTGCTAGCATGTAGGATGAGTGCAATTATGCAGTAGTTTGTACATTCTTTGGCATTGCCTTTCTTTGGGATTGGAATGAAAGCTGACTTTTTCCAGTCCTGTGGCCACTGCTGAGTTTTCCAAATTTGCTGCCATATTGAGTGCAGCATTTTCACAGCATCAAATTTTAGGATTTGAAATAGCTCAACTGGAATTCCATCACCTCCACTAGCTTTGTTTGTAGTGATGCTTCCTGAGGCCCACTTACTTCATATTCCAGGATGTCTGGCTCTAGGTGAGTGATCACACCATCGTGGTTATCTGGGTCATGTCTATTTTGTATAATTCTTCTGTGATTTCTTGCCACCTCTTCTTGATATCTTCTGCTTCTGTTAAGTCCATACCATTTCTGTCCTTTATTGCATCCATGTTTGCATGAAATGTTCCCTTGGTATCTCTAATTTTCTTGAAGAGATCTCTAGTCTTTCCCATTCCATTGTTTCCCTCTATTCCTTTGCACTGATCACTTAATAATTGACAATACTCTTAATATTGACCCTTTAATCTTGTTTCTCTCCCCCCATTCAGTAGTAAAGAAAAGGTTAAATTTAAACTTAAAAGTGATTTTTAAAAAACTGAAAAGTAGCAGCAGTGAAAATGCCCACCTTCAGGTCCCTCTCTCCACTGTGCTAAAACAGAGCTCCCTCTCACGAATATGGTAACTTTGAATGATGATTCAGGCTCCCTCCCTCAGCCTCAGTTTCCCCAACTGTGAAGTAAAAAGGTCCTATTGACAGATTTTTCATAAATTTCCTTTCATCTGTAATATTCCATGACTCTAAGACAAGAACTGTTTTGCTCCTATAGGTCTTACATAATTCCATTTGCGAATAGTCTAATTTATAATTTTTGAATAATATAGCAATAGCAATTAGCAGAAATTTAAGTTCATGGAGGCAGTTTCTCTAGGAAGCACCCCTCTGGCTATAATTTCCATATGCACATTTGCCGCAATTGCTTCTTTCTATAATACTGATTTTAACAACCTTATTTAGCAGATCATGCTTTTGAAATGCCAGGAGAGAACTAAATAAAGTCAAGGGTCAAAAGCATGACATGCTTCTGTATAAAATTAAAAGTTAATTACTAGCTGCATCCAGGGGCCAGTACTATTTTAATTTTGGAGTCACTTGCCTATTTAGAATCTATGTTTTAACTATAGCATTAGAGAGTCAGCTGACTAACATTTGCTGTAAAGGGAGAGTCAGTCATCACCAAGCAGAAACTCTATACGCCATGACTTAACTGACCTTTCTCCTTAACTGCCTGCTGCTTATACTGAAATCATGATCACTGACTTGTTTGTTAAAGTCATCATAAAATTTAATGTGTTTTTTTAAATGCCCTTTAGCAAAATGCATTTAGGAGGAAGTATATAGGAACAAGGTTTCCTTCGTCACATTAAAGGGCCTGACATTCAGTAACACATATTTATTTTTGGCAATAATTTAGGATAACATTAGAAAACCCAGGAGTCCAGGTGGTACAAGGAGCAATGGTAGGGAACCCCCATGAAACTCCTTGAAATAAGCAAATCGGGTTACTTTCTAGGAGGTCGTGTTAAGAAAATAATTAACATTTGAATTTGATGAGAAAGAAAGAAAATCACCTTAAAGAGACAGGCTGCTTCCCAGGCAAGATCTGACTACATAATGCCTGAGGAAATGTTTCTTGTAGTACCTTCTGTAGATCACTAATTCTGTGACTAAAGTAGGTGTTATTATTCCGGGGGAGGCGGGAGGATTTCTGAAGTCAAGAAGATTAGAGATTGCACATTAAAATAATTCTTTTTAATTATAAAAAGGTTTCAGGCAAGGAGGACTTTTAAGGATATTCGATACACATATTGAGGATCTTCAAGAGGGAGCACAGTAGCCTCGTTCCGCACACTAAATTGGCTATGGATCACTCTTGTGAGTTCCTTGCCGGACTACTTAACAACACAACAATAAAAGAATAAAACAAAAATTTGGGTAATCCTTTATGAAAATGACTACAGACAGACTTTGTTGATCAAAACTATGGAAATTTCAAAGGGAGCACGAGAGCCCATTATTGCTTTGCTCTTTCAACCACTGGACAGTGGATAGCGTGGCCTGGCTCAAGTGTGAGTGCCCAGCTTCTCCCTCCTGCAATGGTGAGATGCAGATGATATGTCTTGCCTCCCCACCCCCAATGAGGGACAAGTTACCATGACTCCAAGTCCCAAAATACATGATTTATCACCAAGTCTGAATTCAGAGTTCCAGAGAATAGCAAGAAGAGATAAGAAAGCCTTCTTCAGCGATCAATGCAAAGAAATAGAGGAAAACAACAGAATGGGAAAGACTAGGGATCTCTTCAAGAAAATCAGAGATACCAAAGGAACATTCCACGCAAAGATGGGCTCGATAAAGGACAGAAATGGTATGGACCTAACAGAAGCACAAGATATTAAGAAGAGATGGCAAGAATACACAGAAGAAGTGTACAAAAAGATCTTCATGACCAAGATAATCACAATGGTGTGATCACTGACCTAGAGCCAGGCATCCTGGAATGTGAAGTCAAGTGGGCCTTAGAAAGCATCACTACGAACAAAGCTAGTGGAGGTGATGAAATTCCAGTTGAGCTATTCCAAATCCTGAAAGATGATGCTGTGAAAGTGCAGCACTCAATATGCCAGCAAATTTGGAAAACTCAGCAGTGGCCACAGGACTGGAAAAGGTCAGTTTTCATTCCAATCCCAAAGAAAGGCAATGCCAAAGAATGCTCAACTACCGCACAATTGCACTCATCTCACACACTAGTAAAGTAATGCTCAAAATTCTCCAAGCCAGACTTCAGCAATATGTGAACCATGAACTTCCTGATGTTCAAGCTGGTTTTAGAAAAGGCAGAGGAACCAGAGATCAAATTGCCAACATCCGCTGGATCATCAAAAAAGCAAGAGTTCCAGAAAAACATCTATTTCTGCTTTATTGACTATGCCAAAGCCTTTGACTGTGTGGATCACAAGAAACTGTGGAAAATTCTGAAAGAGATGGGAATACCAGATCATCTGATCTGCCTCTTGAGAAATTTGTATGCAGGTCAGGAAGCAACAGTTAGAACTGGACATGGAACAACAGACTGGTTCCAAATAGGAAAAGGAGTTCGTCAAGGCTGTATACTGTCACCCTGCTTATTTAACTTATATGCAGAGTACATCATGAGAAACGCTGACTGGAACAAACACAAGCTGGAATCAAGATTGCTGGGAGAAATATCAATCACCTCAGATACCAGATGAAACCACCCTTATGGCAGAAAGTGAAGAGGAACTAAAAAGCCTCTTGATGAAAGTGAAAGAGGAGAGTGAAAAAGTTGGCTTAAAGCTCAACATTCAGAAAACGAAGATCATAGCATCCGGTCCCACCACTTCATGGGAAATAGATGGGGAAACAGTGGAAACAGTGTCAGACTTTATTTTTCTGGGCTTCAAAATCAGTACAGATGGTGACTGCAGCCATGAATTTAAAAGATGCTTACTCCTTTGAAGGAAAGTTATGACCAACCTAGATAGCATATTTAAAAGCAGAGACATTACTTTGCCAACAAAGGTCCGTCTAGTCAAGGCTATGGTTTTTCCTGTGATCATGTATGGATGTGAGAGTTGGACTGTGAAGAAAGCTGAGCGCCAAAGAATTGATGCTTTTGAACTGTGGTGTTGGAGAAGACTCTAGAGAGTCCCTTGGACTGCAAGGAGATCCAACCAGTCCATTCTGAAGGAGATCAGCCCTGGGATTTCTTTGGAAGGAATGATGCTAAAGCTGAAACTCCAGTACTTTGGCCACCTCATGCAAAGAGTTGACTCATTGAAAAAGACTCTGATGCTGGGAGGGATTGGGGGCAGGAGGAGAAGGGGACGACAGAGGATGAGATGGCTGGATGGCATCACTGACTCCATGGACGTGAGTCTGAGTGAACTCCAGGAGTTGGTGATGGACAGGGAGGCCTGGTGTGCCGTGATTCATGGGATCGCAAAGAGTTGGACATGACTGAGCGACTGATCTGATCTGATCACCAAGTCCAATCTTACCCTGGGTTTCCTCCATAAATGTTCCTAAGAATCACCGTAGTGTGAATTCTTTAGTCTCACCCTTACCTTCACCAACTGTTTTTTGGAATCATAGTGACTTGGCATTGACTTGGAGAGACCCATCTGCTCACTGGTCACACATGGACTTCTTGGAATCTCACAAATCATGGAACCCTTTAAACAAACTCCTCTGAACAGGACAAGATCATTGCACTTGTCATTGAGATGGAAGGATCTGAAGGTCACCTAAGGAAGAGCAGGAACACCAGAAACAGGTTACTCTTTCAGAGGAGGTGCTCATGTTAATCAAACTTACACAGACAAATGTCAGACTGATGTTTATTCATTCAAAGTGATAAAAAAAAGTTACTACTGAGCAATCTGGACATCCTTGAGGGTGCTTCTTACCACATCTACCCCTGTGGAAAATCTGTACTGGAAACAAAATCAGATGAACCTACGTTAGATGTCATTGAAGACAAGTCATCTGAGTTAGATGCCTTCATCTGCAAATGGTTTACGGTAAAGCTGAAAATCACAAATATTTTGCTCCTGGGTAAGGAATGAGGAACTTCTAGGCATTGACAGATGAGTATTTTTGTAGAGAAAGGAAGACTCTAGGCAGAAGTAACCACATGGACGAAGTCAGAGAGCCATGAAAATATTGTGGCAAGAGGAAAACCTCCATGGGGCTTGGAGCAGGGTGGAGAGGGCCACCATCTTCCTGTCCTGTGATTCCCAGTCTTGCCCACAGTCACCCAATCAGCCCTTCTTCAGGGAAATATCCAGCCTGCTCTGCCCCACAATGCATTGTTCTTTGAAGATTATGGAATTTGTCGAGGTTTGAAGCCAGATTTTTAAATGCCTAAGCTCCATGCTTTTTGATGAAGAAAACCTTTTCATTTTAGACCTACTATGTGCTCAACCTCAGCCTCACTTCTGAGGAGACAAACAAATGTATCATGGGAATTTTTGAAGACAAAGCAGACCTTTAAATGATCCTTTATGACACACTATGGTATATGGTGATTCTATCATAGCTCAGAAAGGAGCCCAATTTCAAGGTATATATGAGTTAAAAGAAGCATGTAAGGTACTCACAGATTTTTCTCCTACTGAAGAATAGTTGCCAAAAGAGAACACTCACTACTTTTGTTCTGAAACTTGTCCCTAAGAGGCTTTTATCACATCAGTTAAGTTCTTTCTTTTTTATTGGAGTGTAATTGCTTTACAATGTTGTGCTAGGTTTCTGCTGTACAACAAAGTGAGTCAGCTATATTATGCATATATCCCCCCTCCCACGCCTCCCATCCTATTCCTCTAGGTCATCACTGAGCATTGAGCTGAGCTCCCTGTTTGATTAAGTTCTTTATCTTCATTTTTTTCCCCCACAACATCATCTCAAGTTTGTGCAGCTACACAGTGAAAATCACATCCAATATGAAGAACTATCCAGAAATCACAAACTTAGAGATAGGCTTCTAGAATTCATCTGAATTCCTACTCCCTCCCCTAAGAACAACAAACCAAGAGAAACACTGATCGTGAAATTATAAGTTGCACTGTTTGAATGAGTGAGGGAATGAATGAACAGACACACAAATGGAAACATCTCTTCTAGACATGAATTGTCAAAGAACATAAATGAACTATCATGAAGATGTCAAAAATCTAACCAGTGTACTCTAGATGTGGACTGCATATTCAGTCAATTTCAATCCGTACCTTACGAAGTTTGTTTCCAAAAATTGCACCCTAATTGTGCAGTACTCATTGTGGACATGGGGCTTCCCTGGTAGCTCAGTGGTAAAGAATCTTCCTGCCAATGCAGGAGATGTGAGTTCGATCCCTGGGTCAGGAAGATCCTCTGGAGAAGGAAACAGCAACCCATTCCAGTATTGTTGCCTGGGAAATTCCATAGACAGAGGAGCCTTGCGGGCTACGGTCCGTGGGGTCATAGAGGAGTTGGAGATGACCTAGTGACTTAAACAACAATATTGTGAACACAATCTTAAAGACTAGTTAATTCTCACCTGCTAAGAAGGTGGGTGTTCTGATTGTCTCCTGTTGCAGGCTCCTGGAGGAGGCAGCTCTTTCTAAGTACCACAGAGGTAACTGAGAGTTATAGAGTCTTCCATTTGTTACCCCCAACAGCTCCACTATCCTGGCCTCGGCAATGGGAATTGCTTGTGGGGTATGCCAAGGAGCTGTATAATCAAAAATCAATGATCCAAACGGAGGTCTGTTGTTCTACAGCTGAGCTGGTGTAATATTACAATGCCAATCCTAATGGAGTTACATAGAATCCATCAAAATATCAGGATGCAGGGGTCAATGAGGACCGCAATGCCTCACTTCCTGGCAATTACCACTTATTACTGGGACAGCGCTTTCCCTCTGCTATTCAACTTACTTCAATAAATGATATTAGGCGACCCTGCAGGGGCAGTCAATAGAGCATTGTTTTATTGTCACAGCTTCATAGTCAGATCAATACCTCAGTCTTCTGAGACGTAGGTGAGAACCTCTGAATATGGTGCTGATGAAATCATGTGTTTTTATGATTTTGAAATTATACATTTCATTTCCACTTCATTTTTAATGTCAGCAAGGTTGTTAATGGGGGTCTGTCATCTAAACTTTTGTGATATTTATACTCAGTGGGAACAGCAATATATTTCCTAGAAGGAAAACGAAGATATTTCATGAAAGAGTTTTTTATGATTCTTCCTCAGTTGCCCCCATTCACTCTGCCTATTTCTCAGGGCTAATTATATGGATTTCCCTTGCTTTGGTATTAAAGAAGAAATATAAATAAATATCTGAGATTTCATAAATTTATGAGAGGACAGCAGAAAGATGTGATGCAGTATTTAAAGTGATTCCACCAGTAATTCTCCTCCTTCCATTGGAGCTTTTTTTTTTCCCATAATTTACAGCAGGGATTAGATTTGAATATTAATCATAAACTGGTGGCTTGTGGACCACACAATATATTGACATACTTAGAAGCCTTTATTATTGTTGTTGTTATTATTTTCACTTTAATTCTTCAAGACAGGGCAGGCATGCAGTTTCTGTTTCCCCCAATCCTCACCAACCTCTACTGCATCTCTCAAGGCCTGCGTCAATCATTTGTCTTTCATACCTAGCGCCTGTGGTTTATTTGAGTAGTCAACTTCTAGATATTTACAGTAAAAAATGTATAATGATTTATAATAATAAAAATACCATAGCTATCACTTAATGAATTCTTGCTCTAAATTGGGCTTCCCTGGTAGCTCAGCTGGTAAAGAATCCACCTGCAATGCAGGAGACCCCACTTGGATTCCTGGGTCAGGAATCTGCTGGCAAAGGGATAGGCTACCCACTTTAGTATTCTCGGGCTTCCCTTGTGGCTCAGCTGGTAAAGAATCTGCTTGCAATGTGGGAGACCTGGGTTTGATCCCTGGAGAAGGGAAAGGCTACCCACTGCAGTATTCTCTGGCTTGGAGAATTTTATGGACTGTAAAGTCCATGGGGTCACAAAGAGTTGGAAAAGATGGGCATAGTACAAACAATTTTGCATACATCACCATCTCCTAATTTCATACTTGTAACAATCTTGTGAAGTGATAGTGTTTTTATTTAATTTGCAGATGAAGAGACAAAGACCCAAAGAGTTGACATGACTTGCAGTGTGGTGACTCTTCCTTAGGGCTAGAAGGTGGTGGGGGCAGAGGTTTAAACCCACATTCAGCAAACTCCAGAATCCATATGCCTAATTGTGTTTGTCATACTTTCTTTCAGTTATAATTTTCTTTATGTCTAAGTCTGATCCCATAGAACTGGAAATCCAGTTACTTTTGATGAATTGAACTAAGAAATATCCTCCCGAGAGGCAGGAGAACTGTAGGAAAAAGTCCAATTAATTTCAGGTCAGAGGTTTTGCATCCTGACTCCTTTCTGGCCTTGCCAATGGCTGGGAACTGTTCCCTTAACCTACGTTTATTTCCATTTTTCATCTGCAAATTGAGAGCCATCCTCCCTTCCCTCGAGGGCTGTTGGAAGGACTAAATGGAAAAGCACATGTTAAATCTATAACCGACGCTATGACCAACTTCAGATTACTTTGAATGTTGATCTTGTTCAACTTTTAGATATTGCTGGTTCTCTTTCTGTACTTTTATTTTTGTTTAAATTTGTCTGGAATCCCCCTGAGGATGACCCAGTCTTCATATCTGTGTAACTGATTCTAGTTCAAAGAATGTTACAAAAAATTCATCCTTAGATGGACACCTAAATAGCAGTAATATATTGAAAGAGGTTTTATGAGACTCAATGTGCGGGTAGAGAGATAGCTCTTCACAGCCTCTGCATGAACTTTCCTTGGGTCTGAGAAAAGCTTCTTGGGGTGACAACAGCTTCTTACTCTCCTATTTATCATGACACTTAATGCCTGTGAATGTAATAGCCCAGTCTGTGTAGCAGGTTCCTTATGCATAGGGTCTATATTTTTGAGCCTTCACCTTGCTCTTTCTGATTGTACACAAAGAAGTTTCATTTCTAGGAAGACAGTATAAGATAGTCAATAAGACCCTGAGCTTTCCTACCAACAAATCTGGCTTAGAAGTAGCATTTAGCATCCATGTGATTTTGACCTCTCTCTGTAATATCTGTGTCTCGGGTTCTTCATCTGTAAAATGGGACAATACATAACATTTAGGTGAGGACTCAGTGCAAAGAGTTCACCACAATGTCTGACTTAGTACCTGTTAGTGGTCAATACTAACTTTTAGCTATTGTGTAATTTATATTATAATAAAATAGATATGTGTATTGATTAGATGAACAATCCATATACCAACACATAACTATGCATATTTTTCAGTCCTGAGAAAATACTAATCTTCATGTTCAGTTCTTCATGACATTCAAGTCATTGCATTCTGGACTCTGTTTCCTCTGCCCATGAAAACTGGTCCTCAGAGTTCACCAGTGTGTTTCCAAGCAGGACATGCAGGGACCACCTGTCAGTAAATCACCCCAAACTCCCCATGATATTTCTCTGCCCTGATATCCCATAGTCCTTGTTGCGTTGCACTTCCCTTCTTACAGGTGTGGTCCCTAGCATTGTATTAAAATGTTATTGATAGGAAGTTAGATGACAGAAACAAGACAGGCGGCCACTTCAGCTAACCTTCCAATAACCGCCTAATCCCGCTCAAGCAATTTATGAGCCCCGTCCCTAATTCGCCCATCAGTTCAGTTCAGTTCAGTCGCTCAGTCCTGTCTGACTCTTTGCGACCCCATGAATTGCAGCACGCCAGGCCTCCCTGTCCATCACCAACTCCCGGAGTTCACCCAGACTCTTGTCCATCGAGTCAGTGATGCCATCCAGGCATCTCATCCTCTGTCATCCCCTCCTGCCCCCAATCCCTCCCAGCATCAGAGTCTTTTCCAATGAGTCAACTCTTCACATGAGGTGGCCAAAGTACTGGAGTTTCAGCTTTAGCATCATTCCTTCCAAAGAATACCCAGGGCTGATCTCCTTCAGAATGGACTGGTTGGATCTCTTTGCAGTCCAAGGGACTCTCAAGTGTCTTCTTCCAACACCACAGTTCAAAAGCATCAATTCTTCGGCGCTCAGCTTTCTTCACAGTCCAACTCTCACGTCCATACATGACCACTGGAAAAACCATAGCCTTGACTAGACGGACCTTTGCTGGCAAAGTAATGTCTCTGCTTTTGAATATGCTATCTGGGTTGGTCATAACTTTCCTTCCAAGGAGTAAGCATCTTTAATTGCATGGCTGCAATCACCATCTGCAGTGATTTTTGAGCCCAAGAAAATAAAGTCTGACACTGTTACCACTCTTTCCCCATCTATTTGCCATGAAGTGATGGGACCAGATGAATTAACATACATCTAATTGTAACAGACTGAATTATGGGAGGGACATGCGCAGTAGGGCATCTCGTTAAATAACCTGCCTCTGTCAATCAACGACCCCCGCCCCCGGATTATGCAAATAACCCTGACTTTACAACTCTGTACTGCAGCCCTCCAGGGCCATTTGCCTCTCTTGGCATCTCTTGGGGGTGTTCACTCTTTTTTCTTTGTGTATCCTCAGTTTCATTCAATTCTTTGGCACCTGTTCT
Source organism: Bos indicus (assembly GCF_029378745.1). Classification (NCBI taxonomy): domain Eukaryota; kingdom Metazoa; phylum Chordata; class Mammalia; order Artiodactyla; family Bovidae; genus Bos; species Bos indicus. The sequence continues at coordinate 20,846,596 of NC_091777.1, read as the reverse complement.
TTCTTTCCTTAATTAACTTTCTTGCAATGGGTAAGACCTTAGATTCTTCTTTGCATCCTTACCAAGAACTGAGACCCACAGAGGGAAGGGAAGGGAAGGGTCATTAGACTCTCCTGCTGACATTATGAATTCTTTGGAAATGGTCATTTGGCCAGTTTTGGCCCCAATAGAATCCAAATAGCTATAGGACGGAAGCTTTCAGTGTTCTGTATACCTTCAATGCAGCTTTCTCGACTCAGCACTATCAAAGTTTGGACCAGGTAATTCTTCACTGGGATGTCTTCATTGGGGTGGTGACTGCCCTGTGCACCGTAGGATGTTTAACAACATCCCTGACTTATTCTCACTAGATGCCACCAGCATCCCCCAAGGAGTTACCATTAATGATGTCTCCAGATACTGCCGTGTGTTTCACAGGCTACCAAAATCAGCCTCCATTGAGAACCATTGCTTTCGTGAAACTCTTTGCTTAGACAGAATGAAAACTTTCCCATAGCTAACAGCACTTTAGGAAAACTTGCCCCCATTTCTATAGGCAGTACTTGATGTTTTCTAAAATTTTATTCATTTTTAAATAAATAAAGTGGACATAGAGACTTCAGGCTATATTTTAAATTTGGAATGCAGAGGGGTTTGGTTATGTGACAGACTGTTTTAATTGCAGAGTCAGTGAATATACTCCATACAATATATGGACTATGATTCTGGAGAGAATTGCAGACATATCTGGAAATGACAAAAGTATACCAAGTGTCATAAATCTCAGGGCTATAGGAAGGCTATTTGGGGCAACTTGGTAGTGGGAACCTCAGAAAGACCCCCGGTCCCTCACCTCCAATCTTTTCACACCAAAAGAGAATGTGCTGGGGTTTGAAAGCATAAGGTACTGAAAGAGAAATAACAGGCCTCCTCATCCCTGTCTACATACATGCCACATCAATAGCCTCCTCTTGAGCAAAATGAATTTTCTTCCAGGGCAGAGGAGCCCAGAAAGAGGACATGTATGAAAACCATTCTGCTTTCCCATGTGCATCTCATCTCCTGACTGGGAGAGACTTACAGATGCAAATGCTAACTCATTATCTAATTCTAGACTGAATAAGTAGCCAGATACACAGATATAAATTACCCCTTTTACCTTCTCTGAGGGTGTTGAGAGGCAAACAGATTGCCCTCTTCTGTTCTCATTTTAAATGGGTCAGAGCATCGGTGGAACTAGATAATTCACTCCAATCCATGAGATGTAAGCACCTCATAAATTTCATAATCAGCACTAGCATTTTCCTTTTCATAAGCAGTATGTCTTCAGTAGCGTTAATTACATGACTAGTAATGGTCTCTCATTTTGAATCCCCGTTTTGGATGAAATATGGTCCAGCCCAGAGCAGACCCCCTAAGCAGGGCCCTTTGCAACCACACATCAAAGGGTTTCCTGAAGCCAAAGGAGCAAATATTAGAAGAAACTTTAACTGGGGAAAGGCTATACATGAAATGTTATTTTGACTTTGAAAAAAATAAGCCAGGAAAGAAAATATACATATGAATGGCCTTTAGAACCCTTTTATTGGATCTGAGGCAGCACTTCCCCTGGTTGGCCTCTCCTGACATCCTTGATAATGCCCTTTCCTATACACACCTTCAATGCTCTATAGTATCTCATCATGAATTCGTGTGATGCATCATAGATATTTACCTACTCTCTGTCTTCTCCGTGTGTGTGCATGCTCAGTCTCTCAGTTGTGTCTACTCTTTGTGATCCCATGGACTGTGCCTCTCCAGTCTCCTCTGTCCATGGGATTCTCCAGACAAGAATATTGGAGTGGGTTGCCATTTCCTTCTCCTAGGGATCTTCCCAACCCAGGGATCGAACCATGAGTCTTCTGTATTGGCAGGCGGGTTCTTTATCACTCTGCTACCTGGGAAGCCCCTGTCTCCCCCATGTCTGTCTTATTTTTATCTATGTGACCCACAGTAGAACACTTCAAAACTATTTGTTGAATGTTGAATGCACGGCTACCTAAGGCAAATTTATAAAGTAAGCAGACTTTGTCATGTCAACCCATCTACCTCCCCAGCAATGACAAAGTAGACAGAATGAATTTTTTTGGTTGAGAAAGACCAGGGTATAAATCCTGATGCCAAGGACCCGAGCAATTCACTATAATTTCTCTGCTTTCATGGTCACACCTGTAAAATAGGGAGGATGAGGTCTAACACATGAGGTTGTCAGGAAGGATGTAAAGGAAGAAGGAGGCAGGGATGACTGGAAAGCAGGGACCAGGTCAATCCGTTAGTGGACTATTCTCGGTCAGGGCTGAGAAGCAAGCAAGTGGCGCTCCAGACCCAACTTCACTACCTACCAATGATGTTTCTTTCTGAGGCTCGCTGCATCTCTGTCTTTAAAATGGCAATAAATGACCTCAAGCTTATTATGAAATTTAGGTACAAAAGGGTTTGGGGGGGCAAGTCCGAATGGATATTAGTTGATATCATGTTTCCCATAGTTGAGAGAGTAGAGGCCAGAGAGACTAACAGATTCAGTCCCAATAAGTGTCTGAACTAGAAATAGATTCAAGAAGAAAGGTAAGGAGAAGGGAGCCAGAAATGGACCCTAAGCTATCTGCTGTGAGAAGGAAAAGGATGCTGACTTCTTCTTCAGGGAGCCTCTCTGGAAACCCTTTGGGAATTTGAGCTGGGGAGGGTGGCTATGTAGCCTCTCTTAGAATAAAGTCCTTCTCACTTAAATCCAAAGGACCTGGAAGCTAGGTGGTCCATCCTTTTTTCGCCACTGCAGGCTGTGGGTCAGTTCAAACACTCCGCCTGAGCACTGACATGACCTGATGAAAACAGTTTTGAAAAGTCAGAAATGGGCTGCACCTCACAGAACTCAGAGATGAAGAGGAAAGGTAAGGAAGCACATCATGGGGTCCAGGTACGAACAGAGTGCTGAGTGCTAAGACCTCTCAGCCTTCTTCCCTGGGAGCTGGCTTCATTCTCAGGCACTTCCACCAGGAGAGGGCAAATGGCTGCTGACAGGCCTCCTGCCACAGAAGGGGAGCCACCATCTGCAGAAAGCCTTCAGCTGACCCACCGCAGGTCACAGGCCTCCCTGAATGGTGAGCCAGCTCATTCTGATCTTCACACAGCCCTGGAATCAGGGAGAAGGGGTGGCGGTGAGACAGCCTGGGGACCTGTGACCCTTTGCTGTAGGGCTGCCATGCTAGCACCTGGACAAGTGTCTCTTCGAGCTACAAATTACAAAGAAAGTATATGGGACTAAAAGTAACTGCATGCATGCACAGTTGGGGCAAATTATAGACAAAAAGATACAAAAAGACCACAAAATTATAGACAAAAAGATACAAAAAGATTCAGTTGCCACTTCTGAAGAGCCTGCAGCAAAACCAAGGTTGTTGTTGTTGTTCGATCACTTAGCCAGTCGTGTCCGACTCTTTTCGACCGGGTAGACTGCAGCACGCCAGGCCTCCTTGTCACTCACCATCTCCCAAAGTTTGCCCAAATTCATGTCCATTGTATTGGTAATGCCATCCAGCCATCTCATCCTCTGATTCCCTCTTCTCTTTCTGCCCTCAATCTTTCCCAGCATCAGGGGCTTTTCCAGTGAGTCAGCTGTTCGCCAACTGTAAATGCCAGACTGCCCCACTGACACCTACTTCCCCTTCCTCTCCCTGTAGTTGTCAACCCAGCCTCAAGACCTAGAGGTGTTACTTAACTGCCCCTGAGATGGGGTCTCAGCCACCCAGAATTGGGGTCAGGCCTCAGGATGCCTGGTGCTGTATCTGAATCCCCCAGGTCTTAGGGGGAGCCCTTGGGGCCCTGTGGGGCCAGATCATCTTGCCTGTGGCTGACATAGGTGCCTCCAAAGGTCTAGGTAGCAGCAGGGTAGGGGAGGACTGCCCCTGCCAAGGGCAGTTCACGATTTCTGGGCTGCATCTCATTCCCATTATAAACATGGGCCTCAGAATCAAAAACAGAGTCTCCTTGCTTCTCAGCCCTGACCAAGAATATTCTACCAACTGGTCAACCTGTTCCCTGCTTTCCAGTCAGCGCAGCCTCCCCCTTCCTTTACATCTCTGCTGACAACCCTCATGTGTTAGACCTCATCCTCCCTATTTTACAGGTGGAGTCATGGAAGCAGAGAACACTTGAGAAGTGGGCAAACCACCTAAGCCACCCCTCTGGCCCAACCCCTGGACACACCCCTACCTTCACCCTCTATAAGGAACTTGCCTTCACCCCCGCCTCCGCCACCACCTGGGGGAGCAAGCAAGAGAATCTGTTACTTGTTCTTGCTGCCCCCTGCTGCAGCAGGAGCCCCAGTAAAGTCTTGCTTGAATTTCTTTTCTGGCCTCTAGTTAATTTCTATTGATGGGAGAAGGCTAAGAACCCTGGCCTGTATTAGTAGCAGCCCCCACCTTAGCATGTGCGCTCTGGTAAGAGGTAGGGGGTGAAGAGTGTTTCCTAAAGAGACTCTAGGAAGGCCAAATAATAGACCTGCTTCTCAGACACAAACTTTTGGAGTTTATCACATATTATTTGCACACTCATGGTAAACTAGAACCCCAGATCTAGGTCCATGATAGCCCCTGAATCTTCATTTTGCTACTAAGGGCTTTTCCCATTGAGTGATTTTCATGACAAGAAACCACACTTTCTGGACCGTGTTCTTTCCCAGTGTTCAAATCCCAGAGGCTCTTTGGGCTCTGAGCTCTGCTGGGGGCTGAGGGCCCAGGAGCTTCTGTTGACTGAGCCCCAGAAGCCATATGATAAAGTCTGATTTGAAGGCTCATGGTTTCCCTGGTTCTGGAATTAATTCACATGCTGCTTGTTTTATGCAGACTCACCAATTGTGCCCAGTGTCACGAACTGTACTGAAACCTCTTAACACCTTTTAAAACTCGATTCACTTTTGATGCCATAAGAAAGATTGGGCCAATAAATAAGAACTCGAATCCATTTGTGGTCCATTTTGCGAAAGTATATTAAATATGGCCTACAATTTGAACTTGCCTTATAAAATGTTTACATGCCATTAAATAGTCCTAACATCCCTCGTGTAAATTAAGCAGGCTGTGATGTTCCTTATTCCAAGGAGCAGCAGTGCTTAGAGCTGTAAAATACTTTCATGCAATAAATCAAATACTTTGCTCCTAAAAGCAGGATTATAAATATAAAAGGCAACAATACTGACCTCAGCGTCTGCAACTTGAATTGCTTTGGGAAGGGCGGCGGAGAAAGAAATACTCTAATTGGGATACTCGGTGCCTTTGCTCACTGTGCTTTGGGCATGTCAGTTCCTGGAAAATATTGTTGTCTACAGATAAGCTTTCCAAAACACACAACTATCCTTTATAAAAAGGACAGGGTCACAAAAATCCATTCAGGCAGGGACCAGCTTCTTAACCTGCAATTTGGAGCACACGTAAGTAGGTCTTCTCGGCTGGAGAGCTTCCTGGTTGAAAAGTGCTCCGAAATCCTGCTTACACCCCATGCGCCTTCCACACTGCTGCTTTTTATAAAGCCTCTTCCCTCTCCCGCATCTGGGCCATCAATGGGCTGTTTTCTTGCAAGTGCTCGAAGTTTAATGGAGCTTAAGTGAGACACAGACCATTAACGCAGCATCAATATTTATTTTTGGTTTTCACGGAAACAGATACCAGCCCATGGGTAACTTCTCTTCCAACGTGAGCAAAGGGATCTTTCGCAGAAGGTAATATTCTGCTTAGTTTCTTGGGGGAAGGATAGTGGTGGTGAGTTATTTAATAACTCAGTTATTTAATAAACAGAAACCGTCAGTTATTTAATAAACAGAAGCACATGGAGGAGGAGCACCTAGGCAGGAGTGTATCTCGTGTGTGTGTGCTAGGAAGGACACTTCAGTTCAGGCACCTCACAGATAGCTCTCTGCCCTCACCATTTGGTTATCCTCCGTCCTTTTGTTTCCGGGCATCAACATCCCAGTATCATTCATCTTGCTACACTGGCCCTAGTTTCTAACCTCTTAATCAGGTTTGAGGCTCTCTCGAAGAGCATGCCCTGTGTACTAATTGCATTTGGCTTTGTGACAAAGTGAGGGGCCTTGTACCTGGCTAAGGAGCAAACATCCTCATATCTGGGCTTGGTTTAATGCCCCAAGCCTGTGGTACCAACAGCCCAGATGTTTTGTTTAAGCATCTGCTCTCGTCTCATCTCAGTAGTTATATAAGCTATTCTTCTGCCCCAGGGAAGGGCTGACTCCAACGCTGAAAGAGTTCTGCAGGATAAAAAGAGGCGTCAGGATGTGTGGGTTCTGATCTTGACTTAGAAGTTAACCAGCTCTCTGCCCTTGCTCCATCCATGTATCCTTCATGAAGATTTAAAGGGTAAATTCTTCATAAAGATTTAGTCTCTAAATCTTCATCTAAAAACGTGAAAAATTAAATGTATGGTTTCCACAATGCCTTTGATTTATGAAATTTGTGCAAACATGCTTCTAAGTAATAATCTTGCCAGGCCATTACCTACCATTCAACAGCACTGGTCTCTTCCACGTTCATCACCTTCTGTGGAATCATTTGTCTTCACTTTGGTTTTCAATGACTTCCTTGGTTTCTCCTAATTATATGTCAGCCTGGTTTCCTCTTTCTTCCAATGTGTTTTTTCTTCTTCACTAAGCTGAATTTCCCCCCAGATGCTCTTTCCACTCTCTCCCAATTTAATGATCTTATTCATGCGTTTCCAAATGATTAGATCCTACGCAACTGTAAATGCTTAAGTCCCATATTCCAGCTGTCACATTCTCTGTCCAGCGGTGTTCATTTCCTATTGGTACATATAAAGTATATCACTATTTAGCAGCTTAAAACAACACCCATTTACTAGTTCACAATTCTATAGATCAGTGATCTGACATAGCATGACTGGTTCTCTATTCAAAGTGTAACAAGGCTAAAATCAAGGTACTGGTCAAACTGAGTCCTCACTGATAGGCTCTGAACAAAAATTTGCTTCAAAGCTCATTGAAGTTGTCAGGAAAATGCAGTTACTCGTTGTTGTAGGACTGAGGTCCAAGTTTCCTTGCTAGCTGTCAAGCTGGGAAACCTCTCAGCTTCTAGAGGCTACCTCTTTTCATGTGGTCCCTTACACTTTCAGAGTTAGCAATGACATGTTGAACTCTTCTTATACTTCAAGTCTCTCTGACTTTTTCCTTAATCACTAACTAGACAAAGCACTCCGCTTTTAAAGGGCTTACCTGATAGGATCAGACCCACATGGATAACCTTCCCAACCCTAAGGTTTATTAATTTGGGGCTTTAATTATGTCTGCAGCATCCCTTCACAGAAGTACCTAGATTAGAATCTGATTACATAAACAGGATTTGGGATTCTTGGCCATGAGCAAGAGCGGGAGGGGAGTGTCGGGTATCTTTAGAATTCTGCCTTATAATTGTACACAAGTTATAATTAAGATAGAAGTTGAAAGTTGACCAGTCACATTCCACACCACTCTGAGTACCACTGGCTCTGACTACAGAGGATTCTTCCAAACAGGAAGACCTAAATGTTCCCAAAATATGTACTTTCCTGTCTGGGCTAGATTCAGATAGTGATACTCTTCCTCTCTATCAAGACTTCCGGCAGAGGAGGTTGATAAGCCTTGAAAAAACGTTACACAAAAAAATACATACAAGGACATGTACATACTGAGGTATCGTTACTACAAGGTTCTTAGGCTTTAGCATGCATCTGAATTACCTGGAGGATTTTTTAGAATATATATTTCTAAGCCCCCTCCCAGAGTTATGATCCAGTAGGTCTGGGGTAAGGCCTAAGAATTTCCTAGGTGGTGCTGATGCTGCTGATCCAAGGATGACACTTTGAGAACCATCACTTTAATATACAAATTTTATGCATCAGAATCGGTATATGAATGCTATATTTGGAGGTATTATAGAGAGATAGACAGATAGATAAATAGGAGGTAGATGGATAGATATGTGATGTAACTATTGTATTTGGATATTGAGGGATTCTTTTACAGATTAACTACTGTATTTGGATATTGAGGGATTCTGTTACATATTTTTGATATATTGAATATATCTATTTACAAAATATTTAGAATAGACACATACAGTGAATTTCCCCCAGACAATGTATATCCCACTATTGCTAAATTCCATTCTATTTTCAAACACTGTTTCTTTAGTAAACTCAACTGTAGCTATCTGCTGCCTCCTGTGCATTTGTAAGCTTCAGCATTTCTACTCTCCCCAAGGACTTGTAATGCCATAAGCATGGCTCTGTTCTTTCTCGTTTCACTTTCCTTTTAATGAGACCCTTAAACATTTTTTTTTGTTGCTACAGCCTGCCAACCCTTTCCTTCCCATCTTCCCTATTGACTGGCTTTGAGAACTCTTTAGAAATTCCATATTGAGAGACAACAGATTGGGTCCAAATCATGATTTAATGGATGCTGTCCTGAGCCTCAATTTTCTAACCTGTAAAAAGTGGATTCTAATCTCTTCTCTCTAGTTCTATTAGCTAGACCTCTTTGCCAAAGACAGAAACATAGCTCAGTCTGGTTCAAATAAGAATATCCAGAGGTAGCACAATCCTATCCAGATATGAATCTAAGGGGTTAAGCCAGGTTCTCAAGACTCAGTCTTGCTTTTTCTCCAACTTTGGCTGTGCGATCTTTGGTGTCAGTTTTCTCCTCAGAGAAACTATTACCAAGCAAAGGTCCAGGCAGCTCAAGGCTTCATCCTATAAGTTTAGTGGCCCCAAAAGGTTTCTCTCTCCTGATAGGCTCAACTAAAGTCCCAAGGATTGTGTTTCTTTGGACAGACTTGGATCATGTACTTATTCCTACACCAATCATGTGGTTGATGAGTGTAATAAACTGAGGGGTCTGGGCCTGAGGGTGAACTCACACTTGGAGGGTGTACCTTGGGGTCAATCCCACTTGAAACATATAGACTGAAATTTACAGAGATAGTTTCCAAAGTAAATTAAGGTGGTATTACCAGGTTAAGAAGGAGTGGATGCTGGGCATGGAAAAAACCATGATGGTTCAGTATAGGTTATTGCAATGATCAAATGTGTACACACATGTGAAAGCACTTTCAAACCCACAGGTCCATATCAACACATGGCTTGATAACGATGGTAGTGGTGGTGGTGATGATGATGGTGATAATCCAGTTGTATACAACCAAGACAATTACACCTGCTGTCTGTCTGGCTCTAGCTATAAATCCTTACCCTTTACCTCTTAAAATTAGAGGTGGATTTTCAGTTATTCTTGCCTGATACCTCTCAGCATATTTTCTCCATCCTTCTCCCAGAACTTTTCCCTTTTCTGTTTTCTCCTGCACACTCACTTCTTGAGACTGATTATACTCTTTTAGACACGGATACCCATGAAGCGAAAAAAGAAGATCTGTTTCTTGTGTGCAGAATTCAGATGGATATTTTCAAATGCAGCTCACATGGGGAAAGAAGGCACGGGTCTTCAGAGGAAATGCACAAGTTAAAGGAACATAAATCCTAAGCCCTAAGTACAGCAGAGTCCCATTGTTTTCTTAGTAATAAGGGAGAAGCCACAAGATACTGGAGAAGGCAATGGCACCCCACTCCAGTACTCTTGCCTGGAAAATCCCATGGATGGAGGAGCCTGGTGGGCTGCAGTCCATGGAGTGGCGAAGAGTCGAACACGACTGAACGACTCCACTTTCACTTTTCACTTTCATGCATTGGAGAAGGAAATGGCAACCCACTCCAGTGTTCTTGCCTGGAGAATCCCAGGGACAGGGGAGCCTGGTGGGCTGCCATCTATGGGGTCACACAGAGTCAGACACGACTGAAGCGACTTAGCAGCTTAGCAGCCACAAGATGCCACTTCCCTGATGATGTCCCCATGGACAAGTTGATCACAAATGCTTGGTCTGTATAAGTCATGATCACCATAGCCTCTCCCGTATAATTCTCTGTACGTGCTACCTGGGCTGCATGAAAGATGTGAAGTTATGAATGTTTGTAATTAAAAGTCCACTGAAAATACTAAGATACTAGTTTTCTGTGCTAAGACATCAAGACTGAGAATCAGCTAGACACAGTTTGACCCATTCTTATTCTTCTGATGGGAACAACTGGAAATGATATCAACACATAGATTTTTAAAACAATCCTAGTGTTTTAAGTAAGAATGTGGGGGATTCCTCTAAGTGAAGTTCAAGACACTAAATTAAGTACTTTACTTGTTCTTCTGTTATGAAATGCTTATAATTTTAACTGCTTTTGTATTCATTGGCTTAGAACACACTTGGGAGGGAAACAGGACAAATCTTACTTTTTTCTTTATTTAATAGATGAGGAAACTGGGGTTTGGAAAGCTCATTTGTCTTTAGTCTACATTTGCACTGTACAAACAGTAGCACCTAGCCACTTAGGACTTTTGAGGACCTGAAATATGGCTAGTGTGACTAAGGAACTGAATTTTTATAATAATTGTATTTAACTTTAACTAGCTTCAAATCAAATTAAAAAGGCCCATGTGACTAGTGGTACCACATTAAACAGCACAGGTGGAGATCTACAAAGTGATGTATCAGCATTTGAACCCAAGTCCAGCGACTCGATTTGGAGTTCTTGCGGTTTGCTCAAGAGAAGCCAAATCAGAGTTTCCCTGGTGGTCCAGTGGCTGGGACTCCCCACTTTCACTGCAGGGAGCAGGAATTCAATTCCTGGTCAGGGGACTAAGATCCCACATGCTGCACAACAAGGCCAAAATAAACAAATAAGTAAATAAAATAGACACCTATATTTAAAAAAAAAAAAAGATAAGCTCAATTATGGCCTTCTAAATGTCTGCATTGCCCACTTTCTCCATATATGGAGAGCTCAGCTGTACATTTTTTCTGTAGTACGTTAGTTACTCTTGATTAAAATCTAAGGTCCATAACTTCACCAGTAAAGCAGAGCTAAGAGCTCAAGCTACAACCCAGATCTTTCACCATAAAAGTCCTCATTGCCCGCGAATCCCCTCAGCCTCTCAAATTTCCTCTGTTGGAGTTGATGATTCTAATTCCTTTCTCAATAATCCGTGTCTTGACAATCATAACACAGAATTCTCCAGGGCTTATTTTTCTTACTCTCTTGGCAAAGAAAAAGCTATCCTGGGAGATACGCTCGATAGGAGGGAAAAGCTACTGCTCTAATTTCCTTTAGTGCAACCTATGAATACCACTGCCTGGATACATTTATTATCGTTAATTATTCCAGGACCAGCCTTGTGATGGATGTAAAGAAGAGAAATGGCATGTGAGTTTTTTTTTTTTTTTAAGTAAATCTTAATTGCAGCATGTGAGATCTTCTTTTTGTCATGTGAGATCTTTCACTGTGGCTCGCAGACTCTCTAGTTGTGACTTGAGGGCTCAGTAGTTGTGGTAGGTGGGCTTAGTTGCCCCCCTGGCATGTGAGATCTTAGTTCCCCAACCAAGGATTGAACCAGTGCCCCCTGTATTGTAAGGCAGATTCTTAACCACTAGACCTCCAGGGAAGTCATGGCAGGTGAGTCTTCGTAGAGTCATCTTTCAGCAACCAGAAGGATGGCTGAAGAGGAGGATCACGGAGCACAGATGGACCTGCAGTTTCACCTGAAGAAAGCAGGGTAAGGAGGAGTGACCAGTCATCTCAGGGCAGGAACATGTCTCAACACATTCCTGGGATATTCAGCACATTCCTAGTGATGCATGGGGTCTCTTTATTCACAGTGTCTGAGAAGACACAGTCAAGTCAATTAAGGATCCTTGGGAAATGAGAGGGAACTGGTTGTGGATAATGCCAACCTCTAGAGCCTAGCCCCCAAATCCTTTCTTGGTTCCATTAATGTGCCCCCCAAATCATCCTAAAATGATTTATCATGGGACAGTATTTCTTTGTATCAGTTATATTCTAAAGCAGTTGCTGTTGTTCAGTCACTCAGTTGTGTCCAACTCTGCGACCCCATGGACTGCAACATGCCAAGCTTCCCAATCCTTCACCATTTCCCAGAGTTTGCTCAAACTCATGTGCGTTGAGTTGGTGATGTCATCCAATCATCTCATCCTCTGACATCCCCTTCTCCTGCTTTCAATCTTTCCCAGCATTAGGGTCTTTTCTAATCAGTCGGCTCTTCACATCAGGTGGCCACAATATTGGAATTTTAGCTTCAACATCAGTCCTTCCAATCAATATTCAAGATTGATTTCCTTTCGGATTGACAGGCTTGATTTTCTTGCTGTCCAAGGGGCTTTCAAGAGTCTTCTCCAGCACCACAATTTGAAGGCATCAAATCTTTGGTGCTCAGTTTTTTTTGTTTTTGTTTTTTTTTATTGTCCTGCTCTCCTATCTGTACATGACTACTGGAAAATCCATAGCTTTGACTATAGGGACCTTTGTCAGCAAAGTAATGTCTCTGCTTTTTAATACACTGTCTAGATTTGTCTAAAGAAGGCAATGGCACCCCACTCCAGTACTCTTGCCTGGAAAATCCCAGGGACAGCGGAGCCTGGTGGGCTGCCATCTATGGGGTTGCACAGAGTTGGACACGACTGAAGCGACTTAGCAGCAGCAGCAGCAGCAGATTTGTCTAAAGCAATAGTTGAATGTGATCAAGATTACCCCAGAAATCCCCTAAATTACCCTTAGAGGACAATTTTTATGATTTTGTGTTTACAGCCCTGTGTAATATTGTATGTATACAAATAATTTATATATATGCTAATGTTCATGATAAAGACTTCCCATCCAGAATATATTTTAATTAGTCTGCTTCTGGTTTGTTCTTCTTTTTCTTTTTTTTTTCTTCTATTTCATTTTTGGCCAAGTACCTCAACTCAATTTCACAGAAGTTAAATGTGTGAGTGGTAAATATCTAATCTATTTTCTTGAGTCTGTGAGTGGTACTTAATTTCCATAATGGGATGGTAATGATTTTGAACAGTGATCACCAAGGCTATCCTTCTGAACATCTGTCCTTAGCTTCTAGGACAGGAGACAAATACTATCTCTGAGAATATCCCTTGGAAATGGTTTGTGAGCCACTGTTTCCTGGTGGCATGATAGCTATTATACTGAATAGCAAAAAGTTGGAGGCAGAAGGTATGGAAAAGAAAGTGTTGCGTGCTTCCTACGTGTCAAGCACCTTCCCTTGCAGTTTACATATATTGTCTTATTTAATGATGACCAGCGTAGTCAGGCCTGTTGTTGACCCTTGTGACTTGTGGTTGACCTTCGTTGGAACTGATGCATGGTGAGACCAAATGTACAAGTAAGACAGCAATAGGCATGGAAATTGTGAGAAATGATGAGAAAGGATGAGTGGCACAAAAATATGCATCAGGTTCTAAAAATATCACGATGAATCTTAGAAATAGGCACACCTCCATTAGATGAGGACCATTAGAATGGGTGAAGTTAAAATGCAAAATATTGAATATCCATGATGAAGAGTGGTATAAAAAATGATCATGCTCTGTATGTCTAGGGAAGGGACACAGAGCTTCCATTCATACAGATAGTAGAGAATATGGCACCACATGAGGAATTCAATCCATTCAAAGAAATATTTGGAAAAGGTGGTGGATAATTAAATTTTATTGTGGACTTCTCTTATTTGGAAACTGTGCAAATTATCTCTAAGGAAGTAGAACCATATCTGATTAGTATCAGCACTCCTGGCTGAACTTTCTGTACCCTTGATAGACGTCAGTAAATCATTTGGGGAGTGAATGAATGAGAGTTCATTCCCTTAGTGTGGATCCCACAGTATACCTTAGAGGGTTAGAGGAAGGATGCATGGGATGGTGATGGACAGAGACTAGTGAGGAGGAGGAAAAGATGTGTTGAGGGGAGGGGGAAGGGTAATGTGGGAGGATTTGATTAGAGAAGAAATCTCTAATCTTGATTAGAGAAGATTCCTTAAGGAATCTTGAGGGTTGTGCTGATCAACATTTTTCCTCCTGAGGATTCTCTTTGCAAGTAGATTGTCATTAGAATAGACTTTAGAGGTTTAGAGATTCACTTTCATATTATAATAGAGTCACAATTAGGCCCAGGGAGTAAAATGAGCATTACTGAGGGCAAGAGGAAAAGGGGACGACAGAGGATGAGATGGCTGGATGGCATCACCAACTCGATGGACATGAGTTTGAGTGAACTCTGGGAGATGGTGATGGACAGGGAGGCCTGGCATGCTGCGATTCATGGGGTAGCAGAGAATTGGACATGACTGAGTGACTGAACTGAACTGAACTGAACTGAATACTATTACTATAATTACTCTTACTGCTACTGTGTGCTGTATGCTAAGTCGCTTCAGTCATGTCCAACTCTTTGTGACACTATGGACTGTAACCTGCCAGGCTCCTCTGTCTATGGGATTCTCCAGGCGAGACTATTGGAGTGGGTTGCCATGACCTTCTCCAGGGGATCTTCCCAACCCAGGGATCAAACCTGAGTCTCCTGTGGCTCCTGCATTGGCAGGCAGATTCTTTTCCACTGAACCACCAGGGAAGCCCTGCTACTACTTTGGGCTACTGTTTATTGAACACTTACTTTGACCTAAGAACTGTGCACTCTATTTCACTCTCCATAAAATGTTATTATCATCTTATTCTTCACACAAAGAAAACAAGATTCCAAGTGATAAGAAAGTCACATGTTTAGGGAAGGTCATCATCATGATTGCCCCAGGCCTATCTTTCAGTGTACCCAAGGTTGCAGTTCTAGAGCTGGAACTCAAATCTCCAAATCCAGCTTTCCTTATATATCAATGATTGCCTAAAGTGCAAGGCTGAGCATAGGCCCTCTTCACTAATGTCCAGGAGGAAGTAATGGCATGTTCTACCAGACATCACTGATGTTGAGGACTGTATAAGAAAATGACCTAATTTTTAGAGGGAGGCAAAGGATTAGAGATGAAGTCTTAGGGAGTTAGGGGAGTCTATTCAAGAGAGGTATGTGATGGTGAATTTCTAGAACTTATCCAAACACTTGATTGGACAGGTACTAACCCAAGATTTCAAGGCCTATCTTAGAGCAGTAAGTTTCCTTCTATTTGGGCATAGAAAACCTGTGTCCATACCCAAGGGTCAAGGTGGTGAGATGCCTCTAGCCCTATGGAAGGATTTGATCATGTCTTGGGCTGACTGTAGTCACATGAGAACATCTTACAAAGGCTGTAGTTAAGACCACTGAGTTCATGCTAACCTACCTTCTGTCGCATAGTGATCTGGTTCATTGTACTAGTGTGGACTTCACTCGAGGAGGCCATTACCGTGAGACACTGGCTCACCCCCAGAAGGGTGAGCTGTGGCACGACTTGTTGAGGTTCTGAATAGCAAGTTTGTATTTAACCCAGAGGAAGGGGAGAAGCACAAGAGGAGAAAGAGAGTCATGATTTGACAGTGATGTTATCAGAGTCAGAGCAAAGCAAGATGGCTTGGCTGAGATGATAACATTATTCCTGCAGTGCCAGGAAATGTAAAGGCCATGCTCTTATGATTTGAAGGAGTTAGTGGGTGCTCCCTGAAGTGTGGGTGACATCCGTTTTTTAATTTCATAATGTTATCTGTAACTGACATGTGATTATAACACCACAATTCTCTTTAATGTAGTCTGTAAAAACACATTGATTTTATAGCTCCCCAAACTGATTACATTAATATCTGTGCATAATTAGTTTACACATTACTAAATTACTGACAGATTAAAAGTGAAATAGTGCAGTTCATACTCAGCCGCATAACTGCCAGAAAGGAAATTAATATGGATTCAAATGGTCCTTGGAGACCTACATTTAAATAGCAGAAATCTATAAAGACTGCTTGCATTAGGAAATTTCTATCAGCAACATGTTTGTGGTTGATGCTTTCCTAAGTCTGCTTATATGAGCTGCGTGGTACAGGAAATGATATGTGAATGATGCGTTGACTCTTACCAGCTCAAGCCTGTGTTTATTAAAAAGCAAATTCTTAATTGTGGTATTTGATGTCAAGGGAAGGTAGGCTTTCAAGTTATAAATGAAAACTTTTACCTTTCCTTGCTTTTCTAAATGACCTAAGTTCTAGCACTGGGACCACTGAGTTCTCTGACATTGTTTTCTCTGAGCAATGGGACATGTTTTACGGTCTCTCCAGCCCCCACAAGACACACACATATTGGATTTGTCTCCAGAATATTGTTTTTCACCCTGGCCAATGTGTGTACTTACGGGTCCTTACAGTAAGCCAGCCTGCTTCCTGATGAAGTGGTAGGTAGACCAAACATTTTCTTTCTTAATCCTCACATACATTATAATTTGCTGCTCTTTGAACACTGTAAATCATTTGCCCAATTACAAGAGTTCAAAGATGAATTACTTTATTCTTGCTCTGTATAGTAAAAAAACTCATTTGAACTCATTTCCATAAGGCAGATAGTTGCATTCTATTGAATTCCAAAGAATATTAATTGTGAAGAAGATGTTGGCTATAAACAAATTCTTAAAAATGGGGCAAAGCAATCTGTAGAAGACATCGGGGCAAGACCTGATGTTTATGGAATATCTGCTGTGTTCTAGACACTCATTGGGGTATTTTATCCAGATTCTGAACACTGTAACCCTCACAGTAATTCCCTGAGGGAGATAGCATTAACCCCATCTTATTAGTGGTATATATATATATATGTGTATATATATATATACATACATATATATATATATATTAACTAGGTCAAGTTCACACTGTCAATAAAATAGGAGATTAAGTTTTTTACTTACTTACTATTGGCCTCCAATGCTTAAGCAGGAAGTGAGGATACAGACACTCAGAGAAAAGGATGATTCTGGAGGCAATAATGAATGTCCATGAGCCTAGGAAAATAACCTCTTTCTTAAAAGCTCAGGGTTTTAAAAATCTCTTCCTGAATATTCAGATCATTCTATCATATATTGTTATCTTTATTATTTTATTAGTTATCATCTGCTGCTACTGCTGCTAAGTCACTTCAGTCGTGTCCGACTCTGTGCCACCCCATAGATGGCAGCCCACCAAGCCCCCCGTCCCTGGGATTCTCCAAGCAAGAACATTGGAGTGGGTTGCCATTTCCGTCTCCAATACATGAAAGTGAAAAGTGAAAGTGAAGTCGCTCAGTCGTGTCCGACTCTTAGCGACCCATGGACTGCAGCCTACCAGGCTCCTCCATCCATGGGATTTTCCAGGCAAGAGTACTGGAGTGGGGTGCCATTGCCTTCTCCAAGTCATCATCTGCTACATAGCAATTACCCCAAAACTTAGTAGCATGGAAGTATATATATCCCACAGTTTCTATGGGGCAAGAATCTAGGGGCAATTTACCTGGGGCCTCTGATTCCTGATCACTCATGGGGCTGCAGTCAAGGTCCTGACCAGGGCTGCTGTGGTCTCAAGGCCAGAGTAGAGAAGGACCCACTTCCAAGGTCACCCAGGAGTTGTTGGCAGAATTTAGTTCCTCGTGGTTGTTGGACTGAGCATTCTCAGTTCCTCATCACATGGGCCTCTCTATAGGGCAGCTCACATAGCTTGCTTCTTCAGAGTGAGTGAGCCAGTAGAGAGAGAGAGAACAAGCAGAATGAAAATCACAAACTTTTATAACCTAATTTCAGGAGTGACATCCTCTCAGATTTTGCTGATCACTTTTGCTGTATGCAATTGAAGCAAGTCATTATATCCAGCCCCCATTCAAGAATATAAATTCTAGGAAGCAGAGGTTACTCGGAGTTAGATTAGAAGCTGCCTGCCATAACCATGAGTTCACTTATTCATTATATAGTTTATGTTTATTTTATCAACAAATAATAACTTGACAACTTACTATGGTATCAGGTTTCATATTTGGAACTAAACAGACATGCAAACAAATAGTTTCAATAATAGAAATAACAAATAGAGACAGTGCTTAGTATGTGGCAGGTAACACTATAGGTGTTTGCATGTATCAACACACTTAATCCTGACAATAAACCTATGAAGCAAGTTCTATTATTATCCCTCATTTCCAAATGAAGATAACACAGATGCAAAATTGTTAGGTAACTTTGCAAAGCCATGCACCTAGCAAGGGGCAGAGCAAAGATTCAATTCCAGGTGGTGTGTATTCAGATTCTGTTCTTTTCTTAACCACTAAGCTATATTCTTCCTTTATTTTAATATTATCTTGGAGTGGGTGGGGCTTGTGGAAAAATAGATTGGAGGTGAGTGGATGTAGAAGCAGGAAGATTCATTGTAGGATTGTTACAGAAGCCCAGGAAAAAAGAGATGGTGGCTTGGGACAGGGTGGTGGCAGAAAACAGGGGGGACATGAATATTATTGAAACAAAATTTAAATGGGGAACAACAAGGGTTTCTGAGGAGCTGGAAGTTGGGTTGTAGAAGATAGAACCAAGCATGGCCAATAGGTGTCTGAGTGTGAAAACTACAAGGACATGTGGAGAGACTGGCCTTTGAGAGGAGGCTGGCCATTTTCTCTGTTGTAGCAGGAGGACAGAAGAGAAGGAATGTTATCTTCTATTGCGTTCATGAAGCAGATGGAGAGACTGATGCTTATGTGGGCTAAAGCACCTTCTAATAATCACACAATCACTAGAACCAGAGATTGCTTGGTCCTCCTGATTCACATTTTTTCCTAATCAGTAGAACACAGTAGACCAAGAGGTTCCATAAATGCCCACCATGAGTGTCAGTCATTAGCACTGGTCACCAAATATTTCTGGCTTTTCTCCTTCCAGGCACCCGATAGGATTATACCTCCTTGCCTCTTTTGAAGTTAGGATGACCATGAGATTTGCTTTGGCCAATGAAATGCAAGTGAAAGTCACAGGTATTAACTTCCAGATGGAAGCTTTAAAGCCAGTGTTTGCTTTACCAGGGCCCCTTCTTCTGCTATTGTGATCATGGAAGTGCATGTTGAGATGAAGACTCTTTTAACTGGGATCCCTGAGTGATTCACATGTCTTGAGTCTCCTGCCAACTTGAACTGGACATGAAACATGAAGAAGAAATGAACTTTGACTGTGTTAGTTCAAGTGTGCGGTCATGTCCAACTCTTTGTGACTCCATGGACTGTAGCCCACCAGGCTCTTCTGTTGATGGGATTTTCCCAGCAAGAATACTGGAGTGGGTTGCCGTTTCCTTCAATGAGAATTGTCTGCATATTAGTCAGATCCTCCAGAGAAATAAAACCAATAGGAATGAAGATATGTATTATACATACTCTCTCAATGAATGAATATATAATCTCTCAATATCCAGATAAATAGATAGATGAGATAGAGAGACAAAGACATAGATAAAAGTTTATTTTAAGAAATTGGTTCATGTGGTTATAAGGACTGGAAAGTTTGAAATTTGTAGGGCAGGCCCATGGGCTGGAAATTCTGGCAGGAATCAGTGCTATAATGAGTCCAGAGGCAGAATCCCTTCCTTCTTGGGAGACCCAAGTGTTTTCTTATAAGACCTGCAATTGGAAGGCCCACTGACATTATTGAGGGTAATCTGCTTTACTCAAAGTCTTCTGATTTAAATGTTAATATATAAACAATCACTTCAGAGAAGCATCTAGAATGATATTTGACCAAGCATTTGAGCACCATAGCCTAGCCAAGTTGACACATAAAATTAACCATCACAAGGGCTGTTTGTTACCACAGCACTACTCAGTCCCTCCTGACTGATACTTTCCACCAAAAGGGGTGGAGTTTAGACCCGATAAACACAGCCCTGTCATTATGAGTACTCTGCTTTTTAAAATGTTAATTTAGTTTTTTTTTTTAAACAAACATGACTTGTCATTGGTCCTTGTTCATGGAACTGTGAACAGATGCTGGAGAGTCACAGGGCATATTCTAAGCAGGACACAGATACACAAATAGATATTGGTTACTTCTGGCTACAAAATCCAAGTACAGTCTAAAAATGATAAATCGGCATCTCCGATAGTGAGTGAGCAACCTGAGAGCCATCTGCTAAAGAACACTTGGTCCTTAAATGGGTTAACAGGGACTCAGGTTCTCAGGAGAGTGCTAATGAAATAGTCATAGAAAGGATGTTCATAATGATATCACTTGGCTGTGGTTGCCATGGAAACCCATTTCTCTTATCTATATTTCTCTTTCCCCTCTTCAAATTACTGATAGTAATAATTTGTCCAGTTATTAAAAAAGACAAAGAACAGGCCATGTGAACTCAGGCAAGAAATGACAAGTGAGAGGGAGAGAAAAGATACTAAATAGAAAAATAGATGCGTCACTGAAACAGTTTCAATTAGCTGGTAGGTTACTCCCTCCACTTAAATGTAAACGTTTGGTGGTTTGGGGTGGCAAAGAAAGTGGGAGAAAGTCTTCTAAGTAGAGAGGGAAAGTCTTCAAAGAGTTCTCTTCCTTATTTTCTTTAAGACCTCAAAAATGAACCTTCCTCAGAAAAGATCTGTTTATGTGTTTGTATGTCTAAATTCCATTTCTGCCCCCAAATCATCTGGTGACCACTCCCTCCCTCCTGTGCATTTATACTCAGTTGCTCGTCGTGTCCAACTCTTTGAGACACTATGGACTTTAACTCACCTGGCTCCTCTGTCCATGGGATTTTCATGGCAAGAATACTGGAGTGGGTTGCCATTTCCTACTCCAGGGGATCTTCCTGATCCACTTCATATCAATACATCACTGTTGTCTTTCTTGCTCTCAACATGTCTGAATGGGAGTGTAAGCTTGTAAACCAATGGTTCTTAGGTGTTTGAGATCATAGACACACCTCAGAATTTCACAAAATTGATCATCTTCCTGCAAAATGCACTTGGGCACAGTCATGTGGAAGTTGGTGATTTCATAAGGTTTATGGACCTCCTGAAATTCATTCAAGAACTTCAAGTAGAGAGTCATTGTCTTAAAGAAAATTACACCATGAAGATAGGTAGTTGTTGGACCCATGAGGTTATAGAGTAATTTTATTTTCTTGTGAGTTGCTTTCACCTTGTTCCAAGACTACATTCCTATTTTAACACAATGGTTTTTACTTAGATGATGGGTTCAGACTCTTAAGGTATTGCTAGCAACATCAATCAAAGCATTATTACCAACCTTCCAAGGAACAGTAGATGGATGTATACAAAATTGTATAGGTATACAAAATTGAGCTGTAGGTGAACTGAGCCAGGTAGATAAGTCTTACAGGAGCTGTGAGAACAAAATCTTTTTATCAGTCTCTCTTACCATGTCCGGCCACTCCTGCCACAACTTAATTTTCTCTCCTCTAGGTAAATTGCAGAGACAAAGTGTGATTAATTGAGTTGCATCATTTCTATAGATCTCTTAGGACAGTGGCTGGGAGAGTGACATAAACAATGCGTAACAGCCTTTCATCAAGAGAAAATGAAAAGAACCAGCATTTACTGAACCCATACTTCATGCTAGGCATGTATCACACTTCATTCCCACCAAAACATACAAAGTAGAATACATTGTTCTGACTTTAAAGAAACCACATTTCTGAAAATTGAAGTAACTCATCCCACTCACATGTGCAAAATGTGGGATTTTAATCAAGATCTGTCTGGGTTCCATTCTTGTGTGTGATTACACCACACCTCCTTCACACGACAAGATACCAGGATGGAAGTGTGCTTCCTTGGCGGAAGGCAGGCTTCCCTGAACAGACTCCCTTTCAGGTGGACAGAGTTACTGGATTAAGAATCTCTTCTCATAATGTATGGGGGTCAGAACACAAGCTTCAAAACCAATAAAAACAAACCAAAAAAAGGAGTTCTTACTAACATTTAAATTATTTGCCACTTATAAACCTCAGTTTCCTCATCTATAAAATGGAGATCATTGCAGTACCAAGGTGTAGGATTTTCAAAGGGATTAAATAAAATAATATTATAGGAAACAATGTGCTTAGCACCATGCCTGTCTCATAGTAAGAATTAAAATATTGATTATCTGTGTTCTTGTTCCATGTAGAAGCTTCCACTGCTAAAAATCAGGATGCACTGTATCCTTAAGATCCATCAGGATGCACTGTAGTCTTGAAGTCAAAGAGGTGTCGAAATGTTGATCTTTGTGAAAGATCTGCTCTGGGTACATCTGAGGTCCACTGACCATGTGAATTAAACTCAGAAGTTTTTCCTAGCTAATCTGTTGCAATATCATCTGCAGCAGTTTAGAAGAAGTTCAGAGAGTTTCAATTTTTTCAAGAACTACACCTTAGTTTGTTCAACATGTATTTTAAAAATAATTTTCCCTTATTATAAAAATTATATTTGTTCAAATTTTAAATTCCATTACCAATACATGGTTTTCTGCAGTCTCCATTACTCTCTACAATCTCTTAGATTCAGTCCACACTTCTCACATCATCCATTGGAAATTACAAGAATTTTAATTTATAATGTCTGACTCTCAGCTGTATCATTTTAAAAAGAAAAGAAGCATTTCAAGTTAGTTCATCAGGAAGAAGGGACATCCTGGAAAACTTAGTTACATATGGGAAAAAAAGCTATTTTATACAATTCCTTCCCTGAATTTTTTTCTCTTTCATTTAGCCTGGAAGAGAGTAAAGGGAGACTCAGTATAAATTCTGCTCTTAACACTCATAAAGTTAAAAGTAAGCAATTATATTTCACTTTACAAGATATATACTGAAATAAATTGTGATGGATTGAATAGTTAAAATATTTATAAAGGCACTAAGGAAAGACCAGAAAATACACACACCACACTTTTGTCTTTACTTAGGTCATTGCTAGAAGATGGTACTGGAAACAGAGAAAGGTGGGGGGAAGAGGTTCTGCTTGATGAAATTCTGTGTCATCTGAATTTGTTCCAAAGATTCAGCAATTTCTTAATAGTTATGAATATGTTTAAAAAGATTTCCTGTTATAAAGAGAAGAAGAGAAACACCTGGCCCATGTGTCATCTTGGAAATTAACAAAGAACAAAAGGAAACAGAAATAGAAAAAAGGTCTTCATTTCTATGAACCTGCCACTCAGGAGAAGGTCCACAGGTTCTCGAAGGAGAAGGAGGAGTGACAAATCTTTTGTAGACCTTGGATGGAATCAAGAGAATCCAGGGCTTGCCAGAATAGAGGACAAACACACACGCATGCACGCACATGCACACATACACACACGCATGCGCACACACACACACACTCACAGGGGTTAAAGAAAATGTTGAAAAGAGAAAGCAAAAAGCAAATTAAAAACCATTCATTAAATTATCATCCTTAAATAATAGTAACATTTTAATTTTACTTTCATATTTCATGTATTCATACATTTTACTTTAAATGTTTAACAAAATGACATTGTACCACATATACTTTTTTGAAACTTCTTAATCCAGTTGGCAAAGTATCATAAGAATTGTTATTAAACATTACTTCCTGCATTTTATTGGGTTAGCCAAAAATTCATTCCATAACATCTTACGGAAAAACCTGAACAACCTCTGGCCACCCCAATAAATAATTACTCAATCCTCTATTTATGTGTGTGTGTATATATATACACACATACATATATATATATATATATATATATATATATATATATATATATATAGGGATCTGTTGTTTGGTTTTGTTCTTTACTGCTTTTAGTATTCCAAACAATAGTTTGTATAACAAACATCCTTATAATTAAATTTCATTTATATACATGATTATTTCCTTAGATAAATTTCCAGAAGTGGCATGGGCTGGACTTATAAACATGCCAGTATCTAAGCTATTATCTATAAAATGTTTCATCAAGGTATATTTCAGCTAGTAGTATGTGAGAATTTCCATTTTCTCACATCCTCTTTAACACTAATATAATTTTTGAATGCTTTTGCATAGGTAAATGATCATTACATTTTTTTCTTTTGTGAATTTTCTATGTTGTTAACTTTGTCTTATTGAGTTGTTAAAACTATTTATATATTGAGCATGATAACTGTTTGTTTAATATATATGATACACATGTATATATATTTAATGTATTTAAAAATGTCATCTCTCTCATCCTTCCTCTTAGTCATAGTTTTTTATATTCAAATATTTTTTGCATTTATGAAGTAAACATTATTAGTTTTTATGTGATTATGGCCTTAGGACTGAGGCTTCCCAATCCAGTTCTATATAACACCCACTTCCATATTCTTGGAGAACATTGTCTCCTTTTTTTAACCCTTATAAATGTCTTTTGTCTAAAATGCATTATTTCAATCATATGAAAGGGAGACTACTTTTCTTTGCTCCGCCAAATGAAAAGCCCATTGCCACAAGACAAAAATTATTGAATAACGTAGCACATCTTCTGAATGCCACTTTTATCATATACTAAATTTTTATATTTACTTGGGACTGTTTCCAGGATTTTATTCTGTTTCATTGACCCCATACCAGCAAAGGCTGATGCTATAACTTTATAAGATGTTTGAATTGGTCGTAGGAGAAATTTTCCCTTATTACTCTTCTTTTCCAAACATTCTTGGTTACTCTTATGTATCTATTCCTCCCCGTAAGCATTATAGTTTATGAGGTTAAAAAAATAGTGAAAAATTTAATTGAGATTCATTAATGGTCTAATTTGGGGAGAATGTAATCATTAGTGTAATCAAGTCATTTTTTTAGGTTTCTGGAAAATAAGCAATGTTTTGTAAAAGTTGAATACTTCTTAATGGCACAGAGAGTGTGGATATAAAATTGCACTGGTTTTAGATTTCTTCTTTTTTACAAGTTTTCATGTAGCAAGTCATGCAGAAGAACTGGCAGATACCCACTAGAAAGATTAGTGAAAGAAAATGAGGTTTTATTTGGGAAAGAAAAACTTTTAATAAAAAGACCTGGGAAAAGATCCCATTTTAGCCGACAACTACCTGGACAATACTTTGTTCTTAGGATGTGGCGTCTGGCCCTCTTCCTTTCTTCTTGCTATGCTCCAAAGAGCAAATGTTTGGTATTTAGGAGTCTTTTTTTCTTTTGACTTGAAAAGACGTACATCAATGATTTTACCATTGCTTTGAAACTAATCTTCTGAGGCTAGAGAAGAAATAGTTCTAAAAAGCCAAATTAAATTGCACTTTTTTTTTCTTTTAGATTTTATTATTTCTACTGTTACTTAAGAATGGTGAGAAAGTTTTATAGTCTCATGGAAAAAAAAAACGATGTAGCATTTCTTCCACAACTATGAAAAGTAGTTAATCTATTTAAATCGTTACATGATACTTTCATAATTACATGGATATGGGTGGAGAGGAGAGTGGGTAAGGTAACTTTAAGCAGAAAAAAGCAGAAGGAAACCTTCTAAGACATGGATAAAGATGTGGCCCATGTGATATTGTTATATCCTGCAGTCAAAATCTGTTTTAAAAAATCACAAATAGCGTTGGCCATTATTGTATAGGGAACAAAAATGTTAAGATTATAAACTTCTGATTTAGCATTGATTTTGTAAAGTTGAATAGATCAACTTGAGATGCAAAAACCCTCAGCCAGGAGAGTTAGTCTCTGATTTTTGCATTAAATCAAATGCTAGAAGTTCTTTGTCTAGTTTAAGAAACCTAAGAATTGTACAGAAAGTTGCAGTCTTGATCATACCATAATAATTAAAGCCTAGCGCATTTTTTACATAGCAACATGAAGACAGACGGCTCCATGGTTCTCCTCTATGTAGGAGCAATGGAGAAGACTGTGTTTAAAACATTTTGGCCACTGTAGTGATGGGACAGACTTTGCCAGTTAGATTTCCCCACTAAGAGCTGGTTGTGTTAGCATGTTGGATTTCCTGAAATGTGACCACATTAGAAAACAAAAAACAATTTCTACATGGATTCTACACCAGATTTTTTTTGATCAATCTATGAGAGAAAAGGACCCCTCCATAATTTTTCTCTAGTGTTTACAGGTATCACATTAAGTGAAACAGCGATGCAAATAGGAAACACAATCGCTGAGCTTGTTTTAGAAGTTCTCTGTTTAGAGAAATACAGCCTTCATTTGTTGTTGTACCTGGTGGCTATTAACTGCTCTAATTGTGCTGTAGACTCGTTAACAAGTTTGTTGAAGTTGCACATTATAATTTTAAAGGAGTTAATTGAATACTAATCCAAGGCACAGCACAGAAATTATTCGAACCATTCCAAGAAAAGCCGAAAATCCCACCAGCTGCCTTGGTCCTAGTAAATCCCTACCCCAGTGAAACGGAGAAAATGAATATTCAATATTTTTTTCTATTTGAGCCTCTTGACATTCTATTGATTCACTTTATTTTCCCAACAATTTTCTGACAGGTTTCCCAATGTGGATTCTGTAAATTCTTTGATATGCATCTTGTGATTGCCTTTGAAAATGAGCACCAGGGCCAACTTTGGGCTGGGGCTTAGAACTCAGGAGCCCCAAACACTTCACACCCCAGCATATCTGCAGAATTTTACTGTATCACCACATGATCCTCAGATCTGGGACAGAGTCAAACAGCAGAAGAGGAAGGAGGTTCGAGAGGCAGGAAACCTAAGTTATGTTGGTGAAGCAGGTTACTGTTATGGGGGACTTGGAGGCAAAGAGAAGTGGAGGACTGCTCTAGTAGAGGAAAATGAAAGGAACAAATCACTTAAAGGCAAAATCATGTAGGACAAAGAAACCAGTAGGCATGGCAGGAAGGTGTCTATGCCAACAACATTTGTAAAGGAATAGCCAGCCCACTGTGTGTAGAAATGGAGATGACTTGTAGAGGAGAGAGGGTAGGAACAGGTGAGTCCCGTGCCTTGGCAGAATCTAAAAGTAGGCAATGTCGCTATTCGAGAGAGTACCATTAGCACACAGGTAGATAACACAGGATCTTCCTTTCCATCCTAATGCTCTTCTTTATTGGAAGAGGAGCCTCATCTTTCTAAAAACGAAGTTTGATCATCGTCTTCTAGAGTGAGGAACTAGCATGCAGATCCCTTTACAGACTTCCTCCGGTCCACTTCTCCATCACATTTTGTCTTAGTATCTTGTAGGAGCTTAAGTTCCACAATTTACTCAGTTTTATATCTCTTAGTGTCAAGTTTCAAGCAATGCATATAGCGTAATCTCAACAATATTTGTAGACTGAATGAATAACAAAGGGGGTGGTCTATGTTGCATTAATAGAAAATATCAATTTGACCTAAAATCCAAATGGGACTCCTGTTCCTGCCAGATTAGGAACAGCTATATTAAGTAACTGACAACCTGTTTGTGTATGTGTGAAAGTAGAAGAGCTAGTCGCTCAGTCACGTCTGACCCTTTATGACCCTATAGACCGTAGCCTGCCAGACCCTTCTGTCCATGACATTCTCCAGGCAAGAATCCTGGAGTGTGTTGCCATGCTCCCCTCCTCCAGGAATCTTCCTGACCCAGGGATCGAAGCAGGGTCTCTTCCATCTCCTGCATTGGCAGGTGAGTACTTTACCACTAGCGCCACCTGGGAAGCCCCTGTCTGTCTATAATTGACCTTGAAGACCACATATATAGCGAGCATTCTTTGACATCACTCTTAAAAACTCAAGATGCTTTTATTATTTTTTTTTGACGTGTTAAATAATTTATTGATTATACAAAGTGATCCCACCGGGACGCGGGGCGGCGGCCCAGACGCCGAGCCCGAGGCGGGCCGCCGTATAACTTACTCTGTAAAAATATATACACACACTGCGGCGGGGGCGGCTGGCGAGGGCGCCGGCCCGCGTCCGTACCCTGGTTGTCCGGCCCGGCCCCGCGCCCTCAGGAGGCGTCCCCCGCGCCGCCGCCGCACGGGCTGGCCAGCGCCAAGTTCGGGGCTCTGTGCTTCTTGAGCAGCCGCGTTATCTTCTCGTCGTCCGAGTTGGGGTCCAGGGGCCGGTTGTACTCGTCGTCGTCCTCCGCGTCCGAGCCGCCCACCTTCAGTTTCTCGGCGTCCGAGTCCTGCTTCTTCTTGGCCGGCGCCATCTCCGCCGCGTGCCGCTTGCGCCACTTGGTCCGGCGGTTCTGGAACCACACCTTGACCTGGCTCTCGGTCATGCCCAGGGAGTAGGCGAGGCGCGCGCGCTCGGGCCCCGCCAGGTACTTCGTCTGCTCGAAAGTCTTCTCCAGCGCGAAGGTCTGCTGGCCGGAGAAGGTCGGCCGAGAGTGCTTCTTCTTGCCGTCCTTGTCCAGGACCCTGCCGGCCTGGGCCGGGCCGGCCAGGCGGGGGTCCCTCCAGGGCGAGCCCTGCACCACTCCGGGCCAGAAGATGGGCGGGCGCCCGGGAAGCTCCGCCAGGGGCTTGGGATAGCCACGCGCAAAGGCGGCCGCGGCCCCGAAGTATGCTTTTAAATGATGTCTTTGGAGTTGCCTCCTGAAGGTAGAGATATTCTACTCCATTCCTCTCCTCACACTTTGGGCAGCAGAGATCTCCAACTTCTCCACATGGAGGTCCTTGAATACATTAACTGGAACGTTCAATCAAAAAATGATCAAGCAGGCTGTTTTGACTGAGTATTGACTTGGACAAACAAGATGTGAGTTTAAACAAAACCTTGATGGCCTTCCTTCCTGCTGAAAAGTGAAAGTGAAAGTCACTGAGTTGTGTCTGATTCTTTATGACCATGGAATTATCCAGGCCAGAACACTGGAGTGGATAGCCTTTCCCTTCTCCAGGGGATCTTCCTAACCCAGGGATCGAACACAGGTCTCCCTCATTGCAGGCAGATTCTTTACCAGCTGAGTCACAAGGGAAGCCCAAGAATACTGGAGTGGGTAGCCTATCCCCTTGTAGTGGATCTTCCTGAACCAGGAATTGAGGTGGGGGTCTCCTACATTGCAGGTGGATTCTTTGCCAACTGAGCTATCAGTGAAGGCCCCTTCCTTCCTGCTGCTGCTGCTGCTGCTAAGTTGCTTCAGTCGTGTCCGACTCTATGTGACCCCATATACGGCAGCCCGCCAGGCTCCCCTGTCCCTGGGATTCTTCAGGCAAGAACACTGGAGTGGGTTGCCATTTCCTTCTCCAATGCATGAAAGTGAAAAGTGAAAGCGAAGTCGTTCAGTCGTGTGCGACTCTTAGCGGCCCCATGGACTGCAGCCTACCAGGCTCCTCTGTTGATGGGATTTTCCAGGCAAGAGTACTGGAGTGAGTCGCCAGTGCCTTCCTGCTAGTAGTACCTACAACAGCACATGGGCACATTTGGAGCGTGTTGCAATGATATTTGTGCACTTTCAATCTTTATTTTAAACAAAACAAAACTTAGTCTCTAAACCTAATTTTGAGGTAAATGTAACATATTCCTGATTCATTTCTATAGGGTTCGCATGGTGTTGTACAAAATAAATATGAAATAGTCTAAGGCACATATTGCTTTAAGTTTTGTATAATAGCTTTTAGTTCATGCATCATCCTTCTTGGACACAGTGATATTTGTAAATTAGTGCCTCCCCTCCCTGGACTACCAAACATGTTTCAAGACAGACCACATCTTATTTCACCACCAATTCTTTCTATATAGCTGATCAATAAGAAACTATCATATGTAATAATAGCTGCTGACATTTATTCATTTTTTAAATTTAACAGTGATTAGCAAACAATGACCTAACGGCCAACCTCTGGCCCCACTACCTGTTCTTTTAAACAAAGTTTTATTGGAACATAGTCACATCCTTTTGTTTAAATGCTTTATAGCTGTTTCTAGGCAACAATAGCAGGGTTAAGTTGTTATGATGGAGACAATATGATCTGCAAAGCCTAAAATATTTTCTATCCAGCATTTTCCAGAAAGATTCACCAACTCCTGATTCATAATGTGCTCTGCACTGTGCAGGCATGTTGTGGTCTTCCCTTTCAATTTTCATGGCCATTGTTAAGTGAGATATATAGCAGTTATCCCCATTTCACAGATAAGGAAACTGAGGCACAAAGAGGCTTAGTAAGGGAGTGGTAGAGCAAGAAACAAAACACAGGAGTGATGCCAAAGTTCATGCATCTCACCATTGCCCTGCCTGCCTCTCACCCCAGTGAGAAAATACCTATCCTTGCCTTTTGGCGGTGGGTAGCATGCAGTTAATAATTGAAGATGGACATCAGGGGGTGTCTCTACTTCTCAAACTCATCACCGGCAGGGCCTCCGGTTCCCTGGTGGGAGAGGCATGGCTGGGAATGATTGAAACCACTGTTGGAAAGGCTGGGAAGGGGCCTGGGTACCTCCCAAACCCTCAGTTGACAGCCTGGCATTGCCCTGACTACAGCTAATCATCTCCCAAGTGGGCATCCACGGAGATTCATTTTGTCAAGGTATGAGCTCTCAGGCAATGTGGGAGCCCAGCGGGGCCCTTGAGCTGTCAACTGATGATTCTATAAACATGAGGGAGGGGTGCTTGATGGCTGCATCCCAGGACCCCCCGTGCTGGGCGGCCAAGTCTTGAAGCTCCTCCAAGTCTAAAAGGGAAAACTTTCACCTCCTACCAAGACTGGTGCCCCCCTGTCTGCAGAGGCTCCGATGGGTGTGGAGGAATTTCATCTTAAATCAGAAAGAGAGGGGACACAGAGGTTAACAGACAAAGAGCTGTAATGTGAGCAGACTTCTTTCATTTAAAAAAAATTTTTTTTAAACCCCTCTGCTAATGACTTGGTGATTTTCACAGTAGTAAATGTGCTGACTTAAAAAATCTGTGGGAGGTCAATAATTTTCCCTCTGCCTGTCACTGTGTTGATTGTGGTTCCGATGCACCTTAATTACAGTACCTACAGGTGGAGTATTATACAGTGTGTACATTAATCAGAATAGATTTACTGAGGGAAATAAAACTGCCGGCTTCCTTAGGGTTGCACTCTTATCAGGCAGTAAGGGGGCTGGTGGGCCTCTGGGTTAATGCTTGGGGTTTGGAACCCAGAAGCCACCTCACAGCAGCCGATGGTCCCAGAGTGTCTCCATCCTAAGCTGGAGTCCTGTGTTGAACCAAAGAATCAGAGGAGAGTTCCAGAAGTTGGGTTTTCAGTATTTTCAGATCAGAGAGGGCAAGGGTGTGTGTGTGTGTGTGTGTGTGTGTGTAGAGAGAGAGACAAAGACAGAATGAAAGGGATTGTGCAGTTGTTTAAAGAGCTAATTTTCCATTGTCTTCCACGGGGACAAAAGGAACCCAGGTCACAGAAAGGCACACCTTGTCCCCTCCGGTCTTATTTTTGTACAGAGAGGAAGAGAAGGACAGAACCTCCACAGGGAGCTGAAGAAGGTACACATCGCCTTCTGCTTGGGGGCTGGGAGGCAGAGGGCTAGGTGTTGCTGCTGTTGATTTTTCTATTTTATTTTGACTTTTACACAAGTCTTTATGGTAAAGTTGATTAGAAGGGAGACCAATAGCCTCCACTGATCCAGAGGGACAATTTAGGTGGGTGGCTCATGACTCCAACTCTTCACTTAGTCTCCATCCATCATATTCCTCATCTACGAAATGGGTTTCACAGTAGTACCTGCCTCACAAGGTCACTGAGGGGGGTTATTGAGATAATACACATAAAGCACACATGGCAGTAACTGGCACACAGTAGGTGCTCAATGGAAGTTGGTTATTATTATCAGAAGCTGTGAACTTGGGCTTTTAGGGGGCAGTGAAACACGTTCTAGTCCTGTCTCTCCTAGTTAATTGTAGTGATGTTATCCAAGTTACTAAACCTTTCTTGGCCTTAGTTTACTCATCCATAATGTGGGACTATAGTACTTAATGAGAGCTGAGTGCAAAAGACTTTGCATACAGTGAACCCTCGTAAATACTAGTGATCAGCCACAAATTGGGATGTTTTCTAATCTTTCAGAAATGGCAGTTCCTAAGTGGCTGATCAAGTTGTAGAAGTAGTGTCTTTCTTCTCAACATGCTGCTTAAGTCTCTGTCTCTGTTGATTTTAGTTTTCAGTCTAAAGACTTGTACTAGACAATCTAATGGGCTGCCAGATTCAGTAAATACCAAAACATTAAAAAAAAAAAAAAAACCCACAGTTTTTGGGCTCTTGGTTAGGTCTAGACTTGACGTGGCTAATGGGTTATGGAGCACAGTCTCCAGCCTTGGGAAAAAAAAAAAATATGAGCTCACAAAACCATAGCGTGTACTTGAGAAGAAAGCCGCAGGAAGGTTCCAGTTCAGTTCAGTCACTCAATCGTGTCCGACTCTTTGCAACACCATGAATCGCAGCACGCCAGGCCTCCCTGTCCATCACCAACTCCCGGAGTTTACTCCAACTCATGTCCATTGAGTCAGTGATGCCATCCAACCATCTCATCCTCTGTCGCCCTGTTCTCCTCCTGCCTTCAATCTTTCCCAGCATCAGGTTCTTTTCCAGTGAGTCAGTTTTTCACATCAGGTGGCCGAAGTGTTGCAGGTTCCAAGCAGGATGCAAAGCCAGAGGAAAACATCTCAGCGGAAATAATCCATGCAGGTTTCAGAGCCAGGTCCTTGAATTGGCCCTGTTCAAGACATGGACAAAATGCTACAGAGATCTATATTTTGAAAAGAACTTAGCCATCCATCCTTGGGAGTCAGAGCCCCATCACTAACTGTGCACAGGAGCCAAGCCTCCCTCAGGGGAGAATGAAACCCAGCAGGCGGGGAAGACTCAAGGTGACAATTGAACGCGCATTCGGGCTTTGGGTCTATATTCATCCTTGCTGAATGGCCTTTCTGCGGGAGGGAAATGAAGGTTAAAAAAAGTCCTAAGAGGATGAAAGAGGGGAGAGCAAGGGAGGGAAAACCTCACCCTTCTCTCTCCACCCAGCCCCATTTACTCTTCCTTTACGTTCCTTGGTGAAACGTGAACTCCAAGCAGGGCATGAGAGCGTTCCCAGACAGAACAGGGTCTTGCCATCCTCTCCCAGACTATTTCTTCTTCTTCCAAGTAGGTTACTTTGGCCTTTCCTCACCCACCTTCACAACTCTGCCAAATGCTCATGGAGACTCACTGCTATGCTGGGGCTCCGGGGTGATCTAATTGTACAAGGTCCAAATCCTTCACACTTAACTTTTGGCTTCTGCCTTCCAATAAGAGCTCTGCTGCCTGGAGTAGTTGCTCAGCTCAGACTGGAGTTGGCTTAGCAGAAAAGACCTTGTGTAAATACAGTCCTTGTCTTACCTGGAGCCCTTTATGCCACTGGCAGTTAAGTTTCAGGGCTTGCAGCTAAGGCTGACCTTTCTTTGCATTACAACTGGTTTCATTAACCTCCTTTTCTTTCCTTCCTTGGTGTGAGCTTTTGGTGGCCAGATTGCTTGAGAGGAGGGAGGGGTACAGCATTATAGTAGGCACTGCAAGGATACTGACCACAGCGTGGCATGCTCAGTAACTAAGTCGTGTCCTAGTCTGAGACCCCGCAGACTGTAGCCGGCCAGGCTCCTCTGTTCCTGGAACCTCTCAGGCAAGAATTCTGGAGAGGGTTCCCATTTCCTCCTCCAGGGGATCTTCCCAACCCAGAGACTGAGCCCAGGTCTCCTGCACTGCAGGCAGATTCTTGTGTCTGAAAGCACCAGGGAAGTCCATAAGGCGTCAAGCCCTCAGTGTCAATATAAGGAAAGTGAGGTTCAGATGTCACATGGAGCATGGCTAAGCTGAGTTCTTCAATACCTATCACCCAAATAACGGCTCCTCCAGATTTCCCATGATACTAAAAAGCTATTTGGCTATGAATCCAGAGCAGTCTCAAGATACATAACTAATTTAAGTCAGTGATAAATATTAGACCATTTTAGGATGATCTGTTTAGTCTTTTAATCCAGATAAACAGTAACCTGACTACAATAATGGCTTTAGAACTGTGGCTTTAGTGGGGAGAGAGGAATAATTAGAATAGTATTTGCTTGTATGTAAGTGGGAGCTTTCGTGTTTGAAATCACTTGATAGAACAAAGCCCTTGAAACCGTCCTGAACAACGGTTGCAGAAAAAGAAAGTGCTGGAATCTCCTGCCAGAAAGGGTTTGCTATGTAAAATTTCACTTGGGCAGGAAACTTCACAAATTATAAACTAGTGGCATTTCCAAATGAGTGGCATTTTACTTTATGGCCCTCTGCAGCATGCACGGTCACTCTGAAATGATTATATAAGAGACTGGTTTTATTACATCATCTCACTTGGTACCTCTGCCTCCAGTCGGCTCTCCTGGGGAAAGACAAGGGAGTGCCTTTGATCAAGAGGACCCCAGCTGAATTTCTAGACCTGATTTCTGGCCCAGCAGCTGCCTCTAAACAGCTGGGTAACTGGGCATAGCTCTCTATCTCTGTTGATTTTAGTCTCCCGTCTAAAGACTTGTACTAGAGAATCTAATGAGCTGCCAGACTCAGTAAACACCAAAACATAAAAACACAGGCATCTAGTTAAATCTGAGTGTTACACGAATGGTAAGCTTTTTCACGTCTGAGTATGTCCCAGACAATATTTAGGATGTTCACATACTAAACAACTTCATTACCTTTCTGAAATTTAGCTGTGTATCCTGTATGCTATCTGGCAAAGCTAGTCTCTAAAATCCTTTAGACCTTAAATTTGAAGTCTGTAGTGAACACATCTGATTTTGTATTTGTTTCTAAGAGAGAGTGGGCTTGCTAAGATGTGGAGGGTGGGGAAAAAGAGGGAAGCAGCTCCCTGAAAACACCAGCCTATGTCCAGTCTGCCAAGGAATGGGTCACAGCATCTGGAGGAACAGTGTTTTAAAAACATTGCTTCACTTTGAGAGGTAGCCCCTGAGAAAACAGCCACCTTTCCTAATGGCATAGGCCCCTCCTATGGCTGCAGAGGGTGTAGGGCACTCTGTCCCCCAAATTGTCTCATTCACTGGCGGTGTTGTGCCTAACACTCCAGAGAGAGCAGGTGAAAAGAGATCACTTCTAGTCCTTTCTGTACACAGAAGCAATTACAGTTAATCCTTGCTCCATGCCATCATACACCGAGGACCAGAGAATCCCCACAGCAGGGGGCTAAGCAAACCATCCTTTAGAGGTATTCAGGAATGGTCACGGGCCTCCTCTTTCTCTCTAGGTGATGTGGACATGGCACCCTCCCCAACCTGCTTTTGTCTGGAACAAGTCTCCGGGGATGGAGACAGACAGAGCAAAGGAGAGGGAAGGGAGGGAGACGCTGGAAGTCAGTGCTGCAGGATGGAAATCGCAGTTAGCACAAGGCTTGGTAGCTGGAGGTGGAGTGAGAATAATAAGATTTCCAAAGTAACCTTAAAAAATCATTGCAGATAGCGCTTTACCCTGTGTTACAGTGAGGGCCCTCCCTGAAGAATAATGACCACCTCTTCGGTCCATTTAGTTTGGGTCTTTTACAGTCTATCAGAGATGAGTTTCCTGGAGCCTGGGATCCCATTCAAGGCAGTGTGGAAACATGCAGAAGTGTGTTGATTGCATTCCCACAGTCCTTACATTCTGCCCCTGGGAGGGGGCCCTCCACTGATTTCTGGAATGGATAGGCAAACAACCCCAG
Organism: Bos indicus; assembly: GCF_029378745.1. Lineage (NCBI taxonomy): Eukaryota > Metazoa > Chordata > Mammalia > Artiodactyla > Bovidae > Bos > Bos indicus. Next base: position 20,811,116 of record NC_091777.1, on the reverse strand, counting down.
TGTTTCCCAAAGCACTTCTGAATATCACTCCCCTGCTACACACCACACACACACACACACACACACACACACACACACACAGTCAGGACATGAATGAACCCGACAGACAGTTGGCTTGAATTCTGCCTCACCTCCATAAAGAAGCATGCAGAGCCCGGCTGTGAAGACAATATGGTTAGGCTACACTGCTTTATAGACAGAGAGAAAGAAGGAAAACAACTCTTTGCCTTGGATGCAAATAAACTCAGCTTCACCTTTAAAGCTGAAAACCTGTGCCCTTGGCAAGACGTCTGGGGACCCTTCCAGAGGTATTAATCTTCCTCCGTTTACAAGTTAAATAAGTCTTTGGAAACTTTCTCTAGCCCTGCTTTTTCTCTCCAGCACCATCTCCTTCTTTCGCGCCTTTTTAGTACACTCAGAACTCCCCAGACGCAGGAATTCCCCGGGAACCGAGGTCCGGGAAATAGACTCGGGTGGATTTCCGAGTCACCCCCTGGCTGCGGAGCCGCCAGCAGATGGCGCTGTGCCGCACGGTATGGATCCCGCGTGCCGGCCGGCGCTGGAGTGGGCAGTCTGCTCAAAGTTTCTAGTGCCATTCCTGGACCGAAACAAATGTTTGTGGAATTAAGTAGTGATTTCCTTTAGTCTGCGCGACTCTTACTGGCTGTGTTTTCAGGCTCTAGATGTTACCATATGCCATATATTGCTTTCTCGGGGAGAAATCGAGGGTTTCAAAGCACACTTAACCCATCCTAACTGCTCACGTCAACTAGTCAAGGTCTGCATTTTCTGATAAAAATAACCCATAAAACTTCCATATTAAGAGCTAGAATGGTTTGGAAGACAAAGAAATGCTGAAAAATGTAAGTAAACAGAGCACCTAAGATTCTTCTTTCTAAGTAAACAGCTGGGGGAGGGGCGCCCTTTTTACCAGGCTCAAAAATAAAGCATGAGAGCAGACAGGATGAAACTCAAGGCTTGGGTGGGGAAGGGGTCTGTCGGGTTGCCGGCTGCGGGGCTTGGGAGGACGGGAGTTGCGTTCTATGATGGCTGGAAACACTTGGGTGCAATGACCATATATATGTATGTGTGTGTATATATATATAATTGTGGAGAAAACTTTGGAGATGTGATGATCTTGAGGGCACATCCAGGAGGCTATGAATTTTCACAAGCAAGTTAAGCAGCCGTGGATTAGGGTGATAGGAATTATCAGTGCCCCATTCGTTAGGGCTCAGTATGTATTTAATGTTGTCATAAAATCCGCCTTCTCAAAGTAAGCAAGGCAAGTCTGTGTGCATCTCCAAAGAGATGTACACAGCTTTGTTTGGGATAATGGATTTGACATGACTAAAATCAACAGGGATTAGATGGACCAGCATGGATAGATATGACTAATTGTCATCTCCTGGTATCAGCATAAACATGGCCAGCCCTGCAGACTAGTCATGAGAAGATGGGGAAGCCAGGGGGTTTGGGCGGGACTAAGCTGCAGAATTGATCCTAACTGATTGATAACGTAGGGACGGAATGGAGCATGAAGGAGACTTTGCCTTATGTATGGATGTGAACAGAGCATTTTAGAATTGCTGAGCATTTCCTTGCTTAAATTGGGCTGAGTGTTGCAGCCCTCCAGAGCAAGCACACTGCTGCCTGCCTCGCACAGAGTAACTTTGGGCTTCTCTTTCTTAAATGTTGATCAAACTTTTGAAACTGGCTGAACGTCCCAATTTATCTTTTACACAAAAGAACAGGTTTTGAAATCTTGTTTCAGACTTTTCTAAAGTTTTCAGCAAGTGACCCAATTATTTCTCTTTACATACACAGAGATAATGTTTAACTTTCTTAACTTGTTTTACTGTTTTGTTTTTAAATCAGGAGCTATGGCTACATGGATTTTTTTTAAAGACAATGAATAAATATTTCTAGTTCTGAAATACATCCTTTTAAAGTAAAGAATATTCTGACTTTGAAACTTAATCATTTGAAGCAGTAATTATATTTAAAGTGATTACATAATATGATGAGGTATATTCATTTACTAACATATGGCTTTTCATAGTTGATGCTGTTTTTTTTCACCTGTTTTCATTTTTTCAGCTAAAGTTCAAAGACATTTTTCTAACCAAATGTCATTTATTATGTCAACGTAAGCTGTTTATACCATGAATATATTGTTAACATAGTGAAATGAAACTTTAGTTCAGCCACTAATAGCAATATTTAAGGCTTCCCAAATATTATAAACACTGCAAATTCTATCCATAATATCCAGAAGCTGATTTTGGATCAAATTTAGACCTGTCTTTCACACAACGCCACATTAAATTTAAAATTAGTCAAGGATTACAGTTTGCTATGAAGAGTGTCTCCACCTCCAATATGAGCAAATGTCATCAAAGTGAAAGGGAAAAAAAAAAGGAAAGAAAAGATGTGATTGTTTTGACACAAGTGAGAGAAGCTTAGTGTTGCTTCATTTTTAACCTCGTTTCAAATTATCTTTTAACCACCCTGATATTTCTGCATGGAGATAATCACATCTCATCAGCCTTCTTAAACCGGCAGCTCCATACTCAGAGCTAATGCTCCTTGTTAAATCATATTGCTAAACAAAACATTACAGCTCCTGCAGCAGACTGATGGAAATCAGCTTTGCTGGACGGTCTGTTTTTTTTTCTTTCCATCATTCAATTTTATTTTCTTTCTTTTGGTAATTTTAATCTTATATAAGGTATGCAAATGTGTTTCCTAGAAAGTCAGGACACGAGTTTAAAAGACATAAAAGCAAATCTGCCTTATAGATGAAGACAGAAACCTGTTGAAGTGTTCCTGGGAAAATAATAAACTCAGGGATTCACAGGCACAATTTCATAGAAGAAAATCCTTCTCAGGAAAGGAACTGAAACATGGGACTTCAGGAGAAGAAAAAGCGATCCTGGTTTTAAACATACACAATCAATTATTTCCTAACATCGCTTAAGAATTCACATATCATTGAGGTTTAGCAAACACAGGAAGAACACACGGCTTATTTATTTTAGCACTTTTGCATCTGCAGATGTAAAATCAAAAGACCCCTGCTTAAGCATTTGAAAAACTAGTGTATAAATGACCAACTGCCTTATCTTTACACAATTTGCCTTAACTTCACTTCCTCTCACTTTGTCATTTAATTTGTACGGTTTCCAAATCAGAGTGACGATCATCTATTAGTCCCCCTGGTGACAGAGGGCAGGGCGTTGTTGTAGCCGAGTTAATAAAGCAGAAACACAAGCCTAATTACTGGGGAGATAAACCATGCTGGCAGGGGTTACCTTCCCCGAGATCTGGAGCTATTTGCACCCAGACATTTTGTAGACAGTGTGTACGTAAGGACAGACAGAGACCAAGCAGGTGGGGTGTGTTTGTTTTCACAGAAAGATACTGATAAATTTCAGGAATCGTCTTCCCTGGAAGACGGTGTGGTAACTGTGCATCTACGCTGGGAGGGGGGAGCAAGTGCGTATTCATTAATCAAATGAGATAATGGGGGGGGGGGCGCAAAGGTGCTTTATAACTGCAAGGGGAAAGCAAACAGAAAGGGGCATTGTTGCTAAAAGGGCATGTATGAATGTTTAAATAAGTCTACATACACACGTGTTAAATAGCTCTGACGTGGTGGTGGTGGTTTGTGGGGTTGGAGGGTCAGGGGAGACAGAGAGAGAGAGAGAGATTTGAGAATGCCTCTCTGATGCCAGAAGTTACACCATGGAATGCATTGCTGGATGGAAAGATTTAAATACATGGATATATATATATAGTATAATGTACAGACAGAATCATACTATATACAGCATAATGACTCAATAACTTTTACAGCATAGAACCTGATTGAAAATCTAATTTATTGATGACTCAGAAGCATATATTGTTTTTATAGGCTTAAATCATGTGTATATGACTATACCATATTTATGCAGATTGTATAGGCATGCTGAGCACTTTCACCATCCTGTGTACTTTTTCACATTTAATATACAAGACTGCAACACTTTTTATCAAGACTGCCATCCTCCCCAATTCCCTCCCTCCCAAGTAAACAAATAAAAGAGCCTACCTGTGTAACTAACATTTAAGAGATATTCATAAAAAGAGAAAAAATACAGCTCCTGACTCCTGATTTGGATGAATACAGTGATCAGTGGATACTGTAGTAAAAGCTAAGAAACTATGTTTGCAGAGTGAACCTATTAATGCAGCTTTGTCCAACAAATATTAAAATTGCAAAGCAATTTGCCCATTTGACAATGGCTAATGAACTTAAGTATGCAGAATGAACTTTAATAATTGAGGAAATTGTGCAATTAAGCTGAAAGCAGCTGAAAATTACAAATAAAATTAACTCTCTAGTTTAGCAAGACTATCACTACTTCTATTACCAACCAGTTTGTGTGGGTCTCAAGAAAGTCTGGAAACTTTCAAGTGATTGTACATTTATTGTGATGATTTACCATCAAGATATTGACCTCATTTTTTTTAGTAGAAATGAACACTAATACTTCTTACAATATGTTTCTGAATTGCCATGTGGTTGGAATTATACAAAAGGTCTCATTGGCAGGCTGTGTTTTAATTTTGATTTCATGTTTATGATCCTATCTGTGTCTATTTTAAAATTAAATGGATTACATTCAGCAAAAAATCCTTTTACTAGACTGGCTTGCTTGTCTCATACTATTAGGCTCTGTATGTCCAGCTTTTACAAATCTGTTAATACATAAAACCGTAAGAAGCCTCTTATGTTCAAACCAGGTTGGACCGAAGACATCAGATTAATATTTGATAATGTATAAGAGCCCTTAATCAGATTGGTTATTTCATGACAGAATGTTTCTGTAATTATCATAATTGTTGTGCTAAATATGTTTGTCTTTGTATCTGGCTTTGGGCGTAATCTTCTCTCTTGAAAGCCACTCAATGTGGAACTTCAGATTCCTGCACAAAACCCAATTAATATTAAGATGACAAGCCCCAATGAGCTCCAAAGAGGCAACAGCTGAACAGACTCTAACATTCTTAAGTACAGATACTTGAGTGATCAAGTACATCTGAGGGAGACACACAATTCAATAATCCCTTTCTCAAGAAAGTCAAGAGCCCTGTGAGATACGAGGGAAATCAAAGGAACACATCAGAAAGAAAATGACGGGTCTGGTCCTGTAGCGTCTCTATTAAAATGCAAAAGTTATGGATTTTTTTCGGGGTGATGGGAACCTTTTCTGTTTTTATTGATTTCTTTTTATAGCTTGATGATTTCTCTAAGATTATCTTAAAAGCTTAAAGAAAAAAGAGGCCTCATCAAAAGGTATCTTGCATGACAGAAGTGTATATAGTCTTGGTTAACATGAAGGCTCTGTACAGGCTGGGAGGAGAGGAATTCTGCTAGTTCATCAGCCTGGGGGAGGGCTGCATTGAGCAGTGAAATGAGCATTTTACTGCCATATTTGATGCACGTGGCAAAACCACCTTCTCGCCCCTGGACCAGTCAGGGGAGATGAGAAGGGGGCTGGAACTACCTGGGCATTGCCCCGGAGAGGCAGTTACAAAGCTCTGTTTTAACAAATGTCTTTCCCTTTGCATTGTGTAAAGCAATCACCTTCATACCCTGACCCCCAATTTCCTAGCAGCCTGGGTGACTCCTTGGATTTACAGCTAACTTCACTGTCCAGAGGTGACATCCTAACCCATTGATTTGTAATCAGAAATTGGTTTCCTGTCACTTTAAAAGTGAGGCACTAAGGGGCAGTAAAAACAAGGCTGTCGGGAGCTAAATGGAGCTATAGTTCAGACCCCGGGGGCCGTTACACACTACCTTCCCCGTGTATTTATTACATTAAAAAACCTCTGTAGAGCACTTTAAATGGCCGGTGACATCCTCTTAGGTGACTTATGGCTCTGTGAAATCAGTTTTGTAGAAACTCCTTCACATGTGCCAAAACAACAACAACAACAACAACAACAAAAATATATATATATATATAAAAAGAAAGTAAAACCCCACTCCCAGTGTGCCTGTGTTTGTGCATAAGAGTGTGCTGGTCCCAGTCCACTGAGTCTCTGTGACCAGCATTTCAGCAGCAGGAAGTCCCCACTCTGGCCACCCAGCATCACCTAGAGCTCACTTTGTTCAGACACCACAGAAAGTGAAACCAACCAGCGTGGCCCTTTGCCTCTCGCCTGATAAATCTAGTGGAGCTGTGGAGGCCGCCTGCCCAGTTCCAGTGTCTCTCCTAAGAAAGAAGGACTCATACGTAAACTCATGTCCCTTCGCCTCCTCTGTATACCCCCAGATACCCACCTCGTGTATCCACCCAAATACCCACCTCCTACATATGACACCCTGACAGTTTTTTCAGATATCCCCTTTACAGTAAACACTAGGGAACAAGCGATAATTATATTCAAAACTACCTAGGCTGGAGTAGAAATAGACTTCTCTGACTTAGGCTTACATTTTCAAAGATGCAAGGGCTTGAAAATTACTGAGACAATGTTTTCAGAGATTCTTCTTATAAACCAGACACCAGTTCCATCCAAATGCAGATCCTCGTGGGCCCTGAGCCCCCATTTCCTTTCTCTGCTTGTCACAACAAGGCAGGACTTCTCTAGAGAGAGACCCTCACCCTGGGAGCAATGTCGGCGCTGTGCACCATTGCATCAAAATTAGAGTCTCTGCCACACAGGCATGGACAAATTCTCTTCACAGAGTGAATTGCCCCAAATTTTGAGATACTTGAAACGGAATGTGTTCCTGTTGCCTTCTGAGGTTCCTGCTAATTAATATTCAAAAGACTCAAAGAGGAAAAATGGATACCTAAATCATACATATGTATATGCCTTTTAAGCTTTATTATAAAGGCAAAATAACCCCTTACTTGGTTAAAATCCAACTTGAATCAACATACAAAGGTGACTGCACTGTAATCCTAGACATATCTGCATTATGTAGGCATGTTACTGCGCCACCAGAATCTCTCAATAGTAATTATTATGCCAAGCACCCTGTTGGCACAATTACACTAAAGCTCTAATTAGTAGCAGTAAGATTAGAACCCCTACATGTTAAATCTGTAGAAGCAACGCTGAGTGAAGGATTTAAAACAGTTTCAAAACATTGTATTGTCTTTATTACAGTCTTTATACTTCAGTAAAGAAGGGTTTTCTATAAAATGCACTTAAAATAATCTGGTCCTGTCACTAAAAATAGGAACGATAAGGTAATTGCAGTCAAACCTAGTGAGTCGGCTCGCTACCTAGGTGCGGTTAAATCGAAAATGACAAATCTAGTGAACTCTACTGGGAGATCCATACTTCCTGCCTGCTGGACGCATTGGTATTTTTCCAACCATCAGCCAGGGGAACACGCGGGGGCCATACTTGTCACGGGCCTGCCTTTTCATTACCTCGGAGGAGCCAGGAGGCAGGCATCGGAAGCGGATCTCCCTCAGCAATCTGATCGCAGCATCCGGAGATTTACCTGTCTCCTTAGAGACTGCGGCGTTCGCATTGAACGCAGCACAAGACTCCTCCCCTCCTACGGAGATGGCACCAGGGCTTAGCTCCCAGCCGGCTGTGAAGCTGGACTTCAGGTGCCAGAACTGGGGCCTCCAGAGGAAGAGAAGCCGAAGGGCACACTCCGCGGCAGGGGTCTGGGTCAAGCCGAGAGTAGGCAGGGGGTCTGCAGGGCACTCCTGAGCATTTGGGGGAGACCAGAACATAGCTCAAGGAGAGGAGGAAAAGAGACGCGGATTGCCAAATGCCAGGTGTATCTGTTTGGATCTGGGAACCTTTAGATTGGATTTTCCCGTGAAACTGAGTAAATGCTCCACTGTGTAAAATGTTGTAAGGGTGGAAACCTAGAAGCTCAGCAGGAGGGAGAAACAAAGCCGTCATCTGCCTGGTAGTTTGCCCTTCCGGGCCCACCCCCTGCCACCTCCACAGCCAACACGGCAGGGGAGCCTGGCCAAGGTCCGGAGCGTCTTCTCTGTGGCCTGCCTGCCATCCATGGGCTCATCTGCTCACCCAGCCCCGGTTATCTGCAAAAACCCTGGTTCTGTCAATCCGTGGAGCTCCCGAGTGGAAAAACAGGGAGTCCTGGGCACACAAAGGGCCTGTCAAGGCTACAGAAGCTGGTGGTAAATTAAGCTTATGTTAAAAAAAAATACACACACACACACACCCCTATATAGAGATATATATATAGTCTTGGCCAAAAAGTCCGTTTGGGCTCTTCTGTAAGATCTCATATATATCTCAGCTGCCCTATAGGCAGAATTTGGCCTACGTACTTTGAGGATGCACCCTTAAAAGCACGGTTATCCTGGAGGGATCTGTGCACAAACATCTACAGAATAGACATTTGAAAAATGTTTCACCTGGGTTTTTCCATAGAAGCAAATGCATTATTTGTTTCGCTTCTCAAATGCCAAGTCAGACAACTCTGGCAGTCTTCAGGATGAAAACAGGAGACAGAAATCCCCAAAGGTTACCGTAGTTCGGCTTTAGTGTCACGAAACGGCAGTTATTTCCCTCGGCCGACAAATTTCCCATAATTACAATAATACCTAGTGAGCGTGTATCTGTAAAGCACACATATATAGACTTTCAAAATGTGCCGTGTAACAGCCATAAAACTGTCTCCAAGAATGTACAGTGATAAGAGGGCAGAAGTCAGAGGATGGCCTCTGAATCTTAATAATTGTATGCGTTCAGCCATATGTTATATCCAGAAGAGCTATTTACTGTAAAATTGAAGGCCAGGAGAGTAGGCACTTTCTGGCTTCTATATTTTATGTTGGCTTCTCTTTCATAGCCCCAGACTGGAAGAAGGAAGCAAAAACATCCTTCTGCTTTACAGGTTATCTCCTTGCCGTCATAATTCTGGTGTTTATATGCATGTATGTTTTATCTACAAAAGATATCCACAGGAGAGCTGATCTTCCTGCAACTGTTACAGAACTATTAAATGTATATTAGCATGGTCATTTTTATTTAATGGAAACAAATAACAGTTAATCTTATTGGAAGGGTTAAGTGGGTTTACTTGGTAAAGGGCAAATCCCTTTGGATGCTTTCTTTTTTAAAGAATAGCTGCAGTGGCTGACAGATGGTCTTTGTCTGAGTGTAGCTGAGGACAGATACAGTTTCTTTTTACACATTTATGAAAGTTGTAGATATAGATGGTTGGTAATATGCGGTGGCCTAGGACAGAGGGCACGCCCGGTGGACAGAGAGGATTAGATTTCAGATCAGTGACAGATGGCTGGCTTAGCAGAGTCAGATAAAATTAAAAGTCAGGGTGGGGGGTGGAGATGCGGATAAAAAGAAACCACTTTCCATGTAAAAGTTGTATCTCTTAAGACAATGGCAGCATGCACCATTCAGTTCTCTTCCCAACCTGGTGTCAAGTTCCTGGGATTTAAATTCCTACATTTTACTTTTTGCCTTTGCAGAAGAGGTGGGATTATTCTTTGTTGATCAAGTTTATCAAAGGGAAATGAAGAAACCAAGTAATTCACAATTTGCCTTTCAGCTTGACCAGCAGAAAGTATTCCATTTGCACAATGACACTGGATTTTTATGTGGGGGTCGTTAGCCACAGTGCTCCTCCTCGGTTTGGGCAGATTTTTTTATAAGCCTATTGGTAAGATCCACATTTTTGCTTACTCCATATGCACCATTTAAACCTATCACATCACTATACCCTTCGTCAAATAACCGTACAACATATTTAGTGTTAATTTGTCACGCTGAAATTATTCATCGGTGTCTTGAGTAAGTCCGATAATATTTATGGGTTATGCCATTCCATGTTTTCTGGCAATGCAGTTTGCTAGATTTTATAGATTTACTGTGTCTGCTTTTTTATGACTGACATAGCAATAACCAGATTGCAGAGATATTTATGTTGTTTGTGGCTTAGCAAGATAATTAAAGGATATAAATTAATCAAGTGCAATTAATTAGAAACTTTATGTTCGCAGCAGTCCTTCTTTGCATGTATAATTTATATTTATTGATTTCCTGGCTTTCATTAGCCTATGAGATAACAGCAAAAATGCATTAGAGAAGAAAATGTACAATTAGCGTGAGAGTGAACCTTGGCATAATGGATAGATCAGCACATGTTTGGGGCAAATATAAAGCTTTGTTAACTGTCATAAGCAGTTATAATTGATGAGTGGTATTTCACTACATATCTTTCAGCTGATTAACGGCGTTTTTAAAGAGTCCCCTTAATGGGAAGCTGATAGGTTGGCTAAATTTACATTTTAATCAGAGTATTTATGATGGAGGCAGCCCTAGAAATTCATTGGCAGAGGCTGAGGCGACATTTCCTGAGGGACTGCAACAGGAGTGGGCTTGGAGTGTGTCTACTCACCTATTCCTTCTCTTGTCGTCTGTCCCAAAGGTCTGTGGCAGGGGAGTGGCGGGAACATCAGTGGCCTCTTCAACACTGGTCACGTTCCCCATTAATCTCCTGCAGAAAGGGCCACAGGCCAGGAGAGGGGAACCCCAGTCACGCTTGCCTGTCTTCTGTCCCTGGCTGTCAAATGCCAGCCCCAAAGGCAGCAACAGTGGCTCCCAAGCTTCCGCACCAAGGGCTCCCAGTAGGAGGGAGCGATACCTTAGCCAGAGGAAGAGCAACACCCGAGTTGAGCCTGCTTCTCATATTTCCCACCTGGGTTGAAAGCCAAGCCAAGCAGCTCCAAGGAGACTATGCAAGAGACCACAGCCATGGATCCAAAGGCACATCGACTCATGCTCATAGCTCAACAGCTCCCATTTTAAACCTGGAAGCAGAGCCTGCCCCTGAATCATAAAGCCACTAAAACTCTAGCTCTTCCAAGCAGGACTAGGATTAGAACAATCAGAGGAAACTTTCGAGAGGGAGTCAAAAGTAAATCCTCACATAGCAATACCTTCCTCCTTCCTTCACAAAAGATGACAGGGGATTCTTCCTCCAGAATTCCCACTAGAAGACTGAGGTGGAATTTTCCATCACCCCTGTGAGCCATTACATGCCCAGAAGTTGAGAAAGGACAAAAGCTATTAATATTTCTTAGCCTAATATTCTCCCTGGTGGCTCAGATGGTAAACAGTCTGCCTGCAATGCAAGAGACCTGGGTTCGATCCCTGGGTCAGGAAGATCCCCTGGAGAAAGAAAGAGCAGCGCACTTCAGCATTCTTGCCCGGAGAATTCCATGGACAGAGGAGGCTGGTCCATGGGGTCACAAAGAGTCGGACACTACTGAGCGACTTTCACTTTCAGCCTGATACCCTGTTTTCATATCATGAAGCCCACAGGTTGGATCTTTTTGTTCATTGTAACAGACTTTGTGTTGGTGTCAGACTTTCTAAGATGGTGTCATGAGCAGCCCCCAGCCAAACAGCAGGACAGAGTGGGATTCACGTCTTGCCTGTTGAAGTGGTTCTGCATGGACATCTCTGCAGGAAAGGACCTATTTTTTGTCATTTCCACGTAGAGGTAGGACTGGACAGCCATGTTACACATTTAGTGGGCCTTCCCAGTGTGGTCTTTACACTAAAAGAATGTCAAGAAGTCCTCTGGAAATAAAAACAAAAGAATATTCCTCCAAGGGGGCTCATTCCTGATTCAGAAACAAACCAGGGAGATCCTTAGGTCAGCTTCGAAAAGGACTTGAACAGAGTGACACTGGAGACTTGGTCTGTTCTCAAGCAAAGACAAAAGCCATTGCCCTGAGTCCTGCCAAGGGCCTTTTCTTCTTTTTATTCCTGCTCCTGTGCAGCCCGAGTCTTCAGAACTCCCTCCCCTATTTCCTGGTAGAGTCCCATAAGTGTGTATTGAATATTGACTGAATCTTCCCTGAATCTCCTTGCCCTGGGGCAATTAGAGTTGAATTATATACACCCAAGCTAGGCTACAAATAAAAAATTACTTTTCCTTTATCTCTGTGAGAAGAAACCAGAAATGAGCAAATATGAGATTAATATAAGTGAAGGAGGATACGGTTTCTGCTTTATGTGGTGATAAGCCCCTTTTTTCCTTTTCATACTAATTATTATTATCATTATTAGTATTATTTTACCCCTCAATTGCCTTAGGATGTTATCCAAGAGGAAGCACTGTATCGGCTGGTGAAAGCGCCACAGTATTATTTATTTCATGTAATAAAATGTATGTAATGATCATGATTAATGTTTGTTTATTGTTGTATCATTGTGTTTTCCTTCCAGTCTCAGTGTGATACTGGTTTAATTAAACTTGGGAGAGGGTGGGAGTGGGTTTGGGTGACAGTCTTCAGAACTTCATACAATAATGGAGTCTGCATTTGGTTGCACTTACATGTCGATTAAGATGAAGATGTCCTCATAAATGACTGATTCTGTTTGTTCTTTTAAAGGAAAGTCCATTCCCCATCCTTTATTGTGTAATTTACAGATAAATTTGTTGTGACTCAGACCAAAGGCTTTTATGTACAGAAATTGCGATGACAGTAGAAATTATGGTAATTGAAGAGTGTTCTATTTTAGGTTTTCCTCTGATCACATGAAATGATCATCAGCATCATTCCTGGCCATAATCGTGCCCCAGATTCCAAATTATTTTTTATTAGTTTGTTATCCAGTTTAACTGTTTGCTCAGGGAAGAGAAAGGCTGAGAGGGGAGAGCAAAATATTGTCATTGCTGGTTGATTGTCTTCTCTAAGGAAAAATTAGATAGGTGCAGTCGGGGCCACTAGTTTTTTTCATTTCCGGTGCACCCAAAATTACTTTGCCAAGGCTCCCGTTACATAATTTCCTCATTTCCTTTGGAAAAATCAGATGTATGTCCTAAATGGAAGCCATAGAGCTTTGAAATAAATTAATACATTTCTAAAAGTTTTAAAAGCTGAATTCACATATGCCTTAACATTTAAAGCAATTTACAGTTTCAAAACTGGGCTTCCCTGGCACCTCAGTAGTAAAAAAAAAAAAAAAAAAAAAAGCCCTCCTGCCAATGCAGGAGTTGTGCATTCAATCCTTGGGTCAGAAAGATCCCTGGAGAAGGAAATGGCAACCCACTCCAGTGTTCTTGCCCGGAAAGTCCTATGGACAGAGGAGCTTGGTGGGCTATAGTCCATTGGATAATAAAAGAGTCAGACACGACTTAGTGACTCAACGACAACCACAGTTTCAAAACACTTTATTTTTTTTTGTTTGTTTTTTTAATTTTATTTTATTTTTAAACTTTACATAATTGTATTAGTTTTGCCAAATATCAAAATGAATCCGCCACCAGTATACATGTGTTCCCCATCCTGAACCCTCCTCCCTCCTCCCTCCCCATCCCTCTGGGTCATCCCAGTGCACTAGCCCCAAGCATCCAGTATCGTGCATCGAACCTGGACTGGCATCTCGTTTCAAAAACACTTTAATATCTATTATCTCATTTTAGCATCGCATCCTTTGAAGAAAGTAGGATATGAAATTATTTAATGTAATATGTATATATATAGGATATATGTATACTTCCTATATTTTTCTGCAACTTGTTTTTTCCCTTCAATAATATGCTGAGGCTTTTATGTAAAAATTTGGTTTAATTGGAGACTTCTAGGTCTTCCGTGGTGGCTCAGACTGTAAAGAATCCACCTGCAATGTGGGAGACCTGGATTCAATCCCTGGGTTGGGAAGATCCCCTGGAGAAGGGAATGGCTACCCATTCCACTATTCTGGCCTGGAGAATTCCATGGACTGTATAGTCCATGGGGTTGCAAAGAGTCAGACACAACTGAGCGACTTTCACTTTCAGGATGCGTTCAGATTTCTCTTATTATAAACAATGCTGAATCAATATTCTGTTGGAAGGATATGTATACTTATGTGTATATATACATAAATACATATACACATTCATGCATGTATATGTGTGCATGTGTGCCCGTGTGTGTGTGTGTTTGTGTATGGGCTCCTATAAGCATTTAAGCATAGAGTGTTTGGATCAGGATATAAATCAATTAAATTTTTGATACAGTCTATACACACTATGCAAAATATCTATAGGATTCATTTTCTCACTTCTTCCAACCTTAGATAGAATCAACCTTCAAATTTTTACCAACTTTAAAGAAAAAAAATGGTATCACATCATTATTTAGTTTGTGTTTTCCCAATCAGTAGTGAGGAGTGAAGCATCTTTTTATATATTTATTAGTCACTCATATTTCTTCTTCAAACAATTGCCTGTTCACATTATGTACAAATGTTTCTTTTCTGCTGTTTTTCATCTTCATAATTATTTAAAGAACATTACATTAATATTAACTTCAACTGATTGCATACCATGCATCTCAGTCATTCAGTCTCTCATTTGAAGTTCCATTTTGTTTACAAGATCCTACTCAAGATTTCTGATTGGTGCTTTTTCCTTACTATGTAGTCAGATCAGGACTAGGGTTATATGAATGAAGAAAGGAAATTCAGAGAGAGGGGAATGCCTTACACCTATTTATTCTGTCTTTAAGTGGGAAAGCCAAGATTGGAGCCTCCATTTGTTAACCACCCTGTCCTCCTTCTCTGTGGATGCTGCCATGATGCTAAGTCTAGAGAGAAGGCATGAAGCACAGCTTTTGAATTTCAATTATCGCTCTGTCAGACTCCCCTCAACCATCTTCACCTGTGCTTGAAGGATGTTTTCTGCCTATCTTTCAAAACAGCTCCAATCACACACCTGTGAAGCTTTACCAGATACCCTCAACTCAACCTCTGTCTTTTCTGTCAGTATCTGTTGGTAGAACGGGCTTCTAGGGCAGCGTCCGTGTCTGCTTTGTAAGGCAAATGTTTATGTCATAGTTCCCTCCTGCCCTGGAGAGTGAAATTTCATAAGTTAAGGACCTGTGGTAGATTAATTGCATTAGTTAAGTGATCTTCCTCTGTCCTGTATCCATGTCCTGGTGATGTGCTCTTCACATGAAGAGGTGAGGTCTATTCCCCCAACCTTTGAATCTAGAATCACTTTGCCGCTTGTCTTAAGAGGCCTTGTGTGGTTCTGCTCACACTCTTGGTACCCTATCATTGACACCATGTGAACAAACTCAGGGGACTTCCCAGGTTTCACTAGTGGTAAAGAACCCACCTACCAATGCAGGAGACATAAGGGACTTGGGTTCAATCCCTGGGTCAGGAAGAGCCCCTGGAGGAGGGCATGGCAACCAACTCTAGTATTTTTGCTGGGGAGAATCCCATGGACAGAGGAGCCTGGTAGGCTATGGTC
This sequence comes from Bos indicus, assembly GCF_029378745.1. Classification (NCBI taxonomy): domain Eukaryota; kingdom Metazoa; phylum Chordata; class Mammalia; order Artiodactyla; family Bovidae; genus Bos; species Bos indicus. Next base: position 20,795,839 of record NC_091777.1, on the reverse strand, counting down.
CATAGGGTAGCAAAGAGTTGAACACCACTGAAGTGACTTAGCATGCATGCACACTCACACATAATTATTAGAATCAGCTCTAAGTACCTCCATTGAGAGAATTTTGCTAGTGATTTGCTTGTAGAAGGATGGGAAGCCACATGGAAAATTGTCCCAGGAGAGGACATCTCAGACAAGCCATAGGATTGAGTCTTCATCTAATCTATCAAGTGATAGCAGAAGTGAAGTGAAAATCACTCAGTTGTGTCCGATTCTTTGCAACCCCATGGACTGTATAGTCCATAGAATTCTCCAGGCCAGAATACTGGAGTGGGTAGCCTTTCCCTTCTCCAGGGGATCTTCCCAACACAGGGATTGAACCCAGGTCTCCCGCATTGCAGGTGGATTCTTTACCAACTGAGCCACAAGGCTCAGATATATGAGCAATTCCAGCTGCAGCCTGCTGAGTCCAAACTAGGCCAGAAGAAACTCCCAATCACCCCAGAGACGAATGAGCCAAGTAAATTTTTATTGTTTAAACCATTTGGGTGGCTTGTTACATAGAAAAGATGACTGATAACAAGCCTTTCAGCAGCAAAGTAAGCCTGGTCTTATTTGCATAAGGGTGCATAATTCCCATGTCTTCCTCATTTTAGAATCCTTGAAATATAGCCTAGCATGTTACATTGTACATGAGTCGCAAGTTCATTTCAATATTTCGGATCTACAAATATAGTTGTTCTTTGAATTCTCTTTCAATAAGGAGTTAAATGAAATCTTTGACACTTGTTCACTTGTTTGTATGAGAATAATGGTTCTGTCACCCACCTTCAATATGGGGAGAGAGCGTCCCTACACTAACAAGCAACGCTTGGGCACCAGCAGGATGTCCCACAATTTAACTCAGTTCTGATGTTGTCTACCTGGAGACAGTGTCAGATCCCACAAGTTAAGGGCTCAGTCCTACAAAACTGGCCCCCGCACCCCCACTTCAGATACCAATCACAAGCTCGGGTTGTTACCTGTGCTTCTGGCCCACTGGTTATAGATTGGAGGGTCCAGTGATCCCCTCCTTGGACTGGATTAATTTACTAGAGTGACTCACAGCACTAAGGGAAACATTTTACTTACTAGATTATTGGTTTATTACAAAGGATAGTCAAGGATACAAATCAACAACAAGACACATAGGACGAGTTTCCAAACAAAAGAACTTCTATCTTTGGGACTTCCCTGGTGGTCCAGTGACTAAGACTCCATGCTCTCAACACAGGGGGCCCAGATACTGTCCCTGATCAGGGAATTAGATCCTACATGTTGCAACCAAGAATTCGAATGCTGCAAGTAAAGGTTTCGCATGTCCCAACAAAGTTCAAAGGTTTTGTGTGCCTCAACTAAGACCTAGCACAGCCAAATAATTTTTCTTTTAAAGTTCTGTCGTATTGGAGTTTGGGGCCACACACTGTGGCTGACTGAAGTGTTCTAATTCCCCAACCAGAATGCACTCTGAACCCGGTACATAACTCAGGAACAGCCAGATGGAAGTGATGTGCACAGCGCAAAGGGCGTGGGGTCTCCATACCCACCTCTAGGTGTCTCAGTCTCCCCAGATCTCCATGTGTTCATTAACCAAGAGACTCTCAATCCCTTCATTATGAGTTTTATGAATGTTTCATGACATAACCATGACTGATTAAATAATTGACTCTTGGTGATTTATTCAACCTCCAAGCCTCCTCCCCTCCCTGGAAATCAGGGATTACAAATTCCAACCCTCTGTTCCTAGTGTTTTAAAAAGTCACCTCATTTACATAAATCCAGTTGTGGTGGAAAGGGCTTGCTAAAAATAACATTTCACTTTTATGGCTCTGAAGCAATTTCAGAAACTGAGGACAGGAGACCAAATCCTGTCTCCTACTACTCTTCTGACTCAAGAAATTTCAAAGGTTTTGGGATCTGTGAGCAAAGATCTCTGGATTAAGACCAAAAATATGTGGAAAATATATTTTGGTCATCTGAATTAGCAAATATATGTTTCTTATAAATCACAATATTCAGAGAGTCATGTTTTTACTTTCACTTGAAATTTTTAACAGCTTGAGAAATCCTTTCAGATGCTCAATGGATTCATGTGACAGAATGGATTAAATTTCATTCCCAAGGTAGAGAAACCCAAGGGCTACTTAAGCTCATGGGTATCTTTTCTTAGTTCCCAATATGAATCTAAATCAGCAGTAGTACCTAACTGATTCTCCACTTTTCCAATTTTATTCTTCTCTGCCGATTTTGTTTTTGTTTTTGATTTGTCTATGGCCAATAAATTATTTCCCATTAATGACATCAGTGATTGGGAATTCGGTTTTGTGGTCAGACCATTTGGTGACTTCTGGGTATGGATTAATGGTTTATAGAGATCTAGTTTTCGTTGGGCGAGAGGTGACAGAATCTTGCTTGCTAGTCTTTGCTGTGTGTTCATCTATTATGAGATCAAATCAAATAAAAAGTTTGTACTGGGAAGGAGAATAGCTCCTCAATAGCCAGACTGATGAGCTTTTGTGTTCTGTGTTTTCTCCTAATCTGTGGGTGAAAATACACAATTGAAACTTCAAGATCTCTATGTGTCTATATGTCTGTAGTTTAGAAAGGACTTTACCTCTCAGTGTTTGAGTATGCAGAATTTTCACATCACCAGGAGATATTAATAAACTAGATTATAAAGGGTTTTAAAGGACTTCTGTTCTGATTCATTTGTGGAGATAAATATGCCTTGGTATGAATTAGATATCCTTAATATTCCCAGAATATAAGAAAATTTAATTCCAAAACTTTAAACACCCTATTTATATTGTTACAGAAACCAACTCAGAAATACTGTAATAATTGAAAGTCACATAATTGAGGTAAATCTTTGATAGACAAAACTACTTTAATAATTTTTGTTTAATGAAAACCACTATATGTGCTCATTCATTACTGTCAGTTATGATACAAACATTTTTATTATGCAGCAGTGTGTTTTCCTAAACTTATACAGCTTTAGCGATCAAATAATGTATCGTTACTCCTATATAATGTTTCATGTGTGAGTGCTCAGTTGTGTCTGACTCTGTGTGACCCCATGGACTGTAGCCCGCCAGGCTCCTCTGTCCACTGGGATACTCCAAGCAAGAATACTAGAGTGAGTTGCCGTTTCCTCCTCCAGGAAATCTTCTCGACCCAGGGATCAAACTCCTGTATCCTGAATCTCTAGCATTGGCAAGTGGATTCTTTATTACTGAATCACCTGAGAAGCCCCCCATATAATGTTTAAGGCTATAAAAAATATAAATGTACATTGGTGTTTAACAAAATGGAATCACTTCTCATCTACTGTTTATGTCAGCAGTAATTATGTAATTATTTGTAATTATTTGTAGTATGTCAGCTTGACGATAATTTCCAAGGTCTTAAGGTAACTAAAAACCTGGGCATGATGCTGAGTTAATTAATAAATAAACATTTGGCATGTGATCATTTCTAACTAACACATTACTAAAGCGTTGGTTACTAAGTATAATTTTAAGATTATGTATTTTCCATTTTGTTTTTATTTGCACAGACATGCTGCAAACTTGGCCTGGGTTAATAAATGTGTTTTTGCTACTTGAGGTAGTTGTGTAGGGGATGTGAGTGCCAGTTGAATATTAGTGTAACATTTTTCAATTAATCACCCTACAGTTTTCTCTGTGAAATGAAGGTAGTTACTTTGAGTTAAGTTTTAATTAATATAAATATTTGAAAGTGTAATGAAAGTGTTAGTCAGTCCTGTCTGACTCTTTGCAACCCCATGGACTGTAGCCAACCAGGCTACTCTGTCCATGGAATTCTCCATACAAGAATACTGGAGTGGGTAGTCATGCCCTTTTCCAGGGGATCTTCTTGATCCAGGTTCCATCCCTGGGTCTTCCAGATTGCAGTGAGATCCTTTACCATCTGTTCTACCAGGGAAGAGAGAGTATTTAAAAAAAAAAAAAAAAGGAGAGCCTATATTAAAAGTAATAGCAAAAAAGAATATAACTATGAACATGTTTCTATTTCTCAAAGAAAAAAAGTTTTGTAGTAAAGTAGTGGTTTTCAGTTTTATTTGTTTTTGCCTTCAGATCTCTTTATACTGTTAGAACTTAGGCTCCCAAAGAGCTTTGATTTTTAAGTTATAACAACTGATATTTACCATATTAAAAATTAAAACTGATTCTAAGATATTTCCTGATTCATTTGACACTAGCAATCATGAATGCATTGCACGTGAATAACATCTTAATATTACTATGAAATTAGTTCTGACCTTACAGACCTAAAGTAAAGAAAGTGAAAGTGAAAGTTGCTCAGTTGTGTCTGACTTGAATACTGGAGTGGGTAGCCTTTCCCTTCTCCAGGGGATCTTCCCAACCCAGGGATCAAACCCAGATCTCCTGCATGGCAGGTGGATACTTTACCAGCTGAGCCACAAGGGAAGCCCAAGAATACTGGAGTGGGTAGCCTATCCCTTCTCCAGTGGATCTTCCTGACCCAGGAATTGAAGTGGGGTCTCCTGCACTGCAGGCAGATTCTTTACCAACTGAACTATCAGGGAAGCATAATGTAAAACAAAACTTGGAAAGTAAATTTTACTTATCTTGATTTACAGATAATACCTGAGTCTGAATAGCATGAAATATATTAAAATCTTGGCAAACGTTTGCACAATTTGATGGGTGCGTTTCCTTGGCTTACTGTCTTTACCTATATTAGGGGTTATTCTTTCATATGTAATCTACCTAGATAACAAAGATTCTGTATCCTACCAAATTATTTTCTTCACTTTATTCTGACTATTAAGTTCTTAGTTATGAAAACAAAGATTCCTCACGTTAAAAAGTTACAGGTTATTTACAATCATATCACCTTCTACGTTTACTTTTTAATGTTTGATCATCTCTGATTAAATGAGCAACCAAGCATTGTGTGTCAAACATCAGAGATACTAACTTAATCAAATGTCCAAATCTTCTTTGGCAGGATTTTTTATCATCACCTGCTCAAAAGCATACCCTAAACATTAAATCAAACTAAAAAAAAAAAATTTAAGTTACCTTTTGCAAGCTAAGTTTCTCAGAAACTTACTTGGAAAATCACAAAGATTTGTTGTTTTTCCTAATAGAAGGAAAGTGCTAGAAATAATTAGGTTTATTTAAAACATTATTGTTGATACATTGTTTGGGAAGAATCACCATATCAGAAGAGATGCTCTTCCTCTACCACATTCAGTTTGTGTAAATCAAGTGTTACAAATACACAAATTTCAGAAGCTGTATACTGGGAATTTCCTAGAGATTTGTCAGGGCCCTGATTCTCCATGACACGTTTCTATTTATCATAGCCATGAAGATATCAGGTAAGAACAATACAGTATTTCAGTCATGATTTGGGTTATTATTTAAAATCTTTGCTTAGTTATCACCTCACTTTAAAAAAAAATTATTGTATATTTGCTTTACAATGTTCTGTTAGCTTCTGCTGCATAGCAAAGTGAATCAGCTAGAGGTATATATACATCCCCTCTTCTTTGGATCCCCTCCCCTCATTTAGGTCACCACAGAGCACTGAGTAGAGTTCCCTGAGTTATACAGTAGATTCTATTTTATACATGGTATCAGCAGTGTGGGGCTTCCCAGGTGGCACTAGGGGTAAAGAATCTGCCTGCCAATGCAGGAGACATAAGAGACTCGGGTTCAACCCCTGGGTCAGGAAGATCCCCTGGAGGAGGAAATGGCACCCCACTTCAGGATGCCATTGTTGCTGGGAGAAGCCCATGAATAGAGGAGCCTGGCAGGCTACAGTCCATAGGGTCAAAAAGAGTCGGACACTATTGAGCCTCTGAGCACTATAGCTCTACTATCAGCAGTGTATATATATTCAATCCCAATCTCCCAATTCTTCGCATCCTTTTTACCATTCTTGGTGTCTATATGTTTGTTTTCTGCTTCTGTGTCTCTGTTTCTGCTTTGCAGATAAGCTAATCTGTACTATTTTTCTAGATTCCACATACAGAGTTAAGTAACTCAGGAGGAGGAAAATAAATATCACCTCACTTTTATTGAAACCTAGCATCTTCTAGGTAAGTGGGTTTTGATTGAGGATGCACTGCAAAGTTTTATAAAAATACTTTTCTTGCCCATATTCCAGACTTACTGATATTCAAGCTGTAGGTAAAAAGGCACAACAGAAGTCAGCAAATTGTTGAAGTTGTTTATGGGAGGAAATATGTTGCCTACATTGAGTGAATACAGAGGGAGAAGATTAATGGCAGGACTGTTCATGTGGACTTTACTCCAGCAAGGTGGTTATCAACAGACTATAACTGGACAAAGATCACAAAAAGATCCTTGAACATAAACACAAATCTCACTCAGTGGGAAAGGAAAAGGGCAAATCTAAGGAAGAAACAATTGAGAAGATTCAGGAATAAAGTAGTCTGGTACAGAACTTAAAAAACTGTTAAAATGGAAAAAAAAAAAAAAAAAAACCCTCTTAGTATGTTCTTACTTTATGCCTGGCGTATTCTTACTAATTTTTACTCAGGCACAATTACATGTATCTATTAATATATGTTGTAGCTCAAGATTTTTCCCTTTATGAAAAATCATACTTAGCCATTATGTAAGTCAGATGTAGCATTCACTGACTTCTTTGAGAATAGGCTGAATCACTTTCATGGCAGACTCTATTTTGCAATGACTTTATCACTTTGTTTTGCTTGGCACAGAAACAAACAAATTTCCTTGTCAGTTGCCTTATTCTTGTCATGAACTCTAACTGGATCTTTCATTTTTGGAAATTATTGGTGATAAATTAACTACAGGCATTTTAAGTTACCGGCATCTACCCACAGTTTGTCTTTAATACTTGCCGGAAGTCTCTGCCACTAGCCCCAGGCTAGAGCTCCTGTTCACTGAAGGACTTAACTAAAGAAGGACCATCTGAGTGCTTCTTGGAAAAGGACTATACCACTTACTTCAAACTACTGAAACTAGAAAAAAAAAAACAACTGGTGAGTGTTCTGACGTCATTGCTTAGATAACATTCAGACCATTCCAGTGGGCTGAGTCAGGATTTCCGGAACTCTTTTTATTTGAAAAGCACATGTTTTCATGAGATTGCTAACCCAAGACCCTGTGGAACAAGAAAGGACCAGATAAATCAATGAGGAAATTTTACGGGAGTGATTTGTTGTAATATTACAGATTCTATTTTACTGTTTTACTTTTTTCTATATAAAAGGAAGCCCTTTTCCTTTCTTTCTCAAGCTATAGCCCATGACAATTTAGTAGGCTCTGTTTTTGGAAATGAAAATGAGACATTTCAATAATATTTTTCTTACTAATACCCCTTCTATAGGCAATCCCTATCAAATTATCAATTGCATTGTTCACAGAACTAGAATAAAAGTTTTTACCATTTCTGTGGAAACACTAATTCATCAATTTTTATTGAGTATCCTTACTTTTCATGGCAATTTAGCAATTTGCATAGACTGTGAATAAGATTGTCATTGTTTTATCAGGATGTGATTAGAAACATTAGTTACATAATCAAGCCCTTGCCTGGAATGTCATTTGAAATGTTGCTCATATAATCTGATATGGCCAATCACTTTTAAGGAAATAAGATTGACTCTCTGGAGCCAGTGCTTAGAGAACTCTTCTGGAAAAACTGTTGGCCTGGTAGGACTTACAGGGTCCCAGTTCTAAGGAAGGGCACTTCCTAGAGGCCAGGAACTTTGAGATATTTTGGAAAGAAGAATTCATAAAAATTTAAAAGTACTGGAGGTAAAATCTGGTAGAGTTTTTGAGCTTGTTTTCCTAGCCTCAGGATAACAAATAACAGAGGCTTTTAACTCCCAATCTAACATTTCATAGGAAAAGTTTCAGCAAAGCAAATTTAAGAAAACCTATGTGCTAAGTTGACTCATTGGAAAAGACCCTGATGCTGGGAGGGATTGGGGGCAGGAGGAGAAGGGGATGACAGAGGATGAGATGGCTGGATGGCATCACTGACTTAATGGACATGAGTTTGAGTGAACTCCAGGAGTTGGTGATGGACAGGGAAGCCTGGCATGCTGTGATTGATAGGGTCGCAAAGAGTCGGACACGACTGAGCAACTGAACTGAACTGAACTGAACTGACTGCTGTGCTAAGTTAACACTCTTGCTGCACCATATAAATAATGAGGCCAGAGCAAGAAGACCAGCCTTATTTTGTGACCAGCAATTGTCTTTCTCTGAGGGGAGACTGTCAGGAAATCAGCCAAAAAAAAAAAAAAAAAAAGATGGAGAATGTCCATTGAAAACTATGCCTTATTTAGGGTTCAGAGTCCAGGTTTTTTGATTTTAGCTTTCACTGACTTTGAATGATAAGGTCTAGAGAATTAATGGTGATGCTACACCGTTCTGTGGGTGGAGGTACAATTCTTCCTTGCCATGGAAAAGGTGATTTTGCATCCAGTTTGCAAGTTCATTTCAATACCCCCAACCTGCCAATGTGGCTATTCTTTGGATTCTCCTTGGAATTAGTAGCGACATCTGCATTGTTCTCTCGTTTTGGTTAATGACGTCAGCAAAAATTTTGACATGTGTTCATTGAATATCTGTATGAAAGTCATGATTTTCCCTTCTTTGAAAAAAAGCCATCTTTTAACAATAAATAGTAAGCTATAATCATTCTGTTTGAAGTCTACACTGGGATGAGTATTTCTACCATGAAGGTTACGTGAGGATAAATTCCTTCTCTTTTGATCACCTTTATCTACACAGGATCCATTTTCCCGTCTTCTGAGAAGAGCAAAGCTACTTCTCCCCAGGATTTAGTTCCTGTGTTTCCCGTGGGGCTAGGCAAATTCACACTTGTAGGTGTGTGCAGAGACCAAAACCTGGCCAATCTGAGTGTCACATTCACCCTGTCTACTCCAGTTAGGTAAGGGTTGCTCATTTGACCCAAGCCAGACAAACCGGAGACAGTGAGACTCATTTCTAGAATTTTGGCTGAGAAGATAAACTTATTTTGCAGGATTTACTGAAAGAATGATCTATAAGCCTATAAATGTTCGTGACTCTCAGGTTGCTACATGGGAAAGCCCTGCCTGAAATAAGGCCACCCAGGGAAAGAAGTGGAGATTATTATTAAAAAGAGAGGTGTGGGGCGAGGTGGGGTGGGGGGGGGGGGGGGGGACAAGAGAGAGAGACAGAAAGCAGCCAAGTCCTAACCATTGTGTTTGAACTGATAAACTTGTTTCTGTCATTTGCAAAAGGAAGAGTCCTGATGAATGCATTTTTATGAAGTTACTCTGGGATTTAAGGTTTGCTTACTTAGAACCAAAGGTAGTCAGTCCATTTTCAAATTGACATTGTAACAAGAAGGCTATTATTATATTATTATTACTCTTTCAGTAACTGCTACACTCCTTCAAACCAAAATTCCAGAACAGACTCCTCCTGACTCTGACTTGCCTGGCTGACAGCTACTGGCCAACCCTTTGTAGCTGCAGTCAAATGTTGAATGGAGTGCAACTGCATACCGCAACCCTTGGAGGCTCACTCAGAGATGCTTTCCTGGCCAACATCCCACCCACACTCCACCACACTCACTTCATCAAAGTCCCAGCCATGGAAGGAAGGTTCTTGAGTCAAACCACGAGATCCCATGGCTATCATTCTAGCCACAGGATACATATCAACTTGGCCTGTTGCATGTTGGCTCCACGGGAAGATGGAGCAAGCCCCTTTAGAGCTGCTCAACAAAGGCAGTTTTACCCTGGGTTTTATTCCAAAGCTAAGTTCTAAATCAGAATCATGGAGTTATAAATACTTGATATTAATTCAGGCCTTCCTTAATTGCATGTAAAAATGTTTGGAAATTGTAAACAGGGTACATCGGGAGGACAACAGTATATTCAAGTATATGTGGAAGTCTGGATTACTAGGAATACATTATGACCAGTAAATATGACCGTTGAGTGTTGAAAAATGAGTCCCACTTATGTGCATTTGCAAAAAGAAAGGAAATAATATTTGACAGCATCTCCTATAATTTTATATGGGAGCAGATATTAATATAAGGCTTAACAGTTTGTATATTGTTTGCTTCTAAAGGAATTGTTGATCAGCTTAGGGATAACTGTATTCATTGAGTCATTTGACAAATAAGTTTAGACCTTTTGAGCTTAGGGACACATGTGTGTGATTCCATGTGTGTGTCTTGGGGTAGAGGAGTAAAATAGATACTGTTGTAAGCTTGTTATGTAAGTATTTTACACATAAGTTTTATTTCAAGGAGCATATTTTGACCTGTGGTATGTAGAGTTATACCAAAGTAATACCAAATTCAGTAAAGGGATTCTATTGTAATTAAAAATTACATCCTGAAAATTATAAAGCACATTTAAAATGAGAGATGAAGATTCTGATACATACATGTGTGTTCCCCAATCCTGCTAGAGCTGAAAGAATCTCCTAGGATTCTTGATAAAATATAAATGCATTTTGGGATATCTAACAGGCTTTTACAATCAGGAAAGTTTAGGAGACATTGCAAATGTGCCTACATATACAATATCATATATGTAAATATAATAAATGTGTTAATGTTTGTACATGCCTGTGTATGTATACATTCTTAGCTTTCTTTGCATAATGTTCATGCTCCCCTGCAAGACAGGATATCTGTCTAAGATTGGTTACCTTACCTCACCAGCTTTTTGTGAAGACCACAATGTAGGTAAATTAAAGGCTTCTTCCTCCTTGCAATACTTCTGACTGTAAATACATTGTGTACTGATGACTGACATGTCTGTCTCCCCCCATAAGATTATGATATTGTTGATGGTAGAAGCATGCCATCTATCTTTTTTACTTTAAAGGATTTAAAGGAGGGTTGGCACAGAGCCTAAGCCCAACTATTTATAGACATATAATTCTACTAAAATGTCATTTGGAAGGTACCAAAAGAAGTGAAAGGTTCTTGAAAACCATTAAAGAGAGTTTAATCATTGAACTTCCCTGGTCCCTGATGGCTCAGAGTAAAGAATTTACCTAACAATGTAGGAACATAGGAGATGCAAGTTCTATCCCTGGGTCAGGAAGATCCCCTGGAGAAGGAAATGGCAACCCATTCCAGTATTCTTGCCTGGAAAAATCCCATGGATAGAGGAGCCTGGCAGGCAAAGTCCATAAGGTTGCAAAGAGTTGGACATTACTGAGGACACACGCATGCAAGCATGCTGCAGATCGGTGAATGTCTCAAGTCAGATAAAGGATGGTTCAGAATCCCCACTGATACCACTATTTGGTGAACTTGGGCAAGTTCAAGAATCTCTTGAGCACCAATCTCCCGCCTTGTATACAATGTGGCTATGTATAGTGCTAACCTCATAGGCGTGATGAGTGAATGAGGTGTGTAAATTTACATCACACTGATTGTCACGGAGAGTCCTCAGCAAATGTTAGTTTTCTCTATCATCATCAACTTTATCAGCTATTTTCATCCACTTTTTTCTTGAAAATACAACTTACCATGCATTTGATTGCTGACTTATTAACAATATATTGAACATGCGCTACAAGCAAGGAATTGAACTCAGCCTAATAGGGGCTTGGGCAAAACACAAGGTGTGGTTCCTCCCTGGGAGCGAGGGGTGCTTCACAGCTAGTTCTTGAGTGAGTGGATTGTAGGGTGTGTTTGGGCAAGGGGTCATCTTAAAGATCAGAGACCAGAGTGGAGATGCTAATGGTTGAGAGCCCCCAAACTGCTTTACTGGAATCTTGGAGACAATCTGGGTCTCAGCAAGCAATTAATCAATATTAGAGCATTCTTGTTGCCAAACATCCAGATGAAGGAGGGGGCTGGTGATGTTTAAATTGCTCCCTATTCATCCACATGTCTGGTGTCATGTGGACTCAGCTGGAGCCAGTGACAGGTAAGGACTAAGCCATCTCTCCTCCTTGGTTCTCCTTCCACAGGGAAGCCAGCACCTCTTCCCATTGTGGCTGCCATTTGTGAATACTCTGGGGAGACAGGTATAGGATATAGGACCAGAGAGCATCATCAGCAGGATCCTCAGTGGACAGATGGGAAAACTGAGACCCAGGGTGGGGAAAGGAACTTTCCCTTGGATGTTCAAATAGGATTAAACTCAGATTTCCTTTATAGTAAAGGGATGACTTAAATCTCAGATATTTACTTTAAAACACATTAATAAACACTTACTAATAGTAGTAACAGGAATACCATACATTTATACTGATTGCCCTCAATCCTAAATGCACATAGGATCATCTTGAAAAACTTTAAAGGGATGTGGTATCACCCCAGACCAATTAAATGTGAATATTATGGGTGTCAAGGATGTTGGGCTATTTTCAGACGTTCCTCGGGCTATGCTGATGCAGTGAGGGTGTAAACCTAAGATTTTTGATGTGTGCCTATCCTTGAGGGCTTTCCTGGTGGCTCAGTGGTAAAGAATCCACCTGCCAGTGCAGGAGATGCAGGTTTGATCCCTGGGTCGGGAGGATCATCCCCTGGAGAAAGGAAAGGGCAACCCACTCCAGTATTCTTAGCTGGGGGATCCCATGGACAGAGGAACCTGGCGGGCTAAGTGTTCATGGGGTCGCAAAAGAATCGGACATGACAACAACAACCCGTCCTAGAACACAAGACCTTTGATTTAGGAAGTGGTACTGATGACCCTATCTGTAGAGCCGCAGCAGAGACGCAGACATAGAAGACAGACTCACAGACACAGCAGGGGGAGGAGAGGGAGGGATGAAGTGAAAGAGCAACATTGAAACATACACAATATGTTACATCCATTACATATATTACCATGTGTAAAATGGATGGCCAGTGGGAATCTGCTGCTTGATGCAGGGAGCTCAAACCGGTGCCCTGTGACAACCTAGGGGAGTGGGATGGGGTGGGTGGGAAGGAGGTTCAAGAGGGAGGGGACATAAGTATACCTATGGTTAATTCATGTTGACGTATGGCAGAAACTAACATAATATTGTAAAGCAGTTATCCTCCAGTTAAAAAAAAATTACAAAAAATTAAAAATCTGAAAAAATAGTCACTGCTTGCATCAAAAAAAAAAGAGGTCACATCTACTTTCAGGATATCCGTGCTTTTAGGGTACAGGGAAAACCTACAGAATGTGTGCAAATCTGCATTGTTACTCATTTTCCAAGACAAAGTCTCTCACTTTGGGACCATGCAGAATCTCTCCTTGTGACATGTTCTCAACTTCTAGCTCTTCCAGGCAAGAGTACTGGAGTGGGTTGCCACTGCCTTCTCCGACTTCTAGCTCAGTGGTTCCCAAACCTTAGCCCATATCAGAGAGACCCATATCAACTGGAGACTTTGTTAAACACAGATGACCGGGTCCCAACCCCAGAACTTCTGGTTCAGTGGGTGCCCAGGTAACATTGATGCTGCTGGGTTGGAGAGTCCATACCCTGAAGAACACTGGTCTAGTTCATGCTCACTGATAATAGCAGTAAGGGAGATGTCACTTATTTACAAAATTAAAAGAGTCAGATAAAAACACTGAAAGATTTAGGTTGGTCCTAAAGAATTTTTGATACTAAAATATCAACATAAGTAATCAGCAGTGACACTGTAAAAACTTCACCTCTGAAGTTTCTCTGAGATGACATTAAGTTCTACCTGTCTAACGGCATCATTGTCCATCTTCCTGCATCTTCTCTACTTGTCTCCTTGAAACAACTCACAAGGCTTGTCTGCTACTAACTAACCCTATTTCTAACCCTAACCCTAACCCTAACCCCACTCCTGCATATACTATCAGAAAGTTGCCATGCTTGTGGTGAAATGTATAGAGAAAATAATGAGTATAATTTAAAAAGGGGTGTATGGTTTTCCATAGTCAATATACAGCGTACTTTCAAATGAACTAGGTTCATATGGAAAATTCTCAGTGAATATCTGACATCAAAGAAAAAAATAATTAAATCTGTCTACAAATGTAAGCATGATCATAGCCTTGGTCTGCAGGATTTCTGTCTACAGGGCTGTCTTAAAACACAGTGAAATGAAATATTGCTGTCTAACTTATGGGGAAAAATATTTTAAATAAATAAATGTTTCCTTGAGTCTCAGCTTACAGCACAAGTGCAACTGATCCCTGGGTTGCCTGGTACTGAGGTTTATTGAATGCATAATGCTGCACTTTTGTTTGATATGATATTGTGAGAAAAGTTACAATCTCCCATTCAGAATAAAAAATTAAATGTTTTGGAAGGGGCAGGGAGATTTTGTGCCAAAGTATGTAGACATCTCCTGTGGAGGTGTTTTGGGTTCTGGATAGTTTTTCAACTAGATATGTATCGGTTTTAATTATAATGTTAAGTAGTTCTCCTGTTTTGACTAGGCATACTTACTATAAATAAATTTGATTCATCTACGAACTTGCACCCTGAATGGCATTTTACAATCCAAGACAAGAATTGTAATTCGGTTTGAATTATCATAATGTGTTAATCACCCTAAACATTTCCCAGGCAGGCAGACTCCTTTCTAAGTGAAGCATATGAACATTACTGCATAGTAATTTGACCCACTGGCCCAGGAAGATGTCCTTGAGGTTCAGGGGCTAACCCACTCAAGGTTGCAGACAGACTGCAGTCTTTGGTCCAGTACACCTGGCTTGAATATGGTTTGTGACCCTCACTGATCCAACCTTTGTCAAATCATACTGCTTCGGTGGGCCTCCTTCTCTCATTTGTTCACTGGGGATAACAATGCTCCCCTAGTAAGTGGTACAGGCCCCCTCCATGGAGGTGTGGCCTGTGTAATTAGGAAGGGCCTCATACTTAGTTTGGTGCTCTGCTAGTGCCATCTTAAAATTCTTAATTTTGACACGAGGGGTTCCATCTTTTTACTGTGTACTGAGCTGCACAAATTAGTTGGTCCTGACATGGTGTTTGGAGAAGGAAATGGCAACCCACTCCAGTGTTCTTGCCTGGAGAATCCCGGGGATTGGGGAGCCTGGTGGGCTGCCGTCTATGGGGTCGCACAGAGTCGGACACGACTGAAGCGACTTAGCAGCAGCAGCAGCAGCAGACATGGTGTTGATGGAGTTCATTGTGATAACAGATATCAGACCCATAGCACTCAGTAAATATTGGTCCTCCTGTTTTTAGGCTGTGAGATGAGCCCATGAACTGTCTGTGTCATCAGCTGTCAGAATAACATCATGCAGCCAACACGGTCTTTGCTGCCAACCCCACTTCTAATGGTTGGATTGCAAAATGAAGGTGCACCTTCCTTCAGAAGGTGTCTGGAGAATACTCATGGAAAGCAGCCTACTTGTAATCATATGTCCTTTTATTTCACTTAGAATGCTCCCTACACAAGTATTACCTTTTTCTTTTCTTTTCTTTTTTAATTTAAAAGAAGAAACAAAAAGACTATAGGATTAATAATTCTAATCAGAATTCTCAGATGGATAAATCATCTTGTAGAACCTTGATTTCTCAGTGTCAAAAAGGCCTTCAGCTTCCTCAAAGTGTTGCTGTACATTAGTTTTAGCCCCACTCGCCTTCAGTTTGTGTTGTTGTAAAGTTGCTAAATCGTATCCAACTCTTTGCTAACCCATGGACTGTAGCACACCAGGGTCCTCTGTCCTCTACTATCTCCTGGAGTCTGCTCAAATTCATATCCATTGAGTCAGTGATGATATCTAACCAACTCATACTCTGCTGCCCCCTTCTCCCTTTGCCTTCAGGCTTTCCCAGTATCAGGGGTCGTTTCCAAAGAATTGGCTCTGTGCATCAGGTGGCCGAAGTATCGGAGCTTCAGCTTCAGCAACAGTCTTTCCAATGAATAGTCAGGGTTGGTTTCCTTTAGGGTTGACTGGTTGGATCTCCTTGCTGTCCAAGGGACTCTCAAGAGTCTTCTCCAGCACCACAATTCAAAAGCATCAGTTCTTTGGTGCTTAGTTTTCTTTATGATCCAACTCTCAGATCCATACATGACTACTGGAAAAGCAATAGCTTTGACTATAGGGAACATTGTAGGCAAAGTATTATCTCTGTTTTTTTAATATGCTGTCTAGGTTTGTCATAGCTTTTCTTCCAAGGAGCAAGCATCTTTTAATTTCATAGCTGCAGTCATCGTCCACATGATTTTGGAGCCCAAGAAAATAAAATCTGTCACTGTTTCCACTTTTTCCCTTCTAATTGCAATGAAATGATGGCACCAGAAGCTATGATCTTAGTTTTTTGAAGTTGACTTTCAAGCCAGCTTTTTCACTCTCCTCTTTAACCTTCATCAAGAGGCTCTTTAGTTCCTCTTCACTTTCTGCCATTATAGTGATCTCATCTGTATATCTGAGGTTGTTGATATTTCTCCTGGCAGTCTTGGTTCCAGCTTGTGATTCATCCAACCTGGCATTTCACATGATGCACTCTGCATATAAGTTAAATATGCAGGGTGGCAATATACAGCCTTGCACTCCTTTCCCACTTTTGAATCAGTCCGTTGGTCCATGTCTAGTTCTAAATGTTGCTTCTTGACCCACGTACAAGTGTCTTCACCACAACAAGGCTGTAATCCATGAAGGGGCTTCAGTTTACACCATGGTTCATAAAAGAATTCATACTGCAGCCATTTCTAGGTTGGAGCAGGTGTTTTCCTGTGAATCCAGGAAGGGAAGACTCTTGTATATCTTTGCGTTCTCTGCTTTCCTCTTCTGACTCTTAACTATATCTTTCACATGGATAAAAATCACTCTTGCTACTTATCCCACCTGAAATTTCAAAGGAAATTGGAAGGAACTAATCAAAGCCAAGTGCAACAAATTTGAAGGACTATTTTATTAGATTAAACCCTCATTGTAATAACGGATGCCATTCTCATCTATACAGAGATTCTGGTTGAGATTCTATATGTGGCAAAGAGGTGGGGAATTGGATAAGGGTAATATTTGTCCTGGAGGAAGTTTACTTAAAGGTCATGGAAATTCAGGCAAAGCAAAAGCCACCGTTTTAACCTGCCAGAGTTTCAGTGAGTAATTTTTTGGTATTGGGCCAAACCATTTGCAAGTGAGCAATACCATTTCCCCCACATTCTACAACCTTCAAGAATCTGAGAACTTGCAAGTCCTAAGAGTGTCCTACAGAGACCATTTTCTTCCATGGTTATTAAATGTATCAGTTGCACTCTCCACTTGCAAATTCATCTGCCATCATGCTTTTAGATTTGTCAGGGTTTAAATGGGTCTTAGGATCTGCAGTGTATCCTAGGATCAAATGAACTCCTACATTTTGATCCAATCCCCTTGCTTTTTCCATATCTTCCTGATTCAAGGAGGGGGCTCCAGGATTGCTGTTTAAATCAAGACATGCTCAGAGAGTTCCATCCATGGCCATACATGTCTGCACTGCACCTGCCGAGGACTATTATCTAATCTTTTCTGGGAAGTTTACACTCTCTCTAGTAAACCTCTTCATGTTTACCCAGAATGGTGTTTTATGGTGTAAGAGATACTTAGCCTCTGAGTGTTAAAGCCACTTTGCACCTGGCATTAAGAAGAGACTTTCAGGAAGGCAGGGCTTGATGAATTCACTGAATGCCTTTCCTGTGAAATTTCCTGAAATTAAACCTCAGAATTCTCCCACTCCCATCAAGCTTGAACAGTCATTTCTCAAAACACCGTAGAGCTTAGGTCCTAAATGCGAAGACTCCTCGGCACGGATTTAATTGCAGGCTGACAAAGACTGGGACTTCTTACAATGGCGCCACTAGATATCAGAGCTGAGGCATCGAACCATGGTGGGAAGGGAGTCTTCTGTTGATTCAAAATCTCATCACAGCGTTTGAGGAGTTGGGTTTTGATCCAGGCTTCAGGGAATCTGAGAAGACAGTACATTCTGTTAAAAGAGCTGGATCTTCAGAGTAAGGTCGCCGTTTCCATCTCAGCACCTACACTATTTTCATAATTAATCCCCCCACCCAGCTTCCCTGGGCTTAGGGAATGGGAGAGAGGGGAGGTCTTTGATGGATATCAACACCCCCAATCTAAGAAGCCTCAAAAAGAAAATACACTGAAGTTTTTACATGTCTGGATAGATCATGAATTCTAATTGTCAATGTTAGTCACTCAGTCGTGTCCAACTTTGCGACCCCATGGACTGTAGTTCTCCAGGCTCATTTGTTCATGGAATTCTCCAGGCAAGAATACTGGATTGGGGGGCTATTGCCTTCTTCAGAAGATCTTCCTGATTTAGGGATTGAACCTGGGTCTCCTGCCTTGCAGGCAGATTCTTTACTGTCTGAGCCATCAGGGAAGCCCAATGTGTGTGGAAAAAACCCACAAGGAATGGACAGACCCTAAAAAGCAGTAGTTCTTACACTTGGTTGCAAATTAGAACCCACTAAGGAAGTTTTAAACAATCTGATGCCAGTGATGCCAGGCAATTGATGTCAGAATCTCTGGGTAGGGACTTCGAACTCCCACCATCTAGGGAACTCACCTTATCTCTGCAACTAGGAGAGTCTCCAGCAAGAGAGTGGATTTAATGAAAATCCCCAATGCCTTTCCAAATCCTATTTTGCAATTTGGATAAATAAATAGAATTTATTTTTCAGAATTCTCCAGCTAAGCCCAGTGTGCCATCGAGAATGAGAACCTACAATACTCAGTGGGTTTGTCATGGGTGCTTCCTAAAGTGACTGTCCGAGAGGTACTCAGGGTGACACACAGCTCACAGAGAAGTGGGTTTCCCCCAAGCAGACCCCAGAAAGAAGGAACAAACTTTATGGTTTATGGTGACAGTTGGTGCTCTGTGACCTGGTGACCACAGAAACTGGGACTCCAGGAAAAGAATGTGAAGAAAGTATGAGGTTCCAGGAGACAGGGGGTCTTGCAGGGAATATCTATAAAATTAAGATCTGTAAATCACTGGGATTTGCAAGGGAGAGATGAGTAATTTAGGGATCATAAAGCATCCATCATAAAATGGCCCCTGAACAACAACAAAAGAAAGCCAGAGAATAAAAATAAAGATGTTTGCAGTTCAGACTTCCACCATCCCTCTGCCTCTCTGTGTGCTAGAAGTCTGAAGCCTAAAAGAAAGGGAAAGAATAGAGGTTCGAGGAAAAAAATTATTCTGTTCTGTCCATTTGTTGAGTGCTTCATAGAAAGGCCAAATGAAAGCAAATGTTTTAAAAATATTATTTAATGAGTTAATGAATCTTAAAATAATGGATGGTCTTCCTTTTACTGAATGACAGTAGTAAGAAAAGACAGGTGCTTATTTTTAAACATAGCTGGCATTATAAAATGAATGGAAAGGATGATTTTTGCCCCATTCAGTTTGCAAAATAGGATTTGGAAAGGTATTGGGGATTTTCATCAAAAACCACTCTCTTGCTGGAGACTCACCCAGTCACAGAAATACGATGAGCTCTCTAGATGGTGGGAGTTCAAAAGCCATTTAGGGATGTGATTGGAAATGTCCATCTTTTCATGCCACAAAATAATGGCCCCTTCCATCATGTAATTGAATCGTGTTTCAGTCTCCTTATCTTCTCCTAAACCTCCAATCTGCTCACCTTCCTTCTAGAATCCCTTCAATTCTCCAGTCTCATCTCTGCAAAACAGAAAGGAAAAAAGTGTGATCATGAGATTGGCATTCTGTTCAAGGTCTTAGAAACAAAATGAATGCCTAAAAAATAAATTAAAGACTTGAAATGCAATGTGTTCCCATTTCTTTCTCACTCCTGGCCTGCTGAGAGGACCAGTTTTCCTTCAAGCCTCCACAATTCTTGGCTTTTTGAGTCCTTCATCTCTAAGGACAGTGCTTCCTGTTTCCAAAGGCAGAGGCTGTTGGATTCTGAATGACCTAGGGGACCATGGGGACCAGTATGTCACTCGCAAGGCTCTAAGTGTTAGTTTTTCCGTCATGTCTCACTCTTTGCGACCCCATGGACTATAGTCTACCAGCTTCCTCTGTCCATGGAGTTCTCCAGGCAGGAGTACTGGAGTGGGTTGCCATTTCCTTCTTCAGGGAATTTTCCCGACCCAGGGATTGAACCTGTGTCTCCTATGTCTCTGGCATTGCAGATGGCTTCTTTACCATCAGAGCTATCAGGAAAGCCTCGAGGCTCTAAGGGAAAATCCTATTGCTTGTTCACTCCAAGAAATTCAGCTCAAGACGCAGTTCCATGCTGTGGCATCGCACTATCCTCCCCCACTGCATTACTCTACGCATCCTGAGAATAGCTCCTTTTGCCTTCTCTTAATTTGGGAAGAAGAAAAATAAAATAAAACCCACAGTATTGTCTTCTAACATTAAATAAATCCTTTAAAAAAAACACCATCTATTTAAAAGGTGTTTATAAATCTATGTCCCCAAACTGAATTCCTTGCACAAGCCCTGGAACTCTAAACCTCTGTGTGGCTGGAATCTGGGGCAATTACACCTAAGGGCCAGACCTGCGGTAATGCCCCAAATTACTTTCTGGAGGGAGTGGCCGGGGGCGGGGGGTGGTTTCCCATTATTTTAAAAGAAAGACTTCAAACCAAATGTTTCTCTCTTTATTGATCTGCTTTCATCTCCTTTCATTGCATTTCCTGTTTGGCTTTTTCCTCCTCCTTTTTATTTTTTCCACCCTGGTGGTGAACACCCTCAAATTGGTGATTGAAGACCTTGAAGGTGCTGTTTACAAAGGCTATTAATGCCCCCGTCCTCATTTCCTGGTTTACTGCCAATAAGCCTGACACAAAGCCCTCCTTGGCAGACACTAAAATATTGGTGAGGCCCCACTGAGCTTCTCAGTTTGCAGATAGTAGAGGATTGCAGAGGAAAGGCGCCTTCTCTTCTCTGTGGCTGGCTAGGAAGGCTCCCTTTGTAACTATTTAAAGAGATATTTTAGAAAAGCTGAATGATTCAGCTGGAAGGGACTTCACAGATCTTTGGGGTCCAGAGATTCTTGACCTGAAATCTACTCATCTTGACAAGACTTGGGAATGAGATTCAAGGGGCCAGGGAACCCTTGGCATCATACGCAAACACTACATGAATGTGTTCTCAGGTACTCTTTTCTGGGGAGAGATTCTATGGCCTAAAAAAAACTTAAGAATCACTGATGGTTCCCCTCTCTTTTACAGATATGGAAACAGGTAGAAATCAACTGAAATCATTTTTCCCAGTTTTTAACATAATGTCATGCATATTATCTATTTTGTTGTCATAAATTGACCCATATTGCATCATTACCTCTGTTGAGAGGCCTTGATTTTCTTGCCTCTAAGAAAATGAGGTTGTCTTTGATCAGAGCTTTTCAATTCTTGAGGGAAAAAAAAAGACTAGGTTGAGGGCCAGCCCCTCAGAGTCTAGGATCAGCCAGACCTGGTTCAGACCCAGACCAATCACTTATGGGCACTGAAACCTTTGGTAAGTCTATTAACCTTTTAAGTCATGTGTTTCTTCATTAACTTAATAACATGAATAATAGTCCCCACCTTATTAGGTTATCTTAAGAATTAAATGAGATAACGTGTGACTGCCTAACACAAAGCATTCAATAAATGTTAACCACTTTCTAAATGAAAGTTGTGTCATGGTGACTAAGATGAGCTTCCCACGGTGGCGCCAGTGGTTAAGAAAGCACATTCCTATGCAGAAGGGATAAAGACTAGGGTTCAATCCCAGGGTCGGGAAGATCCCCTGGAGAAGGACATGGCAACCCACTCCAGTATTCTTGGAAAATCCAATGGGCAGAGGAGCCTGGTGGGCTACAGTCCATAGGCTGCGCAGAGTTGGACTGAGCAGGCTTGTCGGACACAGAGCAACTTAGCACACACACATACTTCCATGGATACAACCAGATTCTGAAAAAAAGTCCAAAAAGAATTCCAGGAAAAGAAATCTAATTGTGCATAGAAACACCTCACTTATTCAGGTTTTACCAGAAATAGCAGATCAAGCAAGGTATGCCGAAATTGGCTCGGTGTTGTGGGTGATTCCTACTGTGGCTACCTCTGCGAGCCCTCCCTCCCTGAAAAACAGAGCCGATGTTAAAGTCAGTCTGTGAATGTGATGTAACAGTAGAAAGAAATTGATTCTGCTTTAGCTGACAGTTTTTGAAGGTAAGCCATTCAACAACCTTGGTATATCAATATCAGAAATAATTAACTTCTACAGTGTGCATTAGGGTAAGCCAGTATTACTGTCATCATCATCATCATCATTATCATTTCAACTGTTATCACATGATTTGAGAATCACTCTACATGATTATCTTTGAGGTTCTCTTTTATTTCTAACTATGTCTTTTTAACATTTAAAAATGGTTTATATTAAAAAATTCAAAACGGTTACACTGAAATTTTTTAGATTAAGGAAGAACAATAAAACATATAATACATCCATGTATTCCTCAACCCAACTTGAAAAGTAGATCAGGAGTACATGTGACTGGTGTGATCAGTTGGTCAAAATGATCAACTGGTGTGCTCAGTTGGTCAAATGGTGAAGTACATTTGACTGCAATGGTCTCCCACACTGCAGGCGGACTCTTTACCAGCTGGAGTGGGTAGCCTATCCCTTCTCCAGCGGATCTTCCCACCCAGGAATTGAACCAGGGCCTCCCACGTTGCAGTGGGATTCTTTACCAACTGAGCTATCAGGGAAGCCCTCTAGATTAAGGAAAAAGAATAAAATATGTAATACATCCATGTATTCCTCAACCAACTTGAAAAGTAGGTCGGAAGTACATTTGACACTCTCATAATGTACTTGTTATTTTACCATTCTCTGATTTTCATACTTATCTCTAACCTGTTGAGTCTTGTATGTTTTTAAGCAAAGGGATTCCTACATTAGATATTTATCTGTTGCTCTGTTCCCTCAGCATTGTCTTGAACTTTGTCAATGTTGACATGCAGCTATTGAAATATAATTTTGACTTTTGTTGTGGTCATAGTCCATTCTCCCATCTCCATTCTCCTATCTATAGATATTGATGTTTCTTCAGATTCTTGTTTTACTTTGCTTTTGCTAAGATAAACTTTGCTGTTATCAATCACCTTGTTGATATCTACTGTGAGCGGTTTTCTAGATTGTGCTTCTAGGATAAAAATTTCATTTTTAGGTACTTGCTTTTTAACATAATAATAAATGCAAAACCATTTTCTAAAGTGGTTGAACTAATTTACATGTCCATCAGAAGTATGTAATGTAATATAATCAACACATTTAATACAATCAGACATTTAAAATTTTTGTCAATCCATTAGGTATAAAATAATATCACTTGGCTTTGAAATTTCTTGGTTTCTAATGACCATAAGTATTGGCAATTCATGATTCCTGTTTTGAAAAGTTTTGTCTAGAATTCTGCCTATTTTTCATTAGGGTTTCTTGTCTTTTTTCTCATTGGTTTCTAAGAGTTTATTAAACATTTTGGGTGCCCCATTTTTACTGGTTATATGTAGTGAGAGTATCTTCCAGTTTAAGAGCTCTCTTTAGAGAGTCATTTGATAAGCAGAATGTATTCATCTTTTCCTTTGTAAGTTTTGCTTTACTCTAAGATTTATTTTAGAAAATCTTACCCTATTACAAAGGGTAAATTCTTATCTAAATTTTTTTTGATGGTGCCTTTAACATAAGGCCTTAACATACCTGGAGTTGATTTTTATGTAGGGAGTACAGGAGAGGCCCAATTTCATATTTTTACAAGTGCATAACTTCACTAACAGTTAGAACTGGACATGGAACAACAGACTGGTTCCAAATAGGGAAAGGAGTACGTCAAGGCTGTGTATTGTCACCCTGCTTATTTAACTTCTATGCAGAGTACATCATGAGAAACGCTGGACTGGAAGAAACACAAGCTGGAATCAAGATTGCCAGGAGAAATATCAATAACCTCAGATATGCAGATGACACCACGTTTATGGCAGAAAGTGAAGAGGAACTAAAAAGCCTCTTGATGAAAGTGAAAGTGGAGAGTGAAAAAGTTGGCTTAAAGCTCAACATTCAGAAAACTAAGATCATGGCATCTGGTCCTATCACTTCATGGGAAATAGATGGGGAAACAGTGGAAACAGTGTCAGACTTTATTTTTCTGGGCTCCAAAATCACTGCAGATGGTGACTGCAGCCATGAAATTAGAAGACGCTTACTCCTTGGAAGGAAAGTTATAACCAACCTAGATAGCATATTGAAAAGCAGAGACATTACTTTGCCAACAAAGGTTCATCTAGTCAAGGCTATGGTTTTTCCTGTGGTCATGTATGGATGTGAGAGTTGGACTATGAAGAAGGCTGAGCACCGAAGAACTGATGCTTTTGAAGTGTGGTGTTGGAGAAGACTCTTGAGAGTCCCTTGGACTGCAAGGAGATCCAAGGAGATCCAAGGAGATCCAGTCCATTCTGAAGGAGATCAGCTCTGGGATTTCTTTGGAAGGAATGAGGCTAAAGCTGAAACTCCAGTACTTTGGCCACCTCAAGCAAAGAGTTGATTCATTGGAAAAGACTCTGCTGCTGGGAGGGATTGGGGGCAGGAAGAGAAGGGGACGACAGAGGATGAGATGGCTGGATGGCATCCCTAACTCAATGGACCTGAGTCTGGGTGAACTCCAGGAGTTGGTGATGGACAGGGAGGCCTGGCGTACTGCGATTCATGGGGTCACAAAGAGTCGGACACAACTGAGCGACTAAACTGAAACTGAACCTCACTAATTTGGAGTTCACTTTTCTCATAAAACTTTTCATTTAGGTGTGGGTCTGTTTCTGAATTTCCTCTTCTGCTCCACTGATCTACTTGCCTACCCCTGTTCTGATATCACACTATCTTAATTGCTAGAGTTTTTAAGAAGTTGATACCTGGTAGGGAAATCTGTTTCCCCCCGCCATTCTTTTTTCACAATCTTGAGCATTCATCTTTAACTAACTGTCAAATTCAACTACCATTGGCATTTTTGAATGGAATTGTACTGATCTATAAAGAAATCTTGGGATAAATTATATTTTTATGATATTAATGTTTTTATCCTGCCATGTAGTTGAAGAATGCCTATCAAAATGGTTTCCCATTTTTTTCCTTAAAGATCTGGCAGATATTCTGTTTGGTTTACTCCTATTTGTTTTATGTTTTATGTTGCTACCATCATCATATTTTTTATACTTTCTAGCTGCTAATGGTGTTTAGAAAGGCTATTCACCTCTATATTTTGTAACAGGAAACTTTTAAGACTCTTTTTAATTTTTGTAATTTTTTTGTAGATAAAAAGACTGCATATTGTATGAAATGTCCAAAACAGGCAAATCTATAGTAGATTCTTGTTTGCCTAGGGCTGGGATAGAGGGTTGCAGGGAAATGGGGAATGCTTCTAGTAGGTATGAGGTTTCTTTCGGAAGATTGGAAATGTCATAAAATTGATTTGGTGATGGCTGCAAAACTCTGTGATATAATCAAAATCATTGTATACTTTAACAGGTAAATTGTACAACATAAGACTTATATCTCAACAAAGCTTTTTATATAAGAAGAAACTAGACAAATGTCATATGATTGGATGTTAGAAACCATACTCTGCATAATCATGAGTCAAGGATGAAATCTCAATAGAAATTAAAATATATTTAGACCTAAATAGTAAAAATACTATATAAAAACTTGTGAGATTAGATAACGCTTCCTTAGATGAAAAGTTGCAGACATTTTACAAGTGGTTGTATAAGAAAATTAGAGGCTGGCTGATATTGAATAAGCTAAGCACTCAACTTGGTTTGACAATAACAAACCCCAAGATAGAAGGATGAAAAAAGTAACAGCAGGTTTTAAAGAGATGGAAAGTAACTTTACACTATAGAGTCTCAATAAAACTGAATACTGGTTTTCTTAAAGGACTAATAAAATTAACAAACTTTTGACAAGACTTATTATGAATAAAAGCAGGAAAGGAGCCAATAAATACATCAGAAATAACAATGAGAATAACCACAGGGCTGTCAAGATTAGAAAGATAATAAAATTAGTCATGATTTAGTCTAAGATATTTGAAAATAGATATAGACAAATTCTTAGAAAAAGTATAACTAATAATTTGACTCAGAAGAAATAGAAAATTAATCATTAAAGAAACTGAGATTATGTAATTTAAATTTGTTTTCCCCTCATTAAAATCTTCTGCTATTTTTATTATTCTCATCCTCCAATTTCTAGATTTGTTATTGTCAAAGTTGAATGTTTAGTTTTTCAGTGGACCCTTGCCTTTTGTATTGAAGATTTGTGTTTTCCATAAATTTTGGAAAACTCTTACTTAGCCTTCAATATTGCCTTTCCCTCAGTTTCTCATCTTGAGTTTCAGGAAACTTGATTAAATATGTGTTGTGTCTTCTACTTCTATCCTCCGAACCTCTTCCTTTTTCTCTTATTTTCCTCACTCCCCATGATGCATTCTGGAAAATTCCTTCAGAGTGAGCATCTAATTCATAATATCTTTGGTTATTTAGAATTTTCAATGAAAAACATCCATTGAGTTTTTTTTTTTATTTTATTTTATTTTTAAACTTTACATAATTGTATTAGTTTTGCCAAATATCAATTCAAATACTGTATATTAATTCTTTTCTCAATTTTAGAAATTCCGTTTGGTACTTTTCCAAATCTACTTCATTATTTGTATTGTCTCTTGCTCCTAACTTATAGATTAATTCCCTGTTACATTTTTCTAATTATACTACACATGGTTTGTTTATGTTCTGCATTTTATGATTTTATTACCAAAGCTTTGTTGCTGTCATTCTATGGCTTTTATTTTAACTAGCTCAAATTCCACTTGTTGCTGTGATGTTCCACTGTGAGCACATATTTCTTAGAATTCTGCCCTTCCAGAGAATATTTTGTTTGCTTCTTCCTGTTGTCTGGAGGCTCAATAAAATTGGGATCGATTTAAAACAAGTTCTTACCCTGAGGGACTTTTGGACAACAATGAGACAAGTCTCATGATTAAAAATCTTCTTTATCCGTTCTCAAAGTAGAGCAACCCAGTTCAGTTTCCTTGATGTTTCCAGATGTAGCACATGTATACAAAGAACACTTCTATTTTATCCTTCCAGTAAGGATAAGGTGTTTTGAAGTTCCTTTTTCTTTCATGCCTTGTGTCTTCCGTAGCCATTTATGAGGAAAAAGCCAGATTCAGTATTATCTACCTCTCTAGATCCCTCTTTCCTTTGTGTTTCTTTTTCTCTGGCAATCTTTTATTTTTTAAAAGAAGGAAGCTCAGTAATTCAGTTAAAAATATGAGAGTTTTCTCCTCATATATTACAGCATAGTTTTTAAAAATTTCAGTGTGAGCATCCTTTTGTGTGTAATTCTCTTGCCTGGAAAATCCCATGGACGGAGGAGCCTGGTAGGCTGCAGTCCATGGGGTCGCGAAGAGTCGGACAAGACTGAGCGACTTCACTTTCACTTTTCACTTTCATGCATTGGAGAAGGAAATGGCAACCCACTCCAGTGTTCTTGCCTGGAGAATCCCAGGGATGGGGGAGCCTGGTGGCTGCGGTCTATGGGGTCACACAGAGTCGGACACGACTGAAGTGACTTAGCAGCAGCAGCATAGGGATATGTGTCCGCGCATGCACGCTTACGCACGCACATTCCTGCACACATGCATGCAGGGAATTAGTATTCCGCCATACTTCTGGAAGCAGGAAGTCTTTTAGACTATGATTTTTCTACGTCTTCTGAAAGTATCCCTTGCACTACAGTATAAAATAATTTGTGTGTGAGATTAAATTGTCTGCTAGTATCTCCTTGATGCATGTTCATGTATTCTCATTTGCCAAACAAATGAGAAAAATTCAACTCTCAGACTTCCTGGATAATATGTATAGTTTTTACTGTCAGATTTCAAGTACACTATGCTTACATTCTATAACTTAACTCTTTAATGCCTAGGGGAAGACAAACCTATGTTGCGATATAGGCAAACTTTTAGGTTCTGAAACAGAACTTGTTGTCTATTAGCAGCCCCAAAGAGCTCCCAAAGTTTAAAAAAAATTTGTTGATTAGAAATGAAATTTCAGTATCCTATTATGGCAGCAAATAAACAAAAGAGGAGGCGGTACAGGAAAATAGAAATTTTATACTAGTATCTTGAGCCCTCATACCAGTTTGATGTTTGAAGTAAGTAATTTGATTCAATCAAACATATTAGTAGAGAATTAGGAACACTGGCTCCACAAGGAATTTGTAGTCTTTAGTAATCTAGGGATAGGGACAATATTGATGTGCCCTGCTTGAGGGAATTATACCAACCTGATCAAGATCATGGACTTGGAAATCATAGAAGCCTCAGTTTGAATTCCTTAACCTGTTGCTTGACCTCTCTAAGCCTCCCTTTCTTTTTCTGAAAATAAGGGTGCTATTAGAAATTATGTATATGACTGTTGTAAGAACTGACAACACTGTATTTGATAAGAATTGACAAGCACTTATCACAGTTTATGATATTGTGAAAGCTCAAAAAATTGTGTTTCATGATAATTATGATTCAGGACTGTTTGTCTAGGATGGAGTGATACTATCCATCCCTTCAATGATGAACCCACTGGACAGGGGCCAAGGTTAACTCTTATAATTCCAGAATAGTGATTAGGGGTGCTCCAAAAGATGTTGGAAAATTCCCCAGATATCCTTGAAATAAACATGTTTCCAGTCCATAACACAAGACAACTGCATTATAAGACATCATGTTGAAAGGAAGAAAATTATTGAAGAGAACTGAAAAAACAAACAGCTAGACCTCATCCCAATTTCTAAATAGTAGAGACCACCCTTGCATAGACAGGTACAAAATGATGGCCCATTATTTAACATAGTCTATGTTCAGCAAAGCAAGGAGTGAATTTCCTTTTGATCTGTTGTTGGATGACAAGGCTAGTTTGAAAAGGACAACGAAATGTATATTAAGAAATCAAGAGACCTAAAACGTGTTTAACTGCAGAGATGCTAAAAGCAAGGCAAAATGTGTGTGCCAATAGTGCAACTTGATCCAAACTGCATTTGGACTGAGCCTGTAATAAATTGTCAGAGCCAGCCTTTGCATTCACTTAAGCTAATACCAAGTGTCTCATTTCTACAAAGTAAATCACAGTGGCTTTGGTACTTTATTTTCCATCTTGTGTATAAGTAAACTGCAGGATCAATTGGGAGGTAGAATCAATCTGCTATTTATTACCTTGAAATGTGACACCCTATTTTAAGTGCCCTATTCCCTTATGATTTTGCTTGAGAACAGTATTATGTCCAAACAATATAGAAACCAGCTTTACAGCTCCTGGGTTTTTTTACATCAGCCTGGATGGATTTATATTGTATATAACTTTCAGAACCTAAATAAGTTACTTAGTGGTTTTGAAACAAGCATGTAAACGAGGAAGAGTCATTTGGGATTTGGGGAGTCTTAAATCTTAGCAGAATGCACTCATGACCAGAGCATTTTTTTTTTCATCATCAAAAAAAAAAATATGTGTAGGACTCCCATTGACCCACCGATCATGGCTTAATGTTCCAAAGAAAATAAATAAAAATCTCATGTCTAGGGAAAAGAGTTAGGCTTCGTGGGGATTCTGTCATCTTGTCATTACACTTTGCAAAGAAACCTTGGCCTGTAATTTATGGGTTTCAGAAAGAATGCCTCCTCACACTGCTGGGAGGTTGAAAGGGCAAGAGATCTGATGTATATCAGAAAGGTTAAACCTAATCTTTGTGACCTGCCACCCGCTTTTCCTGATTAAAACACGAGGCACTGGGGCCCAGCAAAGATTCTTACTCTAAAGGACTGTCTGTATCTTGGTCCTTGATCTTAGTCTTGAGTCTTGGTTTATTTCAAAAAGGTCATTATTGGGCTTGGTGGTGACTGCACACAAAGTCTCTAGCAAGTGTGATAAAACATTTTTAAATGCCCCAACCTGAGTTAGATGAAACTGAAGAGAAACTGACAGTAATGAAAAGCTGGTGACAAGCTTGATCCCCATAAATTTGTATTTTATTAGGGCTTAAACTTAAGGTTAACCAGAAAGAGAAGGGAAGAAAAGAGACGAAAACCTTAAAGGTGGTTCAAGAAAGATCATGGCAACATCAAGTTTCTCCTTAGCTAGCTAAGATGGCAGTGGGCTGTTTCTTTCTTTCTCGCTCTGTAAATGTGTACACTTCATTATGTGTAAGTTCTTAAACCTTTCATGATAACAGCATCTCATATGGAATTCATCCAGGACTTCTTGGAAGATATACTTAAGAAGGAAGGATGGTTTCTTCCTTTATAATAGTGTATTAGTCCTCTAATATTTCAGGACGCAACTCACTTTAGCCTGTCCTTATCCTTCAGAAAGCCTGAACTGTATATTCTAAGCTTTGGCATCATCTCCCATGGGCCAAGTCCTTTACGACAAAACATGAATTAAAAAGGAATTAATATATATGCTGTGATGTAATTTAAACCAGAGGGCAATTGTATGTGTATGAAAAAGTTCCTTTTTTCCTCTTCATCCTTTTAGACCCCCAAAACTTTGTCTAAAACAGTTAATGTGTTCTGGGATTTATAGGAAAATTTATTATCTTAAAGATAAAATAAAATTTTACATTGTATACAGCCTAGGACAGGCTCTGAGAATAAACGTAATTCTCCTAAATTATAAGGAAACATAATTTCTGGGTAAGTTCTTGTATCACTGCCATGTAACCTTCAGTCAACCTAGAAATCACAAGGGACTTTTGATTCTAAACAGTAAAGTTCGAG
Source organism: Bos indicus (assembly GCF_029378745.1). NCBI lineage: Eukaryota > Metazoa > Chordata > Mammalia > Artiodactyla > Bovidae > Bos > Bos indicus. Next base: position 20,765,020 of record NC_091777.1, on the reverse strand, counting down.
AGAGTCTTATATCCACAGCGACCAAATTCATAAGTTTACTTAAAGACAAAATGGGCGTGGGGGTGGGGAAATGAACAGAACACAAAGACAGACAAATTAGTCATCTCTTATCACAGCGAGCCAATGTTAATTAAAACATCATTGCAAATGTATATCAGCAAGGAAACTTCTGCCGGTTTAGGAAGCATGTACCTATATAATCATAAAGATATCTTGGTTATTTATCAGCTGCTTGGATCTTATCCTTTGCCTCAGCAAGCAAGTCACCGCTCTCATTTTATTACAGGCGCTCGACATAATCCATCATAAAGAGGAGGGAAACGTATGGGACCTTGTTTGGACTTCTGTAATGAATCCTTCAGAATGATTCCTTCAGAAGGAATACTATTTCCTTCAAAAGTTCTTTGGGGTTTTACTGCAGTCTGTTTGTGTATTCTCCCCAGTAATCACGTGAGCAATATTCATATTGGTAAAATGGCTTTGAAGGGTTCTTGCCTCAGAAAATTGCTGAAAGACCACGCATGCCAGTGATTAACGGTGTTCTTGTATAGCTGGGCTCCTCTGGCATGCTGGCTGCTTCTTGCATGAGGAGGGTGTAGGATGGCCTCTTTCCCAGAGCCCAGGGCTCCTCCCCATTGTTGTTTTGTTTGGTTTTCTTTTCAATGAAAGATTTGCCACTAGTGATTCTCACTCTCCAACTGCCAAAATCCCTTTAACTCCTCTCTGGTACACAAACCAGAGGTTTGAAGCCCAGGGCCCGTGTGCCAGGTTTGGCTCACAGCTGGGTTTTGCTGGTTGTGCACAGTTAAAAAATACTGCCAAAAGAATGTGTAAATGCTTAAAAATGATAAGTTTTCACATCCAATGCTGGGTTTATAGAGTAGTTTTTAGATTTTTTCCCCCCCAAATCATGGAAACCACTGTACCAAATTTTCCTCTTGAAAGATTAGAAGAACTAGCCATCTGGGCCCACCTTCCTGCATGGCAGCCAACCTCATCCTGCATGGTGAAGGGTATCTAAATGCAGCCCCATTATTTAGGATAGTTGATTTTAATCATTGAAGTACCCGCCTGGCTCTTTTATAGGCTCTGAATTTGGTGCCTATATCTGAGATAACCAGTTCTAGAGTCAAGGTATCGGGAAGTTAGTTTGTTGTTGAATTAACAGGAGATTAAGCAGTAGATATGTGAATTTCAATTTGTTTCATGTTGCCTTTAGTTTCTTAGGACTCCTTTTCCAGGCATGCCTAACTCTTATAAGCTATTTTGTAGTCATAATCATTAAAAATAACTTATTTGAGGACTTATGTGATGGTCCAGTGGTTAAGACTTCACCTTCCAGTGTCAGGGGTGTGGGTTCAATCCCTAGAGCTAAGATGCCACATGGCTTATGGCAAAAAAATCAGAACATAAAACAGAAGCAGTATTGTAACAAATTCAGTAAAGACTTTTTAAAAATGGTCCACATCAAAAAGTATTAAAAAAGCAAAAACAGGCTTATTCATCTTTCCCTCCCTCAGCCCCAGACATGAGGTCTAAGTCCATGCACTGTGTGTATTCTATGATTTGATGAATGAGGGAATGAGTGAGTGAATGAGACTCTTGTTAGAGGCTAACAGAATTTACATCTGATAAGTATATGAAAATATATTACTTGAAGACTTCCTCTACCTCTTGCTCTAATGATGACTGCTGAATCTCCCCTCTAACCTATACTCATTCCTCTGAAACCCCAGTGCCAAAACCACGAGGCATGTAATCCTTCTTAGACAAATTAATTATTAATAGTTGATGAAGTTTCAAAAATGGTAGCTAACGTCTATTGAACGCGTATGATGTACCAGGCACTGATCTAAGTACTTTCTATGAATTAACTCAAAACTTTAGTATCATTTTACACATGAGAAAACCACAACAGAAAGATTTTTTTACCTGAGTCTAGTAAAATTTGGAGCTGGCCTGTGAACCAGGTACGTAGGCTTTGGTTTTTATTTGTTCGTTTTTGGTTTTGGCTTTATAAGTAAGGTATTATTTTTTGAACTGCAATCATATACTGGCTGTGCATCTCTGTAGGGGAGGGTATACTTCCTTAAGCCTGACTTCATTGTCTCAATCAGTTTAACCTTACGAGTAAAAAAGGTAAACCTATCTAGTTATGACTAGACTTTAATTTTAGGAGGATTTTAAAGAACCAGTGGGCAGTAGGAACAGGAATCACATGAGCCCAGAGTATCTGGCCTTTAGAGAGTTGCTCCTTTTGATATAGAGGCTCTTGGTATTGTTAGATGATGCTAACTGCTATAAGTAATAGACCCAGTCTATATATTGCTAAGTCGCTTCAGTTGTGCCCGACTCTGTGCGACCCCATAGACGGCAGCCCACCAGGCTCCCCCGTCCCTGGGACTCTCCAGGCAAGAACACTGGAGTGGGTTGCCATTTCCTTCTCCAATGCATGAAAGTGAAAAATGAAAGGGAAGTTGCTCAGTCGTGTCCAACTCTTCTCGACTCCATGGATTGCAGCCTACCAGGCTCCTCCATCCATGGGATTTTCCAGGCAAGAGCAGTGGAGTGGGGTGCCATTGCCTTCTCCGCAGTCTATATATATATAATGGTGCAAATGTAGAAGTATAGTTTTCCCTTGTGTAGACTTAGGTAGGCATTCTGGTTAAGTGGGCAGTTCTCCTCCATACAAATATGCAGGGATTCAGGCTGATGAAACCTCTTTCATTTTCAACCCATTATGTAAGATGTTGTGAGAATGCTGCCCTTTCATCCAAGCAGAAGCAGAGAATATAGAGGAACCCACAGATGAAGGTTTTATGGACCAATCCTGGAAGTGACTCATATCACATCCTGCCATGTTCATTGATATGAATTTTATTATTTGACGAAGAATTGATGCTTTTGAACTGTGGTGTTGGAGAAGACTCTTGAGAGTCCCTTGGACTGCAAGGAGATACAACCAGTCCATTCTGAAGGAGATCAGTCCTGGGTGTTCTTTGGAAGGAATGATGCTAAACCTGAAACTCCAGTACTTTGGCCACCTCATGCGAAGAGTTGACTCATTGGAAAAGACTCTGATGCTGGGAGGGACTGGGGGCAGGAGGAAAAGGGGATGACAGAGGATGAGATGGCTGGATGGCATCACCGACTCGATGGACGTGAGTTTGAGTGAACTCTGGGAGTTGGTGATGGACAGGGAGGCCTGGTGTGCTGTAATTCATGGGGTCGCAAAGAGTCAGACACGACTGAGCGACTGAACTGAAGTGAACTGAACTTTAAATGAAATCCCATGGACGGAGGAGCCTTGTAGGCTGCAGTCCACGGGGTTGCTGGGAGTCAGACGTGACTGAGTGACTTCACTTTCACTTTTTACTTTCATGCATTGGAGAAGGAAATGGCAACCCACTCCAGTGTTCTTGTCTGGAGAATCCCAGGGACTGGGGAGCCTGGTGGCTCAGACATGACTGAAGTCGGACACGACTGAAGCAACTTAGCAGCAGCAGCAGCAGCAGTAACTTTAAATGAACACTGAGAAATGTAGGTTTGCTGTTTGCCAGGAAGAACAGAAAACAAGGACTTTGGTGGACAGTTCACCACCATCTCTTATCATTCCTGAAGTGGAAGATATTTATGTAAGGAAGATTTGCCTAGACTATATGTTTAAGAAACACCAACATTATACAACCAATTATACAACCAATTCAGAGTCTTTGAAAGTTTGTAGGCATACTGTTTTTTAGAAATTGTGCTGAGAGGTATCTTTGGAAAACATTTTAGTACCAGCAGTATTCATTGAAAGATCAACACTCCAAAACTCTAGGGAATGAGTCTTTATAGAGAATATTAGAGAATTTTTTAAAAAACTTAGAGAAAATTGAGAATATTTTTTCAGAGTCCTTTCCATACATCCCAAATTAACAGATATAGCTCTAGGGTCACTACTAATGCAATCAAAGTGTTGGTCAGTTTCTGCTTCCTTTGTAGGGGGCAAGAGATAGCAAAACAAAATTTCATACATTTGACTTTTGATATTGATAATGTTTCCCAGGAAAATTTTATTTTATCTTTGTTAGTTTGTCTTGCTTTTCCATGAAGTCTAAAGGATAAAATGAAGGAAGGACAAGTTGTGAAAACTTGATCAACCTGAAAATTTATCTATTGGGCATTCCTTCTTTGCTTTAACTGGCAGGAACTAAGACCAAATAGAAATTTTTCTGACTCATCTTCAGCTTGATGTTTTCACACCACTGTTTGTCTTCTGATGAAAGCTGTGTAGGACATCCTTAGCTCTGAGAGTATGGTCTCTAACTATCATTTCCACTGAAGAAAAGGCTTATTCCAAGTCTTATGGGCAAATAAGGTCTATTTCCTTAGCAAGGCATGCCTAGACAATTTTTTTTTTATTCCAGAAAGGAAAAAAGATGTAAAAGATTACTGAGTTTATGTCAAAAGGACTCAGAAGTCAGAGAACTCAGAAGATTCCCAGTAGCCAAAATGGGATAACTGGAGCATTAAATGAGTAATAAGTACAATAGATTGAATATATTATAAATGCTGAAATCCATGAGATCATATTGATATGAAAACCACCACACAAACACATAAACAGCTAACAACCAAAGTCTCAGTGTTCCTTTTTGGAGGTTGATAGGAAGCACATTATTTTGAAAAAATAATAAAGAAAATAATTAAGCATTGGTCCTGCATTTCATCTATGAATTGTTCATTAAGGTAATCAAGTAGTTAATTATTAATAGTAAATGGCAATTTCTCTTTATACAAGTATCACAGCTTCTGGAACAAATGAATGATAAAATTAGAACAGCACTGTTTTGTGGTCCCTAATGAGATAATTGGAGAAGGAAATGGCAACCCACTCCAGTATTCTTACCTGGGCAATCCCATGGACAGAAGGGCCTAGTGGGCTATAGTTCATAGGGTCACAAAAGAGTCAGATACGACTTAGCACCTAAGCAACATCGAGATAATGGGTTTAGGTACTAATTAGCAATGACTGCTAAGATCCCAGAAAGAAAGACACCAGATTTTAGGTGCCTCCCATTGGAAGAATACATTTCTTAAGAAGTAACCTTGATGATGTTTTGTTTTGCTTTTTAATTGACTCTTCTTAAGCACAGAGAACAGAATGGTGGTTTCCACAGGTAGGGGTAAGCAGTGAGGGAAATGAGTGAAGGTAAAAAAAAAAATAGCAAGAGTCTCTGAAATTTTAGTAAAAGGCTTTAAAAATATACTCTATCTTTTAATGTCCTTTTAAATTTCTGTATTCTAAGTTGCTTACTGAGATCAAAGCTCTGAAAACCCCTTTTCCTAGTGATTTGCTATGCTTCCTGTTATTGTGTAACAGGCACTGTGTAGCTTCTTTAGATTTCTTTGCCTTGGCGGTCAGGAAGCTCAAGTTTTATGCTTAATTTAGATTTTACTGCATATAAATTCCTACTGAAAAAATTTAATATGATCAGACCTCTAGAAATAGCTACCAACATACTAGAAATGTAGGGAGCAGAGGAAATCTTCAAAAACACCATGGAGATAGAAAGAGTAAAATCCAAATTGTGGGAAACACGTAGGACAAATAATATGGTTTCCTCTACAAATGAATTACAAAAATGTAGCTTAAAATAGTTGTAAAGAGCAATCAAATACAATGCATGAATGTTGCATGGATCCAAATTTAAATAAAAACATATTTACTTTTATGCGGTATTTATGAGAAAATTGGAGAAATGTGACTGCTGATTGGCTATTGAATGTAATTAAAAATCATTGTCAATTCTGACTGCAAAAGTGGTATTATGTGTGTGTTTTATGAGTCTTTATATTTTAGAGATACATACTAAAATATTTATGGGTCAAATTACATATGCCTGGGATTTGCTTCAAAATAACTGAGTGAGAAAGATTAGGGTAAATGAGATTGACCATGAAGTAATGATTGCTAAAGATAGGTAATTGGTATGAGGGCTCCTTGTTGAATAAATGTTTAAAATTTTAGAAGTTTAGAAAGAAAAGAAAAAAGAAATGAAAATAAAAGGAAAAAACAAGAGTGGTTAAGAGGGAAGGCTCAGAGCCAAGCTGCCTGGGTTCAAATCTTATTTTTATCATTGTGAGCTGTGTGATCCCAGACAAGGGGGTCCTGACAATTACCTAAGCTTTTGCTGCCTTGGATTCCTGACCTGAAAAATGGGTTTAGTAATAGCACTCATTTCTTTAGGCTGTTTATTTATTTATTTAAATCTGCGGTGAGTCTTCGCTGCTGTGCAGGCTTTCTCTAGTTCCAGGAGGTGGGGGCTACCCTCCAGTTGTGGTGTGAGGGATTCTCATTGCAGCAGTGTCTTCTGATGTGGAGCACAGGCTCTAAGTGCAAGGCTCAGGAGCTGTGGTACATGGGCTTAGGTGCTCCACAGCATGTGGGATCTTCCTGGACCAGGGATCGAACTGGTGGCCCTGACATTGCAAGGTGGATTCTTAACCACTGGACCACTAGGGAAGCCCACTCATTAGGTTTTGAGTAATAAATAAGCTGGGAAGCAGTTTGTACATTTCTGACATGAAACAGATGCTCATAAGTGTTTGCTATTATTATAATTATCATTAGACACACCATCATTAGACATGGCTTTAGACATGCCATTTACCCTGGAACTGATTGTGTCATGGGGAGCACATCCATGGTACCAGGGCAGGTTTTGGTTACCTGAACCAGAATGGACCCCTGTGGGCCTCCAAGGTAACCAAATCTTCTTCTTTAGCCAAGATGGCACACAGAATTTAGGCCATAATTTTGAAACCTGCTCTCTGGCCTTTTGGTGTTCTGGCTTCCCAATTCAATCTGTTTCCAGTAACACATTAACCCTTCATCCATTCTTGTCTTTGTTTCTTTGCTTTTGTTGATATCTCATCTCTTCACGAAAATTAGAGATGCCAAGGGAACATTTCATGCAAAGATAGACACAATAAAGGAGATAAATGGCATGGAGTTAACAGAAGCAGAAACTATTAAGAAGGGGTGGAAGAATACACAGAACTATATAAAGAAGATCTTAATGACCCAGATAACCATGATGGTATATTCAGTCACCTAGAGCCAGACATCCTGGAGTATGAAGTCAAGTGGGCCTTAGGAAGCATCACAGTGAACAAAGCTAGTTGAGATGATGGAATTCCAGCTGAGCTATTTCAAATCCTAAAAGATGATGCTGTTAAAGTGCTGCACACAATATGCTAGCAAATTTGGTAAACTTGGCAGTGGCCACAGGACTGGAAAAGGTCAGTTTTCATTCCAATCCCAAAGAAAGGCAATGCCAAAGAATGCTCAAACTACTGCACAATTGCACTCATCTCACACACTAGCAAAGTAATGCTCAAAATCCTTCAAGCTAGGCTTCAACAATATGTGAACTGAGAACTTCCAGATGCTCAGGTTGGATTTAGAAAAGGCAGAGGAATCAGAGAGCAAATTTCCAACACCCATTGTATCATAGAAAAAGCTAGAGAATTCCAGAAAAAAAATCTTCTACTTCATTGACTATGCTAAAACCTTTGACTGTGTGATCACAGCAAACTGTGGAAAATTCTTAAAGAGATAGGAATACTAGACCACCTGACCTGCCTCCTGAGAAATCTGTATGCAGGTCAAGAAGCAACAGTTAGAACTGGGCATGGAACAATGAACTAGTTCCAAATTGGGAAAGGAGTACCTCAAGGCTGTATATTGTCACCTTGCTTATCTAACTTATATGCATAGTACATCATGTGAAATGCCTGGCTGGAAGAAGCACAAATTGGAATCAAGATTGCAGGGAGAAATATCAATAACCTTAGGTATGCAGATGACACCACCCTTATGGCAGAAAGCAAAGAGGAATTAATGAGCCTCTTGATGAAGGTGAAAGCGGAGAGTGAAAAAGCCGGCTTAAAACTCAATATTCAGAAAACTAAGATCATCGCATCTGGTCCCATCCCTTCATGGCAAATAGATGGGGAAGCAATGGAAACAGTGACTAACTTTATTTTCTTAGGCTCCAAAATAACTGTGGATGGTGACTACAGCCATGAAATTAAAAGACTCTTGCTCCTTGGAAGAAAAGCAATGACAAACCTAGACAGCACATTAAAAAGGAGAGATGATACTTTTCCTACAATGGTCCATCTAATCAAAGCTATGGTTTTTCCAGTAGTCATGTATGGATGTGAGATCTGGACAATAAAAAAGGCTGAGCACTGAAGAACTGATGATGCCTTCGAACCGTAGTGTTGAAGAAGACTCTTGAGAGTCCCGTGGACAGCAAGGAGATCAAATCTGTCAATCCTAAAGGAAATCAACCCTGGATATTCATTGGAGGGACTGATGCTGAAGCTCTAATACTTTGGCCTCCTGAGTATATCAGTGAAGAGCTGATTCATTGGAAAATATCCTGATGCTAGGAAAGATTGAAGGCAGGAGGAGAAGGGGACAACAGAGGATGAGATGGTTTGATGGTATCACTGACTCAATGGACATGAGTTTGAGCAAACTCTGGGAGATGGTGAAGGGTAGGGAAGCCTCGCATGCTGTAGTCCATGGGTCTCAAAGAGTTGGACACAACTGAGCGAATGAACAACAACAGGTCTAGAAAGTCTTTCTTCGTCCTCTGCCAAGCTTGGTCATTCTGAATGTCTGGGTCCTATCCGTGTTGGCCAAAGAACCCTTTCCTGAATGAAAGTCTACTCTGACCTCCTCCTCCTCCTCCATACTGCAAGATATTGACTGTATGTACCATGCAATCTAGTTTTTCATTATGTTGTGCTCAAAAGAGATCCTACTGTGTAATATCTTCCCAACCCTCCTTTCAGTGACATCACTTTGCTGGCTTGACATTGGCTGTATCCATGTTGAACGTATTTGTTTTTCATTGTTCAGTTGCTAAGTTGTATCCTACTCTTCACAACGCCACAGATCACAGCTTTGGCAAGCTTCCCTGCCCCTCACCACTTCTGGAGTTTGTCCAAGTTCATGTCCATTGCATTAGTGATGCCATCCAACCATTTCATCCTCTGTCACCATCTTCTCCTTCTGCCTTCGATCTTTCCCAGCATCAGGGTCTTTTCCAACGAGTTGGCTATTTGTATCAGGTGGCCAAAGCGTGGGGAGTATTTATACCACAGCAAAGACTGCAAGCCAGTGATCTTCTTCCTTCTCTGTGAGCAGGTTATTAAACATTACCATCACAAGAGTAGTTATATGTCCCCACAGCTATCTGCAATGGACTGAATGTTTGTGTCCCCTCCAAAAAATAATTTATATGCTGAAATTCCAATCCCCAATGTGATAGTGTTAGGAGGTCAGACTTTTAAAGGTGATTAGGTCTTGAGAGTGGGGCCTTCATGAACAAGACCCTTATGGACAAGGACAAGACCCTTCATGAACAAGGACCCACAGTGCCCTTATGAAGAAACCCCAAAGCGTTGTCTGGCACCTTCTCTGCCATATGAGGACACAGTGAGGAGTAAACAGTCTGCATCTCAGAAACATGCTCTTACCAGGATCTGACCATGCTGACTTCCAGCCTTTAAAATGCAAAAAATAAATAATGTTGTGCATAAACCACCTGGTCTATGATAATGGATTATAGAAGCCTGAACTAAAATATTTCCCCTCTCTCCATCTGCATATCTACCCTGTGCCTCACACTGAGTGGTCCATCGAAGTCTCCAATAATTGCATGAATGATTGCTGAATGCTACTTGTGTTTTTTACTTCTTCTCCCAAGTTGGCGAATGTGCATGCTAAGTTGCCTCAGTCATGTCTGACTCTGTGAGACCCTATGGACTGTAGCCTGCCAGGCTCCTCTGTCCATGGGTCTCTCCAGGCAAGAATACTGGAGTGGGTTGCCATGCCCTGCTCCAGGGGATCTTCCCAACCCAGGGATCGAACATGTGTCTCTTATGTCTCATGCATTGACAGGCTGGTTCTTTACCACTAGCACCACTTGGGAAGCCCCCTCCCAAGTTGAAAACACCTTAAAAGTAGAAACCATGTCTCATTCTCCATACTGCCTAAGAGAGTGGTGCATGCAGTAGGTGGTCAGGAAAAACGTTATCGATCGATTACAGAAAGCAGTTTAATAACATCCTCCAGTGTGAAGCAGAAGATCCACTTTTCTTGTTTTTATGGTTGACAATGCACAGATACTCAGACCCAAAGATGTGAAGGACAGTTTTACAGCTTTTTAAAGTAAACCAAAATCCTCTTTAGGCAGCATCTTTCAAGTCTTTGAACAGCCCAACAAGGTTTCCTCTATGCCAAGCCATGATCACCTTGGGGGATTTATGATGAGGTCCTTTCTCATAATTGCAGGGCTGGGCTTGAAGCGAAGTTCCTGTGCAAAGCTTTGCCTGCTTTTGGAGGCTTTATTAATCTTGGCAAATGGGAACAAGGCCAGAAGCCAGGACTGCAGCTGAGGGCCACAAGTCCCCTCCCTGTTCCTTCAGACTCAGGCACAGGCTTGGCCAGCTTCAGAGAGGTGGGGGAGAGAAGTCACTCCCACGTAAGGTCTCTGCCCGTTCAGACCCCACACCTGGCCACACTGGGAAGTAGTGGGTGGCTGTCCCTTGAAGAGGCCATTCGCCTTTAATATTTTACTTGAAGATTCTTTCTTTAATGTTTTCCCATGATGTATGGAATGTGCACAGTTTATGAAAGAAGCAATTAAGTGGGTGGAACCTGTAAATCAGGCTGATACTTAAAAGTATGCTCATTTACTGCTGTGCCATTATAATTATTCTGCTCACCCTCTCCCAGCCCACCCCTCTCCCAATCCCACTGACTCCTCAGGGGTGCAGGGTTTCTGCTTCTGAGGCTTCTTCACCCTTCCTTCTGTACATCTGAGCTTTGGGGACCATCTGAATTCAGGTTGCTTCTCCAGTGGATAAAACTGGCCTGCCCTGTCTTTTCACCATTACTGTCATAACCAGCCTCTGCACATTTCCTTCATAAATGTTTATAAATCTGTTCCTCTCCATGAACTCATCAAACCTCAAATTCTTGTACTACCTATGGGGCTTACTTGTAAGATTCCAAGTACTGAATAAAGATTAAGGTCTTTGGAGGTAGAGGCGGCTTTCAAACTCCATCACCTTCCAAAGCAGAGCACTAGGGTCACTGTCTGAACTCTTTGAGCCATGGTTTTGTCACCAATGAAATAGCAAAATAGGGAGAATTGTACCTTCCAGAAAGAGCTGTTTAGGCACTCAAATGAAGTCATGTGTTTGTACTTTAAGAGTTGGGATGTACATTCATGCATGCTAAGTTACTTCAGTCATGTCCTACTCTTTGTGACCCTATGGACTGCAGCCTGCCAGGCTCCTCTGTTCATGGGATTCTCCAGGCAAGAGTACTGAAGTAGGTTGTCATGCCCTCCTCTAGGGGATCTCCCTGACCCAGGAATCGAACATCTCATGCACTGGCAGTTGGGTTCTTTACCACTAGTACCACCTGGGAAGCCCAATAGTTGGGGTAGGGAGTGGTAACTGCCATGCAAACTCCAAAGTCTCATTAGCTTAATCAAATAGGAGCTGATTTCTCATTCACATAAACTCTAATTGAGAGTGTGATGGGACGCCTTCCCTGCAATGACTCAGGCACTCAGGCTGCTTCCACCTGAGCTGATTTCCTTATCCAAGAGCCTCAGAGTCCTCCAGGGAGCAGTCTGCAGATGAAAGGACAGAGGACCTGGAGGTTAGGATTAAGCCTGAAGTTGCATATGTCCCTTCCATCTTGCATTCCACTGGCCAGATCAGACACCTGGCCTCATTCAACTGCAGAGGAGGCTAGAGGATGCTGTTTCTCTGCTGCTGCTGCGTCGCTTTAGTCGTGTCCGACTGTGTGCGACCCCATACACAGCAGCCCACCAGGCTTCCCCGTCCCTGGGATTCTCCAGGCAAGAACACTGGAGTGGGTTGCCATTTCCTTCTCCAATGCATGAAAGTGAAAAGTGAAAGTGAAGTCGCTCAGTTGTGTCCAACTCTAGTGACCCCATGGACTGCAGCCCACCAGGCTCCTCCATCCACGGGATTCTCCAGGCAAAAGTACTGGAGTGGGGTCTCTATGCATCCACAAAGAGAAGAAAATAGGATTAAGCAAACATGTAACACTGTCTCTACTATAGGATCCAGAAAATGTCCTTCCCATCTGCAAATGGGTGGTTAGAGGGTGAAAAATCTGCCTACAATGTGGGCCACCCAGGTTTGATCCATGGGTAGGGAAGATCCCCTGGAGAAGGAAATGGCAACCCACTCCAGTATTCTTGCCTCGAGAATCCCATGGACAGAGGAGCCCAGTGGGCCACAGTCCATGGGGTCTCAGAGTCAGACATGACTGAACGACTAACATTTTCATTTTTCAGGCACATAGTTCAGAGGATCAGCCCAATAACCTAAGGTGACAAAGCAGGAAGTAGTAAATCTAGGACTCAAACCCTAATCATCTGACCCCTGGAGACTTCTCTCCAGGTACCTTATGCATTGTTACAGGGAGGGCAAATGAGATGCACTTTGTATACAAACTCTTGTCAACTGCTAGCGGGTGGGAAAGTGCTGGTGTGAAAGGCTTCTGAAGCAATGCTGTTATCGATTAGTTATGTCCGCTGGATTTAGAAGGAGGCAGTAGTATCCCTGTCACTCCTGTTCCTGCTCTAACATCCGCTCTAGTAGTGCATATTCCTGGTGTCCTGCTGCTGCTACTGCTAAGTCGCTTCCGTTGTGTCCGACTCTGTGCAACCCCATAGACGGCAGCCCAGCAGGCTCCCCCATCCCTGGGATTTTCCAGGCAAGAACACTGGAGTGGGTTGCCATTTCCTTCCCCAATTCCTGGTGTATAGTTCTCTTCAGTTCCTTTCCCAAGCAGACAGAAGTTCATAGGCCTGAATACGGCATTTTTCCTAGTGCTGTACCAGTACTGTAAATGGACCTCTCTGTTTTTAACCCAAAAGAGTAACTAAAAGTGAACAGTCTCAAGACTAAGGCAGACCAGCGAGGGAACCATAATCCATCAGAGGCCTTCACCCGTGACATTCACTTTTTCATTTACCTGTGTTGTCCTTTCTGGCTAGGATGGTCTTTTTTTATTCTATATTTGTATACCTACCAAAATCTAATTTGTACCCTAATGTCCACCTCAAATGCAGGCTCCTCCTTCAGAAAATTTCCTTCTAGCCTTAACAGCGGAGAAGGCAATGGCACCCCACTCCGGTACTCCTGCCTGGAAAATCCCATGGACGGAGGAGCTTGGTAGGCTGCAGTCCATGGGGTTACTGAGGGTCGGACACGACTGAGCTACTTCACTTTCACTTTTCACTTTCATGCATTGGAGAAGGAAATGGCAACCCACTCCAGTGTTCTTGCCTGGAGAATCCCAGGGACGGGAAGCCTGGTGGGCTGCCGTCTATGGGGTTGCACAGAGTCGGACACGACTGAAGGGACTTAGCAGCAGCAGCAGCTTTAACAGAGTTTATTGAAATCCCCCTCCCCTGGGAAGGACCTATTCGTCTCTTATCATCCTCAGCCTGGATCTTCCTGACCCAGGTGGTGCTAGTGGTAAAGAACCCACCTGCCAGTGCAGGAGATGTAAGAGACACGGGTTCGATCCCTGGGTCAGGAAGATGCTCTGGAGAAGGAAATGACAACCCGCTCCAGTATTCTTGCCTGGAAAATCCCATGGACAGAGGAGCCTGGCAGCCAACAGTCCATGGAGTCATAAAGAGTCAGACATGATTGAAGCAACTTAGCACAGTTATTGTTAGTATTATCACAATTATGTTTACCTCTTTCTAACCTAGACTACACGATCCTAGGAGGCAGGAAATATGTTGCCTTTACTAGCTTTCTTGCTTCCCCGCCCTAATCCACAGCCCATTCCCAAACACACACACATTCACTGGCACATTACCAGCCATTAGGAAGTGTCAACAAATTTTTGTGTAGTGGAGAGATAGCTAGGTGGACAGTGGTGGGAGGGGTGGTCCCCTGTGCCCTGACAATTACATCCATCAGGAGATAGTTTCTGAGAGAGGCCAGCCTCTGAAAGGAAAATTTTCCAACAGTAATTTGCTCTTATACATTAACCATAGCAATGGCCTATGGTTAATGGAGATGTGATGGAAATTTACTAGAAGCCCAGCAAGTTTAACAGCACCTCTCATCAGACAGTTTCGTGCATGGAGAGAAAACAAGCTCAGAATAAGGTAGCCTCTCCTGGACTTGCACCTCTATCATTAACTCCATGATCTCTAGTTGTTTGCTTCTCAGAAGCCCAGTTGTCACACAAGTAAAATGGGGATCATATCTCCAATTCATGGCTGCTGTGAGACAAAACATGTCCATTTCATGGCACAGGGCTTTCGACTCAGTCATGAGCAGTTAATATTATTATTATCCTGCAGTGGGACACACTGGCAGGTATCTACTCAAAGTGACTTTGCCAGACACAGACAGCTGTGTCAGTCCCCTGAGTGTCCCTTCACTCTAGTGCTTTTTTCTAAGGGCAGTGCCAGGGTTCTCTACGCTGTTGGGTGATCGAGTCCAGTTTAAGAGTTTATCCGAGATTTATTGACTGAATATACATTAAGAAGTATGTATATATAGAACATTGTACTAGATGCTGGAAAGTGAAAGTGTTAGTCGCTGAGTTGTATCCAACTCTTTGCTCCCCACGGACTGTAACCCACCAGGCTCTTCTGTCCATGGAGTTCTCCAGGCAAGAATACTGGAGTGGGTTGCCATTTCTGTCTCCAGGGGATCTTCCCAACCCAGGGACTGAACCCAGGTTTCCTGCATTGCAGGTGGATTCTTTACCATCTGAGCCACCAACAAAGCCCACTAGATTCTGGGACAATAGCAATGGAAGGAAACAGAATCCTTGTTCACCAGAGGGTACAGTGTGGAGGGTCACTGGATAGATGGCTGAATAAACATTATCCGGGGTAGTGTCATCCTAAATGAGGGGTCAAAACATGTGACCAGAGCTCCAGTGGGCCATGTGACCCTTGCCAATCACTTCATTCCTCTGAGCCTGAGCTCCTCTTATATAAGGTCATCCTCAACCTTCTTTGCTCTGAGGGAGCTTTTCAGGATTGCATGAATGCTTCCATCTATAGGAAGGGCTTTGGAAGGAAAGAGAATCCTGGGAAGGCCAGGGGTTCAGAAGACCCCTCTGAACATAGCCCTTTCTTGTAGAATATTGTTTGAGCAGAGTTTCCAACCAAGTGTCCCTTCAGAGAGCAAGTAAGCTTGGATGTCCGGAGAGCCCATCCTGGGAAGAAACGGATGCTGTTTCTCATTCTCCTGTAGGATCTGCTGTAGAATTGCTGCTCCAAGTTAGCTTTCCTTGACTGTGTGGTCAGATGCTCTACCTGTCTCCTTATCATCCCATCTCTTCCCACGAAGGTCATTTCGCACATAGCTGCCAGGGAGTTAAATATGATGTGTTTGTGTTTGTGTGGTGTGTTTGTGTGTGTGAGCACATGTACACATGTGTGTGTGTGTGTGTATGGAGGGGTATGGGTTTGCTTTTATACATTAGCTCTGCTGAGAATTTCATCTGCAGAACTTTGGGTGGGCCTTGTGGATGCTCAGGATATTTAATGGGGGGGACATGATTTGTGGACATGGTCCTCAAACAATGACGATAATGGCAGCGGCAACGATGACATCCATAAATCGCTCTTAAATCCTTACTCCTCTGTGGACCCATTTCAGGTCTCTTGTTTTACTTACTTGGCAACTCAACAAGGTAAGTAATGCTGCTGTTGCTTTTGGTGCATTATTTCAGTGACTTTCCAGGATGCTACGTAAGATAATAACAGTGGTTATCATTTACAGAGCACTTGGTTGGGAGAAAGCACTGTTGTCTACGCGTTATGTCTTGACTCAAGTAATATCCTATAACATCCCCATGTTTCAGATGGGGAAACTAGGGCACAAAAAGGTGATATAATTTGCTAGACTACCAACCAAGCAGTGGCATGCTGGCAAATCCCAGGGCAGTCTGACTCTGAGCCACACTTGTAAGCTCCACCCATATGTGTCCGTTGTTTATTTTCTAGAGACTGTGGGAGGTGGAGGTGTGTCAATCTTGGGTCTCCTTTTATAGCAACTCTTTTAATCTGCACAGCAGGAACATCTCTGTCATTTCCCCTAACATTAATCTGACATATCTGCCTTTTGAAGGCCCTTTCTGATCTGCACAGCTCATTCTTCCTTCTCTATATTCCCTCTTCAGAGCTGGGGATGCTGGGGTAAGCATGGCCATGATACAGATGCGGAGAGCATTTTTATTTAGTCTCGGTCCACCTTGGAATCTCCTTCAAATGCAGATTCTGCTTCAGTGGTTCTGGAGAGTGGCCTGAGTATGTCCAACCAGCTCTCAGGTAGTGTTGAGGCTGCCGTTCTGGGACCACACACAGGGGAGTGAGTCTTTCCATTCATTCCCCTTTACCCCACCTTGTGGCACTGCCTTCTGTGTGCTCACAGGGCTCCCTGGCATTTTCCTTAAATCCAGCTCTTGACTCCAGCAGGTCCTACAGTGTGGACAGGGATTGCTGACCTCATCACCGGGTGAGTCAGAAAATCCAGGATGCCTCTCCTGGGAAGGTGAGGGCAGAAGGAGCCAGAACGCTCCTCAGTGCCCATGCCCCCGGGTCTTGTCACACCTCCAGCCCTCATCCCTTGGGCGAGCTCTTTCCACTTTGGATTTCCACTTTAAAGCACAAGTGGTCACCTCCAGGTCAGTTTCTAATCCTCCCCTAGGTAATTGGCCTCAATGAGGTGAGGGCTGGACAATTATACAGCCGCGGGGCCGCCCCTCCCCTTGCTGCATGCCTCAGACAGAGCTCATTTTATTTCTGGTTTTATGGGGTGCATTTATTGTTGGCCTTTGGGTTGTTGGTGTCTCCTATGCCCAGTGTGGGGGTTTTATATGGATACTAGGTCCGATTGCCCTTT
This sequence comes from Bos indicus, assembly GCF_029378745.1. Lineage (NCBI taxonomy): Eukaryota > Metazoa > Chordata > Mammalia > Artiodactyla > Bovidae > Bos > Bos indicus. Next base: position 20,748,019 of record NC_091777.1, on the reverse strand, counting down.
AGAAAGGTTCTGCTTTTAATTAAGCTTTTTACTCTAGTTGAGCATGGGGTTTCAGCATTTTAGTGCTTTAAAAATAAACATCTATAATCAGTTTTTAAATGGCCTTTATTATTACATATCCATAATCCAAGCTAAAATTAATCACCACAAAGCCTCTGCTCTCATCATAGGAAAAGTCTCTGTATTTCCCAATGAAAACAGGGAGTCATTCTTTTCTAGATGGCAAGAGAAGAAATATAGAACACCCTGTACACAAAGCGGCCCCGTACTCTTTTCACTAAGTCTCTCCTTCATAGGAGTTTCCAGAGAAAGGCCAAGACCTGCCTCTCCCTCCTGTTCAGTTCAGCTCCAGACACACAGATACACTCTATGCAAGGCTTCTCCAGTTCCCCCTCACTCATGACCTTCCCTCACCTTCAGATCCATCTGACCATCCAGAGTTTTGCAATCTCTTCTGTCCTATTGCAACTATTGGGTGACATTTTTCTTTGTTTTACCTATGTGTCCAGTCTCCCTAACAGGATTCATTCAACAATCACTCATGCACTTGGTTAACAAATATTTGTTGAGTATTTACTATGTATTAGACCACTAAATCGGAGAAGGCAATGGCAACCCACTCCAGTACTCTTGCCTGGAAAATCCCGTGGACGGAGGAGCCTGGTGGGCTGTAGTCCGTGGAGTCGCTAAGAGTCGGACACAACTGAAGGGACTTAGCAGCAGCAGCAGATCATTAAAGGGGCTACCCTGGTGGCTCAGATTGTAAAGAATTTGCCTTTAATGCAGGACACCCAGGTTTGATCCCTGGATTGGGAAGATCCCCTGGAGAAGGGAATGGCTACCTACTCCAATATTCTTGCCTGGAGAATTCCATGGACAGAGGAGCCTGGTGGGCTACAGTCTATGGGGTTGCAGAGAGATGGACACGACTGAGCAACTAACACTATACTATACTATAGACCATTAAAGATGCTGAGATATAGGTGTAACCAAGGCAAACACAGATCCCCAAATGGCGCTAGTGGTAAAGAACCCACCTGCCAATGCAGGAAACGTAAGTGACACGGGTTTAATCCCTGGCTTGGGAAGATTCTCCTGGAGGAGGGAATGGAAACCCACTCCAGTGTTCTTTCCTAAAGAATCCCATGGACAGAAGAGCCTGAAGGGCTATGATCCATAGGGTCACAAAGAGTCAAATACGGCTAAGCTACTTACCACTATGCATGCAAGGCAAACACATTCTACCCTCACAGAGTTTATAGTCTCACTTAATGATTTAATTACAATTGTTGTTGAGTCCCTAATTCATATCTGACTCTTTTGCAGCTCTGTTGACTGTAGCTTTCCAGGTTCCTGTGTCCATGGGATTTCCCAGGCAAGCATACTGGAGTGGGTTGCCATTTCCTTCTTCAGGGGATCTTCCCAACCCAGAGATTGAACCTGTGTCTCCTGCATTGGCAGGCAGATTCTTTACCACTGAGCCACTAGGGAAGCCTTAATTGCAATTACCTGTTATGACAGGAAAGCATGTAATGGTGGCCTGACCCATTTGGAACTGTGCACTTTTTGAGTCCAGGCACCAAGTTTTCTCTCTTTGAGCTGAGAGGTGATTTTAGCCTTCCTATGGAACAAGAAACATGATATAACTGATAGATCCCTGGGATAACTTTCCAGTATCTCCTTCTTCAGCACAAATAGAAACCATACCCCCATCTCTTACTTTCTATGCCAAATATATATCATATATTGTGGCCTCTCATCTCATATCCATTCTTCTGTTTGCTCTGTACCTCTTAATGTGAAAGTCTGCAAATTCTTTTTACTTAAATCTCCTTGCCTACTTGGTTCCAGGAGGCAGCATTCTTGACAGGGTAGAAGGCAGAGACAAGCTAGAAGCTTGTCTACTTTTGGTGACACTTCTGCAAACAGTAGCAGAGGTGACTCTCACACAGCTTCAGCATCTGGGTTTCCAGCAGCATCTCAGCAACAGCTCCACTAGTATTAGGGTCAACGGCATAGATCACTGGTTAGCACCGTAAGTTTATGCTTCCAGTAACAGGAGCAGTGAATTGGGGTTTTTGGGCTCCATCCCAGAGGCAGTAGTAGGTTTGCAGTTTCCAGATAATATCTATTTCCTGTTTTGATGTTCCAGCTTTCCCCAAAATGTTATAACTAATACCTTGAGCTAAACTCCTCTTGGCTTAAAAATCCAAAGTGGTTCATGTTTTCCTGACAGGACATAGATGGATAAGCTCATCACCACCACAGTCATTTGGCTGCCAACCCACAATTCCTAGCACATGCACTTCCTAATCATTTTTGAAGTCTACCTTTCCTCTCCACTGTCATTCCCATGTACTGGGTCTGAAATGTATTTTCTGGACTATAGCTAGTGCAACTCAAATGGTATCCTCTAAGTGCTAGTTTCTCTCTCTTTCTATCTCACCTCCCACCTATCTTCACAATTTTTCTGTGAATCTGAAACTGTTATATAAAATTTAATATGTAAAGTAAAAAAAGTTTTGTTTTTTTTTTTTTCCAGAAAAGCAATATCTTGGAGGAGACTCACAGTGTGAGAAACATTAAAGTAAGTCCTTCAGGCAGATAGAAGTGGTACCAAATGGGAATAAGGATCTACACACACACACAAATTCAGAGTTCCAGAAATGATAACCACATGGATATATATATGTAGGTTTTTGTTGTTGTTGTTATTTAAGTATCTTTAAAGTATAACTAACTCTTTATATGAGAATTGATACTATGTGATATAAGGTTAATAACGTGATGTAAAGTTTATAGCATATATAGAAATAAAATGTATGGTAACAATAACACAATGACTGAGAAAGGAGGAGTGAAGGTAATTATTCAAAAGTTCTTTTAGGCTACATGAGTTGGTAAATATTACTTGAAGGTAGATAGTGGTAAGTTTAAAGTGCACAGAAATTCTAAAGCAGCCAGTAAAATAACAAAACAGTTATAGTTAAAAAATCAGCTAAGGAGATAAAAAAGGAGTAATAAAAAGTACTTAATACCAAACTCTTGGAAAAAGAAGGAAAAATGAATATGAATAAATGAAATCAGTAAAAAGCAACTAGTAAAATAATATATTTATATTAATTATGCCAATAATTATATTAAATGTAAATGGTCTAAACAGTCTAATTAAAAAGCAGAGGTTGTCAAGTTGGATGAACAAACAAGAACCCAACTATATGCTGCCTACAATAGCTGTACTTTAAAATGAAAGTGAAAGTCGCTCAGTCCTGTCCAATTCTTTGTGACCCCATGGACTATATAGCCCATGGAATTCTCCAGGCCAGAATACCGGAGTGAATAGCCTTTCCCTTCTTCAGGGGATCTTCCCAACCCAGGGATCTTCCCTACCCAGGGATCAAACCCAAGTCTCCCACATTGCAGGCAGTCTTAACTAGCTGAGCCACTGAATAGACATAAATAGGCTAAAAGCAAAAGAATAGGAATGCCAGCCAAAGTAGATTTCAGAGCAAACAGTATTACTAAACACAAGAAAGTAACTTCGTAATGATAAAGAAGTTAATTTCATCAGGAATATTTTTGTGATGTTAAGAGTTTATACATTTAGTAGTAGATGTTCAAAATAGATGAAACAAGACTGATAAAACTGTAAAAAAAAAAAAAAAAAGATCCACAGTAACATTTGGAGATTTCAATAATTCTTAATAATCAATATAGCAAGTAGAGAGAAAGTCAGTAAGAACATAAAAGACTTTAAGAGAACCATTAGCCAACTATATCTAATTTTCAATTTATAGAAAACTATGCAACCAAAGCAGAATTCACATTGTTTTCCACACTGTGCATATGGAATGTTTAGCCATTAAGATAAACCATAATCTTCCAAAACTGATTTACTTACGGTTTGGCACACAAACTCTGAGTATTTGTGCCTTTGTGTCTTTTCACAGAGTTTCCTTTGGCATGAAATACTTTTCTCTGCTTACCCACCCTCACCTCCCTAACTCCTCTTCATCTTTCAAATCTGCTCAGCCATTACCTCCATTATAAGGCCTTCCTCAACTACCCCCTTCTCTTCTGTGTGATTGTAATACTTTGTGCATACATTTATCCTTGCTTGCATCATAGTATGTGAAATCATATGTATAGTTCTAATGCTTCTCCCACTGGATTATAAAGATTAGATCTAGGACAAAAAGCACATTATTATAATTAATAGCATATGATATAATTTCCTTATTAAAAATAGCTGTTTATTAATGAATACCTATTATGTGCCAAACACAAATATACATTTTTTTTAAATGTAGAGACGTTAAGAAACATTTATTAAATAACTTATATGTGTTGGACCCTGGGATACTTATAGAAAATGTCTTCCAAAATACATTTGGAAGGAAGTCCTATGGGCAAGATGATGTGACTCTTGACCTTTATTTTGTAGACTCACAAATCACTATAATTTTACAAATCAAACCAGGCAGTGTAAGGATGGCATTTGTCCCCACACACTAAGTAAATCATCTGAGTATTAGAAAACATAGCAATTTACTGTCTTTCAGCAACTTTTACTTCCAATAACACTACAAGTTGGGGGTGTTGACCATGTCCTAGTATAGACAGTCCCTCGGGTGGCCCCAGACGTGTCTTGCCGTGAGGGAACTAATGAAGCAAGAACCATTCTCTGACCTCTTGTGCCATTGATGAGAATAAATTACCCCATTCAACAGAGAAGAATATTTTTCATTCATTGATTTTTACAGTTATCCAATAATCTGGATTGCCTCTTGCACTTAATCTTTCACTTCAGAAGGAGAACGTGTCCCCACAAAGGGACACCCATTGTGATTCTCACAAACTTTGCATTTGATTTATCTGTGGCAGGCCAAGGAGAAAAACGAGATTTTTCATCAGGCGTGCCCTTAAATTGTCTGAATCCTTGTCAACAGCATCATTCTCACAAGGAAAAAGCCATGATTTGATATAGGACACAGGCCTAGATGGTTAGTAACATGATCCTAATGTCCTTTTTGGCTTGACTAGGTGGATCAAAAAGTTAGATTCACTTTTCTTGCTGCAGAAGTCCTATATTATTGGACTAGAAATGAAAACCATTTTTCTTCCTCAGTCAGGGAAGAAGAAATACATTTGCCAAGTCATTATATATAACAGATTGTAGCAGGAAGGTGCTTAGGAAAATGCCCAAGGCAGGCAGTTACCACACAGCACCAAGACAGCAAAACCCAATTGGCCTGGCAAGGGGAATTTGTTGTCTTTTCTGACGATGACACTTTTGAGGGTTTGCCACTTAGAGTGCCAAGAAAATGACTGACATGTAAATTGGCATCGTGGAAGTCCAGAGAACCTTAATACCTGCTACTAGGAAGTGAGTTCCTACTTCAGTTAGGTTCTCATGTGGCAAGACCTTATGAAAAATGCTTTCCTTTGTAAGTCCATGGCCTTTGAGGTGGCTAGGTCTGATGGTTTCAGGAACAAGCTCAGGCACATGGAAAGCTGAATTTTCAAACCTAAAGTTATAGGGGTAAGAGCATAATGAAAACAAGCATAATACGTACAAATCAAGGTCAAGAATGACAAAGCTAGTTGTTTCCTTCTTGGACAGACTATTTGGACAGGTCCCCCATACTAGTTAAATTGTGTTTATTAGATGATGATTAAACTGTTTTCCCTTTTATAATTCCAGCTAGAACTCCAGCCCCGTGTTACAGTTAACCATCGTCAACTGATCCTGAGTAAAACTGTCCTTCCCTCCCTCCTGCCTTTCCTTCCTTCCTGAGACCTTTGTGGCTTGCAGGCCACAAGCCCACTATCTTCATGGAACAAAACTGGGAATGAAGAAGCCCCAGGTTTTGATGATTAAAGAGAAATTTGCTTCATTTCTACATGCCTTTATTTCAAACTAGACTAATAATTTTTCATGAGACTATGAGGTTCCAGAGGGCAAACACATTAGCATTTTGGTATGTTAGCACCTAACACGATGCCTTGGCACACAGTCGATGCTTAATAAATATTTCTTAAATAATTCTGCATTCACCTCATCTTAGGATGATTCATGAGAGATAAAGTATATGAAATTATTTTGAAAATTTAAGAATGTTGGGAACAGATATAGCCATTTTCAATATCTGCAGCTAAAGATTTATGTCTTTACAACAGAGGGAAAAACAACCTAGTCAATCAGAAAATGTTATAAGTGGAAAGACCCATTTAAAAAAGAAAAAAACTCTGTTTTTTTTTCTAGCTCCTGATTGGATAGATAAGAAAACCAAAGCTTGAGGAAATGTATTGTTGCTGTTCCTAATAACTCTTAATATTTATTGAGTAAATAAGTAAAGAAATAAAGCCCTTCTATTATGGGCTTCCCAGGCGGCTCAGTGGTAAAGAATCTGCCTGTAATGCAGGAGATGCAGGTTGGATTTCTGGGTTGGGAAGATCCCCTGGAAAAAGAAATGGCAACCGACACGAGCATTCTTGCCTGAGAAATCCCATGGACAGAGGAGCCTGGTAGTTATAGTCCATGGGGTCACAAAAGAGTTGGACATGACTTAGCGACTAAACGACAACAACCTTCTATTACAGTGGCTGCACAGAGCTAAATTGTTGTGTAATTACCAGAGGTGGCCCTGCATCTCATGTTCATTCCTTATGTGCTTTTTTACCTCTAAGAAAAGGTGTGTACATCAGTTCAGTTTTTGCAAATAACTCACAAGCTATAATGTGTCTGTTAAATTATATATAAACTGGAAATGCAACTGAAGTAAGTTTAAAAATGAGTACAAAATAAATGTTATCAATACAAGTTTAAAAATAGCATGTTCCAGTGCTATTTCAAGAACTTCGCACATGTCATCTTGCTTAAACCTCACAGCAACCACACAAGGTAGACACCATTATTACCATCCTGTTTAGCAAAGAAATCACAGAGAAGTTAAGAAATTTGACCAAAGTTGCCCAACAAGTAAGAGGTTCAGCCAGGATGCATGTTTTAATCAGAAAGAGATGCAAGCCTGCCCCTACTAAGTCATGTTTATATACATTTCTATCAAATATAATTATTTATTGGGCCTAAATCCGACCCTTTGCGACCCCATGGACTGTAGCCTACCAGGCTCCTCCATCCATGGAATTTTCCAGGCAAGAACACTGGAGTGGGTTGCCATTTCCTTCTCCAGGGGATCTTCCTGACCCACGGATCGAACCCAGGTCTCCTGCATTGAAGGCGGATGCTTTACCATCTGAGCTTCCAGGGAAGTCCAACATTTTCTAAATCAATATAACTAAAGTTTATCAGAAATGGCAGAGTCCTCCAGTTCCTATGAGTATGTCAGAAGTATGACTCTCCAAGCAAGATTCCACATCAATCATAAGGATCAATTCTGTTGTATTCCTGAAAAAGAGATATTTTCACGAATGCCACTTTTACAACTTGGTTTTTTGACACTAAAAATTAATTACATCATAAGGTGTAAGGTGCTTCCAGATGCCATAGAAGTTTAAGTCTCTCTTCTTCCCAGCTTCTAGTCAGATCTAAATCGAAAGTCATGGGTAATTGATTCAGCTATTTGAACCGCAGTTTCCTTATCTCTAAGATGGGAATAAATATCTGCAAGGTGGGAATTAGCCCACCACGTTACTGGGAAGATTGCAGTTGCTGTGCTGTGCTCAGTCATGTCTGACTCTTTGCAATCCCATGGACTGTAGCCTGCCAGGCTCCTCTGTCCTTGGGATTATTCAGGTAAGAATATTGGAGTGGGTTGCTGTGCCTTCCTCCAGGGGATCTTCTCCACCCAGGGATCAAACCTGCGTGTCTTGTGTCTCCTGCATGGGCAGGCAGATTCCTTACCACTAGTGCCACCTGGGAAGCCCAGGATAATGTAAACCTATAAAGGATATCTGTCTTAAGAAACTCAAAGGATGTCCCTAAATGCCACTTTCAGCACATTTGAAGTTACTTGGACAAAGCTTAGGCTTATTATATCCCTTTTCAGAGATATTTCAAATATTTAATATATCAAATATTATATTGACAGAGAGAAAAATTAAAGATTTCAAGGAAATACTCAGTGTTTTAATTACTTCAAAGATTTAAGTGTTCTAAAATTATATATTACTGCATACTTTTACCTCTTTATTACAGTTTTCAATCTGGATATTATCTATTTGTGTGGTTTCAGGTATACCTCAGATGACAAGTGCATTTATTTTAAGCCATACTAAAATGTATATTTTCACTCCTTGAAGCTCTACTTCCCCATAGTCCATTCAGATCCTGTGAGATTTTAAAACAAATCAAATAATCCTTCAGAGTATGTCACCACCCTCTTACCACACACCTCAGTTCAGTTCAGTTCAGTTCAGTCACTCAGTCGTATCCAACTCATTGCAACCCCATGGACTGCAGTAAGCCAGACATTCCTGTCCATCACCAACTTCTGGACCTTGCTCAAACTCATGTCCATTGAGTTGGTGATGCTACCCAACCATCTCATCCTCTGTTGTCCCCCTCTCTTCCCGCCTTCAATCTTTCCCAACATCAGGGTCTTCTCCAATGAGTCAGTTCTTCACATCAGGTGGCCAGTATTGGAGTTTCAGCTTCAACATCAGTCCTTCCACTGAATATTCAGGACTGATTTCCTTTAGGATTGATTGATTTGATCTCCTTACACTCCAAGGGACTCTCAAGAGTCTTCTCCAACACCACAGTTCAAAAGCATCAGTTCTTCAGCATTAAGCTTTGTTCATGGTCCAACTCTCACATCCATACATGATTACTATAAAAACCATAGCTTTGACTAGATGGACCTTTGCTGGCAAAGTAATGTCTCTGCTTTTTAATATGCTGTCTAGGTTGGTCATAACTTTTCTTCCAAGGAGCAAGTGTCTTTTAATTTCATGGCTGCAGTCACCATTTGCAGTGATTTTGGAGCCCCCAAAAATAAAGTCTATCACTGTTTCCATTGTTTGCCATCTATTTGCCATGAAGTGATGGGACCAGATGCCATGATCTTCTTTATTTGAATGTTGAGTTTTAAGCTAGCTTTTTCACTCTCCTCTTTCACTTTCATCAAGAGGCTCTTTGGTTCCTCTTCATTTTCTGCCATAAGGGTGGTGTCATCCACATATATGAGTTTATTGATATTTCTCCTGGCAATCTTGATTCTAGCTTGTGCTTCATCCAGCCTGGTATTTTGCATGATGTACTCTGCATATAAGTTGAATATGCAGGGTGGCAATATATAGCCTTGACGTAATCCTTTCCCAATTTGGAAACAGTCTGTTGTTCCATGTCCAGTTCTAACTGTTGCTTCTTGACCTGCATACAGATTTCTCAGGAGACAGGTCAGGTGGTCTGGTATTCTCATCTCTTGAAGACTTTTCCACACTTTGTTGTGATCTACACAGTCAAAGGCTTTGGCATAGTCAATAAAGCAGAAGTAGATATTTTTCTGGAACTCTTTTGCATTTTCGATGATCCAATGGATGTTGGCAATTTGATCTCTGGTTCCTTTGCCTTTTCTAAATTCAGCTTGAACATTGGGAATTTCTCAGTTCACATAGTATCAAAGCCTGGCTTGGAGAACTCTGAACATTACTTTGCTAGCGTGTGAGAAGAGTGCATTTGTTCACTAGTTTGACATTGCCTTTGCCTTTCTTTAGGATTGGAATGAAAACTGACCTTTTCCAGTCCTGTGGCCACTGCTGAGTTTTCCAAATTTGCTGGGATATTGAATGCAGCACTTTCACAGCATCATCTTTTAGGATTTGAAATAGGTCAGCTGGAATTCCATCACCTCCACTAGCTTTGCTCATATTGATGCTTCCTAAGGCCCACTTGACTTCTCATTCTGGGATGTCTGGCTCTAGGTGGTTATCTGGGTCATTAATATATTTTTGTATAGTTTTTCTGTGTATTCTTGCCACCTCTTCTTAATATCTTCTGCTTCTATTAGGTCCACACCATTTCTGTCCTTTATTGTGCTCATCTTTACATGAAATATCCCCTTGGTATCTCTAGTTTTCTTGAAGAGATCTCTAGTCTTTCCTATTCTATTTTCTTTCCATTGATCATTGAGGAAGGCTTTTCTTTTTTTTAATCTCTCCTTGCTATTCTTTGGAACTCTGCATTCAGATGGGTATATCTTTCCTTTTCTATATTGCCTTTCACTTCTCTTCTTTTCATAGCTGTTTGTAAGGCCTACTTAGACAACCATTTTGCCTTTTTGCATTTCTCTTTCTTGAGGATGGTCTTGATCACCACCTCCTGAACAATGTCATGAACCTCCATCCATAGTTCTTCAGGCACTCTGTCTATCAGATTTAATCCCTTGAATCTATCTGTCACTTCCACTGTATAATAGTAAGGGATTTGATTTAGGTCAAACGTGGATAGTTTTCCCTACTTTCTTCAATTTAAGTCTGAATTTTGCAATAAGGAGTTCCTGAACTGAGCCACAGTCAGCACCTGGTCTTATTTTTGCTGACTGTATAGAGCTTCTCCCAGAGAAGGCAATGACACCCAACTCCAGTACTTTTGCCTAGAAAATCCCATGGACGGAGGACCCTGGTAGGCTGCAGTTCATGGGGTCGCTAGAGTCGAACACGAGTGAGTGACTTCACTTTCACTTTTCACTTTCCTGCATTGGAGAAGGAAATGGCAACCCACTCCAGTGTTCTTGCCTGGAGAATCCCAAGGAGGGGAAGCTTGGTTGGCTGCCGTCTATGGGGTCGCACAGAGTCGGACATGACTGAAGTGATGCAGCAGCAGCAGAGCTTCTGCATCTTTGTTTGTGAAGAATATAATTGATCTGATTTCAATATTGACCATCTGGTGATGTCCATGTGTAGAGTCATCTCTTGTGTTGTTGGACAAGGGTGTTTGCTATGACCAGTGTGTTGTTAGCCTTTGCCCTGCTTCATTTTGTACTCTAAGGCCAAACTTATCTGTTGCTCCAGGTATTTCTTGACTTCCTACTTTTGCATTCCAGTCCCCTGTGATGAAAAGGATATCTTTTTTTGGTGTTAGTTCTACAAGGTCTTGTAGGTCATCATAGAACCATTCAACTTAAGCTTCTTCGGCATTAGTGGTTGGGGCATAGTCTTGGATTATTGTGATATTGATTGGTTTGCCTTGGAAATGAACAGAGATCATTCTGTCGTTTTTGAGATTGCACTCAAATACTGCATTTTGGTCTCTTTTGTTGACCATGATGGCTACTCCATTTCTTCTAAGGGATTCTTGCCCACAATAGTAGATATAATGGTCATCTGAGTTAAATTTGCCCATTCCGGTCCATTGTAGTTCACTGATTCCTAAAATGTCATTGTTCACTCTTGCCATCTCCTGTTTGACCACTTCTAATTTACCTTGATTCATGGACCTAACATTCCAGATTCCTATGCAATTTTGTTCTTTATAGCACTGGATTTTACTTCCATTAGTCACATTACAATTGGGCACTGTTTTTGCTTTGGCTCCATGTCTTCATTCTTTCTGGAGTTAATTCTCCACTCTTCTCCAGGAGCATATTGGGGAACTACCAACCTGGGGAGTTCATCTTTCAGTGTCATATCTTTTTGCCTTTTCATGCTGTTCATGGGGTTCTCACGGCAAGAATACTGAAGTGGTCTGCCATTCCCTTCTCCAAATACACCTAGCAGTTGCCATATTATTGACACAAGCCCGGTGATGTGCTCGCTGAGAGCTAGCCATCAAAAAGCGCTTTCAGGGACTTCCAAGAGAAACATTTTGACATCTCATGGCAAAAAGTTTAGAAACAAATCAGAGCATATACATAGTAAGAATATGCGAGACATTTCTGATTCACATTCTTAAGGTCATTCATTTCCTGAATTATAACACAAAAGCTTAAAAATCCTAAGAGAACAGAAACAGAGAAGCAGAACATAAGCTCTCCATTAATCATCCTTCTATAACCAATGACTGTAGAATTTCTCGTATATGTGTGTTTGTGTGCGTGTATGTTTATATAGGTGTGTTTGTATGCATATACATAGCAAACATATACATGTAGTGAATGTATGTATATAGGCACATATAAACACAAGCATACTTTTGTTTTTTAAATAAAAACTAAATAACACTGTGCAAACTATTCTGTAACCCACATTTGTCCCTTAGCCATCTGTCTTGAGAGGGACTGTATCTTGCTTTTATTTATTGGGATCTTCAGACAGAAGGGAACAACTGATGTGTAAGTTAGGTTTTCGTTAGTGAGCTAGTAGTACAAGAAAGCTGTAGGTGAGGGGAAAAGAGTTTGAGGTGGAGAAAACAGGCAGAGAATGCAAATAAAAATTATTTCCAACAAGAAAATGATATTTTAGAAAAGAAGTGGGAGAGAGATAAAGGTTAAGGGACTGAATAACAGCTTTTAAAGCAATGAATCAATTCTGTGTCCACAACCAGAATCTAAAGCTGAGCTAACTCATTTAATACGGTATCAGAGTTTTCACATATGAACTTTGACCTCATCAAGGAAGCAACTAGATGCCAAAGGATGGGGCCCATCCTTCTAACAGTCCCAGACCACTGGGACCACTACAGCCATGAACAATGTCAGAGTGGAAGGGAATGGGGGACGGAGGGGAGGAGAAGAAACTTGCCATTTCTTGTCAGTGAACACAGTGGAAATGGGTTAAGTTAGCACAGAAAGGACTCAAGTCCCTGCTGCACTAATTGTGTTTCAGTATCGAGAAGGAGATGGGATTTTGTGACTCTCTGTTGGCTTCCACTATTAGCCGAAAAAGAGCCAGAGAATTTTTTTAATAGAGGCTCTTCTGTAAAGAAAGCGGGGAAACAATAGCTAGCTGTCACAGCCAGCTGATATCTGCCTTTGATCAGCCAAATGAATGTTGCAGGCATTTCTTATAGAAAGGAGATTGCTTATCGATCTATATCAAAATATGCATGCTAATCCCGGGCAGCAGAGAGTATTTTCAAGTGGAGTTAATAATCTGATTGCTGCCCTGTCTGGAGCAATTCTCTGAACTCGGAGCTCTAATCAGTCTAGGGTCTTGCAGTCAAATGTACTTTGCTGTTTAAATTTGGATTTGTGACATTGATTGAGGAGCCCTTGTAAAGGTGTTGACAAATCAAATTGTTTGTTCCAGTAGTGTTTTGCCAGAGATCAAGTCCAAAGTAATACGCAGTGAATTTGTTCATTACCAGTAGGGTGAAAGGAATGATAAAATTCACCTGCATCATTATCACAGACACAAGCCCAATAAAAGATATGTTTTGTCTGAAGAAAATGTAGTTTTGTGGGCACTCCAGTGAGTTATACAAGGGGTGGTTTAGCACTTCTAAACCTGGAGGGTATTAGATATGTTTTAAGAAAGATAGGCAAATAATTTTTTCACCATGTTTGAGATCAGAGCACTTTAGTTGGCAAAGAAACAACAAAAAAAAAGATGGAGAGATAGATGTCGTGCATTATTGGAAGAAGCCTTTCACCACTCAGACCCATGTAGGGTCAGAGGTTTCATCCATGCAAAGAGGAAATGACAAAGGGGAAAAGCAGCTAAGTCCTCAAGGTTGGCCTCTGCTCAAGGCGAGGACTGGTGCACCATCTTTACTTGTTCCCAGCAAGGACCGGAGCCAGCATGAGTGAACGTAGCTTCGGTAAGTCTATAGGTCCTAAACAGAACAGTGAGCAGGCCTGAACATTCCTAGTTTTTACTTTAATAATTTATAATTTGCCACACATTGAGTGATGTCCATAGCCGTTATCATGGGTGTGTGCCAAGTCGTGTCCGACTCTTTGTGACCCCAAGAACTGCAGCCCGCTAGGCTCCTCTGTCCATGGGATTCTCCAGGCAAGAATACTGGAGTGGGTTGCCATTTCCTCCTCCAGGGGATCTTCATAACCTAGGGATCAAAGCTGCATCTCCTGTGTCTCTTGCATTGGCAGGAGGATTCTTTACCACTGAGCCACCTGTCCTATTACCCCTCTATCTGTCCTGAGGCTGATTTCACAGGCACTTTAAGGATGGATTATGTGCAGGGGACTGCCTGAGGATGCGTTCTCCCAGAAGTAGACCCTGAGACAAGAGTGTGAGTGCAAGTAAGTAGTTTTTTTTTTTTTTGAAGGTGATCCCAAGAAGCACTGGTAGGGGAGGAAGGAAGAGAGATGGGGAAGGAAACACTCTAATACAGGGTGCATTCATGAGCAGAGCAGGTCATTGTCATGGACATGGGGGGTTAGTCCTGCTGGGGACTCTGAAATAGCAGGAAAGTGAGGAAGAGAGAGAAGCTGACCTTGTGGGAGGCAGCTCCTTGCGGGAGCTGAAAGAGGGGAGAGTCTCCTCCGGGAGTAAGCACTGGAGTTTCTATCACTGTACTGGGCTGGACACTGGAAAGACTAAAATGCTACTGCTTTTGTTAGTAGATAGAATTCGAGATTAGGAAAGAACTAGCCTACTGACTGGATTTGTGGGAACAGATTGATATGGTTTTATATTCTACCTCTTCACATCACTTTGCCATGATCAATAATAATGCCAGTGATCACCATATTATCTGCTAGCATTCACTGCATAACTTTCACCTGTCAAGCACTTTTTCCTGTATTTAAATACACTATCTTGATTTTACTCATTTAATTTATGAATACGTTTAATTTATGTGTACATGGTACAATCTAATTAGTCAAGTCAGTCCTCTTGGTCAAAGCAACCTCGTAAATCAAACTGACTTTGCAAGAAAAGTCTGGCTTCTTTTCTCCCTGCTAACTTTATTTTCAATACATATGCAGTGTGTGTTTTTTATGTTTCAAAAATAAATACATAAATAAATGAATAAAGAATCTTTATGTTTTTTCCTTTTTTTTCAAACTTTAAACTTTTGATTTTGCATTGGTGTATAGCTGATTAACAATGTTGTGGTAGTTTCTGGTGAACAGTGAAGGGGCTCAGCCAACATATACATGTATCCATTCTCCCCCAGACCCACCTCCCATCCAGGCTGCCATACAAATTGAGGAGAGTTCCATGTGCTATACAATAGGTCCTTGTTAGTTATCCATTTTGAACATAGCAGTGTGAAGTATATCATGTGTTGCAAGGATTAGCTTTGCTAATGAAAGCTTTGTTTCAATTATGTGTGTGAGTGTGTATGTGCATTAGGTCAAGGGGAAAATATATTCCTCCTTGGAACTCAAGGGCAGTTAGAGGAACCCTGAGTTTTCTCATTTATATCTTGAGGTTGATGTTGTTACCCCCATTTTACAGGTGACAAAACTGAGATTCCAAGACGTTAAGTAACCTACCAAAGTTCACACAGCAAGAAAGTGGCAGGGCCATGGTTTAAACACCCCCACCCAATGTTCGCTCTCCCGCATAGCAGCCATAACTCAGACAACTCTTTAGAGAAAAGAAAATGTAAACCCTGTAACTTTCACAGCAAGCCAGCGTTGGGAAGCCTCCGGGACCATCTGCTCCTCCAGAAGGCTTACAACTGTTCTTTTCTTGTTTGTAAGGAGAGTTTGGTAACAAAACCCATTTAATATCAAACTGGAAGGCAGCAGAGTGCTCCTTGGCATTGTAGCATTGTTGATGTCGCCTTAATTTATAACATGGCAAATGGTTAGGCAGATGGCATTTAATATATTCCCAGACATAAACATGAGGCTTAAGTTGTATATGGGATATGTTCCTGAGCTTCCATAAACTCTGTTGGGGGTAAGACTATCTCCTCCCCTCCCCCATCCCCCTTCTGCCCATGAGCAGTTGTTAACCATTCAGAGATGTGGGCAGGAGGTACAGAATTGGCCCAACTTGTAAGAAGATACAGAGTGACTTATGTGATGAGGTTTCCAGCTCATTCTAGATAGCACTGGCCATAACTGAAATAGTTCACATCAGTCACTAATGGCAAAAGGCAAGGGTGTGTGACAGAACGATCTTGGTCTTAGGAGTGTGAGGTACCTGGAGGCTGGGCCATCTCCTGAATTTCACAAGTCATGTCACTCTGTTTTTTAATCAATAGGCCTTGTTTTTATTACAGTTTCAGATTTACAGGAAAAAATCAGCAGATAGTATAGGTTTTCCCATATTAACACACAATTTTCCCTATTGGTAATATCTCACATTAGGCGTTGGATGTCTGCACAATTAATAAGCCAATAGTGATACATTACTATTGTTAGCTAAAGTCCATTGTTGTTTAGTCCCTAAGTCACATCTGACTCTTTTGTGACCCCACGGACTCTAGTCTACCAGGCTTCTCTGTCCATAGGATTTTCTCGACAAGAATACTGGTGTGGGTTGCATTTTCTTCTCCAGGGGATCCTCCCAAGCAAGGGATGGACCCTGTGTCTCCCGCATTGCAGGTGGATTCTTTACTGCTGAGCCACTGGGAGTATTTGGACAATTTATGAACCAATAGTGATACATTAGGAGAAGGCTATGGCAACCCACTCCAGTGTTCTTGTCTGGAGAATCCCAAGGATGGGGGAGCCTGGTGGGCTGCCGTCTATGGGGTCGCACAGAGTCGGACATGACTGAAGCAACTTAGCAGCAGCAGCAGGAGAAGGCGATGGCACCCCACTGCAGTACTCTTGCCTGGCAAATCCCACGGATGGAGGAGCCTGGTAGGCTGCAGTCCATGGGGTCGCAAAGAGTCGGACACGACTGAGTGACTTCATTTTCACTTTTCACTTTCAAGCATTGGAGAAGGAAATGGCAACCCACTCCAGTGTTCTTGCCTGGAGAATCCCAGGGACGGGGGAGCCTGGTGGGCTGCCGTCTATGGGGTCGCACAGAGTCGGACACGACTGAAGTAACTTAACAGCAGCAGCAGCAGTGATACATTATTATTATTATTATTATTAACTAAAGTCCACAGTTTACTCAGATCTCCCTTGATTTTACCCGGCAATCTTTTTTCTATTGCAGAATCCCATTCAGGATTCCATGTTACATTTGATTGTCATGTCTCCCTAGACTTCTCTTGATTTGACAGTTTTTTTCAGACTTTTACTTGTTTTTGTTAAAGTGTTAAAACCCTTAACACTTTTGAGGAATACTGGTAAAGTATATTGTTGGATATCCCTTGACTGGAACTTGTCCGATGTTTTTTTGTGGTTAGACTGGGGTCATAGACTTGGAGAAAGAAGATCACAGAGGTAAAATCTCATGTTTAATTTAGTTCAGTTGCTCAATCGTGTTCGACTCTTTGCAACCCCATGGACTGCAACAGGCCAGGCTTCCCTGTCCATCACCAACTCTGGGAACTGGCTCAAACTCATGTCCATCCAGTCTGTGATGCCATCCGACCATTTCCTCTTCTGTCATCCCCTTCTTCTCCCTTTCAATCTTTCCCAGCATCAGGATCTTTTCTAATGAGTCAGTTCTTCACATCAGGTGGCCAAAGTATTGGAGTTTCAGCTTCAGCATCAGTCCTTCCAATGAATATTCAGGACTGATTTCCTTTAGAATTGACTGGCTTGATCTCCTTGCAGTCCAAGGCACTCTCAAGAGTTTTCTCCAACACCATAGTTCTAAAACATCAATTCTTTGGACCTCAACTTTCTTTATAGTTCAATTCTCACATCCATATGTGACTACTGGAAAAACAAAAGCTTTGACTAGATGGACCTTTGTTGGCAAAGTAATGTCTCTGCTTTTTAATAGGCTGTCGAGGTATATAAAATAAAAAAATAAAAATTTAAAATCTCATTTTAATCACATCATATCAAGGATACATGCAATCAACATGATCTATTGTTGTTGGTGTTCATCTTGGTCACCTGGTTCAGTTAGTGCTTATGAGGTTTCTCTACTGTAAACTCTGTCCATTTACTTCCATTACTCTGTCCATTTCTTTCTATAGTGTCCTCTTTGGAAGGGAATGTGTAGCCTTCACTTAAGGACTGGGGGTTTATTATCTCCCTCCTTGAGGACGAAGTAACTACATAATTTATTTGGAATCTTTCTGCCTGGCCAATTTGGCTCTTCTCCATTTATTAACTTACCCAATATTTATTTATATCAGTATGTCCTTGTGAATATTTATTTTATACTTTGGGTTATAATCAAATACTACTTTATCTTTTAACTCAATTTGTTTCAGCTTTGACCATTGTGTGCTCTTTAAGTTAAATCCTGTGCCCCCTTGACATGTATCTATCAATGTGTTTGGGGTTTATTTTTTTTTTAATTTTTGTTGTTTGTTTTTCTTTTACCATGTCCTTATTTTCTGGCAATACAAGACGCTCCAGGCTCATCTTTATTTCTTCCTCTAGTCCAAGAATCAGCCTTTGTTTTAAGAGGTTACTTTAACTGGAATATGGTATTAGAAACTAAAATCTGGGTACTAGATGGATTTATCATTACTAGGGTATCATTGCATCTGAACCCCCTAAGTTGACAGGGCAAAGGAGTATCTGTATTTTATATTAACCTGTGTATATACACATATCTATAAATATTTCTCTATGTAACCATCTCTATCTATTTTAAGATAAACATGACCTCTTACTGGTATCTCTAACTCTGATCCGTTACCATATGGATCATTCTATTCTTCTCCGCTTGTTTATGTAAGTTCCCACAACAGCGTCAAGAAACCTGCCTCCCAAATTCCCCATCCACTTAATGAATTGTTCAATTCCAATGCACATGTACACCGCTGTCAGAATTGTTAACCTAGACCCCCATCAGAAGGGCTTCCCAGCTGGCACTAGTGGTAAAGGATCTGTATGCCAGTGCAGGAGAGGTAGGCGGTGTGAGTTCAATCCCTGGGTCTGGAAGAGTCCCTGGAGGAGGGCACAGCAACCCACTCCATATTCTCGCCTGGAGAATCCCCTAGACAAAGGAGCCTGGTGGGCTACAGTCCATGAAGTGGCAAAGAGTCAGACATGACTGAAACGACTTAACACACACACCCCTGTCAGAAACAACTTTGTCAATGAGTACAGAGCTTATGTGCAGCTCCTTTTGCTTTTAGTCTTACGGATTCCATTTCCAAAATGACTTAGTTCAGCACCTTCCCCCCATTCCCTTCCACAAGGTTGTTTCACTATATAGTGAGAATCTCATTGCAGTCTGCATTCATTCCTGGGACCCTCTGAGATTCTAAATTATTGTTTCAAATTTTTATACATTAAGGTTGACTCTTTGTGCCATAAAGTTCTATGGGTTTTTACAAATATGTAGTGTCATGTATCCACCATCACACAATCATACTGAATATTTTTACCACCAATCCCCTGTGCTACATCTATTCATTCCTTTCACCTCCCCTCCAAACTCCTGGCAATCACTAACCTTCCTAGTATCTTTATTATTTTACCTTTCCCAGAATGACATATAACTGGAATCATACAGAAGGTAGCCTTGTCAGAATGGCTTTTTTTCACCAAAGAATATACATTTAAGTTTCCTCCATAGCTTTATGTGGCTTGGAAGCTCATTTCTTTTAATCACTGAAAATATTCCATTGTTTGGATGTACCACGATTTATTCGGCTTCTTTGATGGCTCAGATGGTAAAGAATCTGCTTTCAATGCAGGAGGCTCAGGTTTGATTCCTGGGTGAGGAAGATCCCCTGAAGAAAGGAATGGCTCCCCACTCCATTATTCTTGCCTGGGAAATCTCATGGACGGAGGAGCCTAGTGGGTTGCAGAGTCTGACACGACAGAACAGCTGTCACCTTCACGATGTATTTATTCACCCATGAAAGGACAGCTCAGTTTCTTGCAGTTTGGGGTGAATAATCAAAATATAGCTGTTATAAGCATTCATGTGCATATTTTGATGAACAAACGTTTTCAACTCAATTGAATAAATACCTACGAGTGCAATTATCTGTCATGTGGTAAAATATGCTTAGCTGTGTAAGAAACTGCCAAATTGTCTTCTAAAATAGCTGCGCTATTTTGCATTCCGGTCAGCAATGAGGGAGTGTTCCTGTTTCTCCACATCCGCACTAGCACTTGGTGTTTTCAGTTTTGAATCTTAGCCATTCTAATAGTATAATGGTATCTTGTTGCTTTAATTTGCAGTTCCCTAATGACAAATGATGTTGAACATCTTTCATATGCTTATTATCCACCTGTGTATCTTTTCTAGGAAAGTGTCTGTTCATATCTTTTCCCCATTTTTACTTGGGCTTTTTCTTTTGTTGTTGAGTTTTAAGAGTTCTTTGTATATTTTGGATACCAGTTCTTTTGTCAGATCTGTGTTTTACAAAGATTTTCTCCCAATCTGTGATTTGTCTTTTCATTTGCAAAACAGTCTCTTTTTCAAAGCAGAAGGTTTTAACTTAATAAAGACCAACTAATCAATCATTTCTTTTATGAATTGTGCTTTTGGTGCTGTATCTAAACCTTATTACCAAATTTAAGATTTTCTCCTATGTTATACTTTCAAAGTTTTCTTTTAGGTCTGTGATTCATTTTGAGTTAGTTTTTTTAAAAGTGTAAAGTCTGTGTTTAAATACATTTTTTCTTATGCAAGTCAAAATGTCTCCAAGCACATTTGTTTACAAGACTATCTTCTATCTTCTTGTGATTAAATCGGCTTTGCTCTTTTGTCAAGGATCAGTTGACTATAGTTGTGTGACTCTATTTCTGGGCTTTCTCTCTGTCCCACTGAACTATGTGTCTATTCTTTTTCTAATACTATGCTGCCTTGATTATTGTAGGTTTATAGTAAGTTTTGAAGCTCACTGCTGTCAGTCCTCCAAATTTGTTTTTTATTTTCAGCATTATTTTGGCTATTCTGAGTCTTTTGTTTTCTTTTTATTTTCTGGGTACATACTCTTAATTTTTTTTCTATTTATTTTTTTTAGTTGGAGGAAAATTGCTTTACAATGTTGTACTCATTTATTCCATACAATGACATGAATCAGTCATAATTATACATATATCCCCTTCCTCTCGAGCCTCTTTCCCCTCCCTTTAGCCCACCCCTCTAGATCCCCCCAGAGTACCAGTATGTGCTCCCTTGGTTATAGAGCAACTTCTCACCAGCTATGTATTTTACACATGGTTATATATATATACCCTGATACTATTTTCTCCACTCATCCCACTCTCTCCTTCCCCCACTGGGTCCACAAGTGCATTCTTTACATCTGAGCCTCCATTCTTTCCCTGCAAGTAGCTTCATCAAAACTGAGTAAGTTCTAGTGAGGTGGATGAACCTAGAGTGAAGTAAGTCAGAAAGAGAAAAACAACTATCGTATATTAACACACATATATGAACTCTAGAAAAAAAATTTTTAACATATATAAACCTCAGAATCAGTTTGTCTGTATCCATGGGGTCGGAAAGATTCAGACACGACTGAGCGACTGAACTAAACTGATCTACAAAATAGTGTGCTGGCATTATGTTAAAACTATATATATATATATATATATATATATATATATATATATATATATATATATATAAAGTTGGGAAGAATTGACATTGGGCTTCCTGTTGTCTCAGATGGTAAAGGTTCTGCCTGCAATGTGGGAGACCTGGGTTCAGTCCCTGGGTTGAGAAGATCCCCTGGAGAAGGGAATGGCAACCCACTCCAGTATACATGCCTGGAGAATTCCATGGACAGAGGAGCCTGGTGAACTACAGTCCATGGGGTCACAAAGAGTTGGACATGACTAAGCAACTAACACACACACAGAGATTCTAGAAAAAATGGTTTCGCTTTTTTTTGTATATAAACTTTAGAATCCATTTGTCTGTATTTATAAAATGATGTGCTAGGATTATGTTAAATCTAGCAAACACCCTCTTCCAACAACACAAGAGAAGACTACGCATGGACTTGACCAGATACTCAATACCAAAATCAGATTGATTATATTCTTTGCAACCAAAGATGGAGAAACTATAGTCAGCAAAAACAAGACAGGGAGCTGACTGTGGCTCAGATCATGAACTCCTTATTGCCAAATTCAGACTTAAATGGAAGAAAGCAGGGAAAACCACTAGACCATTCAGGCATGACCTAAAAGTGACAAATAGATTCAAGGGATTAGATCTGATAGACAGAGTGCCTGAAGAACTATGGATGAAAGTTCGTGTCATTGTACAGAAGGCCATGACCAAGACCATTCCCAAGAAAAAGAAATGCAAAAGGGCAAATGGTTGTCTGAGGAGGCCTTACAAACGGCTATGAAAAGAAGAGAAGCGAAAGGCAAGGGAAAAAAGGAAAGCTATACAAAAGAATAGCAAGGAGAGATAAGAAAGCCTTCCTCAGTGATCAATGTAAAGAAATTGAGGAAAACAATAGACTGGGAAAGACTAGCGATCTCTTGAAGAAAATTCAAGATACCAAGGGAACTTTTCATGCAAAGATGGGCACAATAAAGCACAGAAATGGTATGGACCTAACAAAAGCAGAAGATATTAAGAAGAGGTGGCAAGAATACACAGAAGAACTATAAAAAATAACATCTGCATGATCCAGATAACCACGATGGTGTGATCACTCAGCTGGAGCCAGACATCTTGGAATGCAAAGTGAAGTAGGCCTCAGGAAGCATCACTACCAACAAAGTTCATGAAGGTGATGGAGCTCCATTTGAGCTCTTTCAAATCCTAAAAGATGATGCTGTGAAAGTGCTGCACTCAACATGCCAGCAAATTTGGAAAACTCAGCAGTGGCCACAGGACCGGAAAAAGTCAGTTTTCATTCCAATCCCAAAGAAAGGCAATGCCAAAGAATGCTCAAACTACCACACTATTGCACTCATCTCACACATTAGCAAAGTAATGCTCAAAATTCTCCAAGCCAGGCTTCAACAGTATATGAACCATGAACTTCCAGATGCTCAAGCTGGATTTAGAAGAGGCAGAGGAACCAGAGATCAAATTGCCAACATCAACTGGATCATCAAAAAATCAAGAGAGTTCTAGAAAAACATCTATTTCTGCTTTATTGACTATGCCAAACCTTTGACTGTGTGGATCACAACAAACTTTGGAAAATTCTTCAAGAGGTGGGAATATCATGCCACCTGACCTGCCTCCTGAGAAATCTGTATGCAGTTCAAGAAGCAACAGTTAGAACTGGACATGGAACAACAGACTGGTTCCAAATCAAGAAAGGAGTATGTCAAGGCTGTATATTGTCACCCTGCTTATTTAATTTACATGCAGAGTACATCAAGAGAAATGCTGGACTGGATAAAGCACAAGCTGGAATCAAGATTGCTGGGAGAAATATCAATAACCTCAGATATGCAGATGACACCACACTTATGGCAGGAAATGAAGAGGAGGAACTAAAGAGCCTCTTGATGAAAGTGAAAGAGGAGAGTGAAAAAGTTGGCTTAAAACTCAACATTCAGAAAACAAAGATCCTACCATCTGGTCCCATCACTTCATGGTAAATAGATGGGGAAACAGTGACAAATATTATTTTAGGAGGCTCCACGATCACTGCAAATGGTGACTGCAGCCATGAAATTAAAAGACGCTTACTCCTTAGAGGAAAAGCTATGAGCAAACTAGACAGCTTATTAAAAAACGGAGATGCTACTTTGCCAACAAAGGTCCATCTAGTCAAAGCTATGGTTTTTCCAGTAGTCATGTGTGGATGTGAGAGTTGGACTATAAAGAAAGCTGAGTGACAAAAAATTGATGCTTTTAAACCGTGGTATTGGAGGACTCTTGAGAGTCCCTTGGACTGCAAAGAGATCCAACCATTCCATCCTAAAGGAAATCAGTCCTGAATATTCATTGGAAGGACTGATATTGAAACTGAAAGTCCAAAACTTTGGTCACCTGATGCAAAGAACTGACTCATTGAAAAAAAGTGCTGATGCTAGGAAAGATTGAAGGTGGGGGGAGAAGGAGATGACAGAGGATGAGATGGTTGGATGGCATCACCGACTCAATGGACATGAGTTTGAGTAGACTCTCAGAGTTTGTAAAGGACAGGGAGGCCTGGCATGCTGCAGTCCATGAGACTGAAAAAAGTCAGACATGACTGAGCAACTGAACTGTACTGAACTGATAGATAAAGTTGGGAAGAACTGGCATTTTAACAATACTGAATTTTTGAACAAGGCTTTTTTTTTTTTTTAAACCAGCTTAGTTCACTTCAGTTGCTCAGTCGTGTCCGACTCTTTGCGACCCCATGAATCACAGCAGGCCAGGCCTCCCTGTCCATCACCAACTCCCGGAGTTCACTCAGACTCACATCCATCGAGTCAGTGATGCCATCCAGCCACCTCATCCTCTGTCATCCCCTTCTCCTCCTGCCCCCAATCCCTCCCAGCATCAGAGTCTTTTCCAATGAGTCAACTCTTTGCATGAGGTGGCCAAAGTACTGGAGTTTCAGCTTCAGCATCATTCCTTCCAAAGAAATCCCAGGGCTGATCTCCTTCAGAATGGACTGGTTGGATCTCCTTGCAGTCCAAGGGAATCTCAAGTCTTCTCCAACACCACAGTTCAAAAGCATCAATTCTTTGGCGCTCAGCCTTCTTCACAGTCCAACTCTCACATCCATACATGACCACTGGAAAAACCATAGCCTCGACTAGACGAACTGTTGTTGGCAAAGTAATATCTCTGCTTTTGAATATGCTATCTAGGTTGGTCATAACTTTCCTTCCAAGGAGTAAGCATCTTTTAATTTCATGGCTGCAGTCACCATCTGCAGTGATTTTGGAGCCCCCCAAAATAAAGTCTGACACTGTTTCCACTGTTTCCCCATCTATTTCCCATGAAGTGTTGGGACCAGATGCCATGATCTTCGTTTTCCGAATGTTGAGCTTTAAGCCAACTTTTTCACTCTCCTCTTTAACTTTCATCAAGAGACTTTATAGTTCCTCTTCACTTTCTGCCATAAGGGTGGTGTCATCTGCATATCTGAGGTTATTGATATTTCTCCCAGGAATCTTGATTCCAGCTTGTGTTTCTTCCAGTCCAGCGTTTCTCATGATGTACTCTGCATATAAGTTAAATAAGCAGGGTGACAACATATAGCCTTGACGTACTCCTTTTCCTATTTGGATCCAGTCTGTTGTTCCATGTCCAGTTCTAACTGTTGCTTCCTGACCTGCAAGGGTGTAATTGACATAAATTAAGCTACCCATTTAATGTGCACAACTTGATAAATTTTGATGTATATATGCATTCCTGAAGCCATCACTACACACAATATAATGAACAAATTCATCAGTCACCTATTTCTTCATGTCTCATTTTAATTTCTTCCTTCTTATCCACCTCTCCAAATAACCAATATGATCTCTATTATCAGTTTACATTTCATATACTTTCATATAAATGGAGTAATACAGCATATATATATTTTTGGTCTGATTTATCACTTTCACTCAGTATAATTATTATGAGATTCATAAATGTCATAGTACATACCCATAGAGTATTTCTTTTAATCCTCAGGTAATATCCAATTGTATAGATATACCACAATTTGTTTATTCGTCCATCTGTTGAAGAACATTGGATTGTTTCCAGCTTTCAGCTATTCCAAATAGCAGCTGTAAACACTTGTATAGAAGTCTTCATATGGACACATGCTTCCATATTTCTTGTGTAAATATCTGGGAGTAGAATGACCGGATCAACTGATAAGCATAATTTTACCTTCTTAAGCAACTGCCATCCCATGCTCATCAATACCTTCATCTGTTGCAACTCAATTCCAGGGAACATTGTGAGATGTTAAAAATAGATATCTTCAAGCTGTTCTCTGACAGAAGAAGGAAGTGGTATGACAGCAATTAGAAACACTGGCCTCAAAGGTTGAGAAAGTTCAGTCCAAGTCAGACACTTCTTCCACTGCAGTCTTCTCTACTCTTGTTAGAGATATTTATTATTATGGACAGAAACATGTGGTTTTTGTGATTCTGTTCACTCCCTTCATGACAATGGATTCATAATTTTGCCATAGGTTTTAAATCTCAAGGGGTTTTAGACTGATTCTTTTCTAGTTTCAATAGCATGTTACTTAGACAACACTTTTGGGGAAACTTTCACATATTGTTCTCACTTCCTGAAGATATGTTATGTTCTCCTTCAAAAAAAAAACTGTATATATATGCAGTCTTCTTGTTTACATCCCCTTGTGTAAAGTTCTAGGCCCCTTGGTTCTTCTTTTTTAAACTGTTTCTTTTCCATCCCTCTCTTCTACATTTCTTGGACTAAGTAAGGGTTTTTATTGAGAACTTCTTCTTTTCCCTTTAAGCCACTACCACAATAGTTTCCAGATAATGGGGACACATTTAAAAAAATTATTTGATACATTTTTAAAGTTACACTACATTTTCAGTTATTACAAAATATTAGCTACATTCACCATGCTGTTCAATACAGCCTGTCTTATACCCAATGGTTTGTACCCTTCACTCCCTCATCCCTGGTATATTGCCCCCCACCACCTCCAATAACACTTAATTTGTTCTCTATATCTGTTGAGTTTGCTTATTTTATGCTATATTCACTAATTTGTTTTACTTTTTAGATTCCACATATAAACAACATCATACAGTATTTCTCTGATTTATTTCACTTAGTATAAAGCCCTCCAATTCCATCCGTGTTGTTGCGAATGGCAAAATTCCATTCTTTTCTATGATCAAGTAGTATTCCATTACATACATGCCACATCCACTTTATCCATTCATCTGCTGATGGACATTTAGATTGCTTCCATGTCTTGGCTGTTGTAAATCATTCTGCTGTGAACACTGGGATACATGTATCTTTTCGCATTAGTGTTTTTGAAGTGATGTTTCTGTTTTTCCTTTTTGGTTAGGTCCTAACATTATCTTTCCTTTTAACCTAAAGATATTTCAGTACCTTTTGGTCTAAGAGGTTTTGATGGCTGAAAGACAGCCAGTCTTGGATGGTGTTTCCCTTGTCAGCTTGGGTATTTACGGCATCAGTACAGGTGGAGGTGGGCTGGGGTGGCATGAAGGCTGTAGATGCTGTGAGCTATAAGAATCTTCCTTTTCTCCTTCCCTCCCTTCTCTTGAAAACAAGAACTTTCCTCCTGTTCTTTCTAAAACAACAATATAACTCATCTCTTTTTGACCCCTCTTTGTGCTGGGTCTGAAGCTTTGTGGAACTCTAGAGCAAGAATTGGTACACATTTTCTTATAATAAATATTTTAGGCTTTGCCAGTCAGGAGTTAAAAATTAAGGCTATTATGTAGGTACTTGTATAACCATTTAAAATGTAACTATTTCAGAATGTAAAAAAAAAAAAATTCTTACCTCTTGGATCATAAACCAACAGGCAGCTGGCCAGCTTTGGTTCCCATAGTTTTGCTGAACTTTGCTCTAGAGGACTGGATAAGATCTAAGTTCTCATGGGATTTGGGGTGTGCTCAGCTATAGAGAGTAGTGCAGAATCATTGGGAAAATTTATGTTCAAATACAGAATGAATTCACATCAAATCTATCTCTATCAAATGCTATCTGTTAAAATCCATCTGAAATAATTTTCTCTGCAAATGAAAAAGCTATTACTTAATTTCTCACTGAGCTGGGCCTGATATGTACAAGGGAAAGTAGTGACTGGTTGCTGACTGGTTCTAAAATTTTCTCCTACTTCAGAAAATTCTACAGCCTCATTTTTCTCCAGTGATCTTTCCATTCCAGTGAAGCAGTTCACACTCATCTTCCCACTCAACCTCTTTGCCCTGACATCCACACGTTTCCTGTGGTCTCTCTGTGGCTGGCTCTTAACTCCCCCGCCTCCTCATGCCCTCTGTCCACCGCCACCTGTGCCAAGTTAAGTCTGTCTGCATCCCTAATGTGAGGAATTGCCAACATGCAAAACCTGAACCCTGAGAGTAAGAACGCTGATTTCAGAGAGTGTAGTGGTCTGGACAGACATGGAACGTGGTCTCACACGATTTCCACCTTGAGATGCCACGCCCTTGGATAATCCACTCCCTGTGAAGTCTGGGCTAGAACTAGCGACTTGCTTCTAAAGTACTGAGCTGTCCCGTTCAAGATGTGGTTGGTTACAAAAATCTACGACTGTCTCATTAGCATGCCTTCTCTTGCTTTCTGACTTGTTCAGTTCAATGAAGACAGTTGTCAAGTTGTGAGCTGCCCTATGGAGAGGCCCGGGTGGCCTGGAACTGAGGGTGGCCTCTGGCCCACTGCCATCAAGGAGCTGAGGTCGTCAGTGCAACCCCTGGGAGAAACTGAATCCTGCCAAAAGCCACGGAGAGAACTTGGAAGCAAATTCTTCCTTAGCCCAGCTTCAAGACCACAGTAACCCCAACGGACACCTCAACTACAGCCTCCTAAGAGACCACAGGCTTAGAACTCAGCCAAGCTACACCTGGATTCCTGAGCTGTGGAAACCATGAGATAGTAAATGTTGTTTTAAGTCAGTAATTTTTGGGGCTATTTTGTTATACAGCAATAGATAATTCCAGTAACCTCAGATTTATGATAATGTGTAGTGGGAGAAAACGGGCATACTAAACATTTGTATTTGTGTGTACTCAGCTAGGTCCAATCTCTGTGACCCCTTGGACTGTAGCCCACTAGGCTCCTCTGTCCATGGATTTCCCAGGCAAGAATACTGGAATGGGCTTCCATTTCCTTCTCCAGGGATCTTCCTGAGCCAGGGATTGAACCTGCATCTCCTGCATTGGCAGGCGGATTCTTTACCACTGAGCTACCACTAAATATTTAGTCTTCTTTTCAAATGTATTTAAGTAAAAAAAAAGAAAGAAAAAAAAACTTTACTACAGATGAAAACATTCAAATGTGACACATATTTCAAAAATTATGAAAATGACTGTTTTAGGCAATGGCTTTGAATTCATCACCACCAATAATCTGTCATGATTTAAGACCCCCACCCCTGCTCTCTTCTCCATCTCTATCACATCTTTACACCACAATTTTGTGTAGTTGCCTTGTGATGGCAAGGTGGGATGGCAAGTATCCACTCAGCATTTTGTTGTTTTGAGGTCTATTTTAGGACCTGAAGGAGAAAGATACAAGATGATTTCATGTCTAGGTTCATGGGTTTAATGTTGTAGTGAAGCATCAGAATTTATTTTCATGAAACAATTTATATGCATGTAGGAATAAGAGATTGTGCAATGAACATGGGACTTGGATAAATATTCAAGATTTGGGGGAGATCTGGATTATCAGTTCAGTTCATTTCAGTCTCTCGCCCAGTCATGCTTGATTCTTAGAGGCCCCATGGACTGCAGCAAGCCAGGCTTCCCTGTCGATTACCAAGTCCCAGAGCTTGCTCAAACTCATGTCTGTCGAGTCAGGGATGCCATCCAACCATCTCATCCTCTGTCATCCCCTTCTCCTCCTGCCTTCAATCTTTCCCAGCATCAGGGTCTGCTCAAATGAGTCAGCTCTTCACATCAGGTGGCCAAAGTATTGGAACTTCAGCTTCCATCCTTCCAATGAATATTTAGGACTGATTCCTTTAGCATGGACTGGTTTGATCTTCTTGCCAATCTGGATCATAAAGGGAAATTACAGAGATTAGAAAAGTCTAGAGAGACTTTAAGGAAAGGTCATTTCAGCTCTGGAAAAAGGGTCAATTTAGCACTCACTGTGTGCTACTGTAAATACGGTACCATGCGCCTATAGGAAGCAGTAAAGGGACACACTGTCCTGGTTTGTCTGGGTCTGAGAGTTTGCTGGGACAGGGAATTTTCCGTGCAAACACCAGGAAAGCCCCTGGATGGTTGGCCTCCCTAAGTGGTGGCCTCTGTACTTGTGGAGCTTTGAGTCTGTGAAAAGTCACAGTTGGGCAAACCTTGTGAGAGATGTTGTGGAAAACTGAACAATGGTCCCCACATATCTCCACCTCACCCCTGTAACCTACAAATAGTACCTTATACGTCAAAAGCAGGTGGTTCAGTGGCAAAGAAATTGCCTGCCAACGCAGTAGACCTAAGAGACTGGGTTTCATCCTTGGGTCAGGAAGATCCCCTTCAGGAGGGCATGGCAACCCACTCCAGTATTGTTGCTTGGAGAATCCCATGGCCAGAGGAGCCTGGCAGGCTACAGTCCATAGGGTTACAAAGAGTTAGACATGACTGAAGTAACTTAGCACACACACATGCCTGCAAAGGTTCATTTTATGTGTCAGTTTGACCAGCCATGGGATGCTCAGATTAAACTTTGTTTCTGGGATCATCTTTGGGCATATTTCCTCATGAACTAGCATTTGAATTGACGGACTAGGGAAAGTAGATCAGCCTCCCCCATGTGTGAGGGAGAGCATCCATTTCCTTCTTGACTGCCTGACTGAGCAATATACAGGTCTTCTGCCTTTGGACTGGGATTTACACCATCATCAGCTCCCCTGATTTGCTGGCTTTAAGACCTGAGTGGAATTACAGGACCAGCCTCATGGGGTCCCCCATTCTCTTCCCCAGGCTTCAGTTTGCACATGGTGGATTGTGGAACTTCTCAGGCTCCATGATCTTGTGAGTCAATGCATCATAATCAATCAGTCTCTCTCCATCAATAAATAGGTGTATGATAGATAGATACAGCTATATCTCCCATTGGAGACATATTATACACACACGCATCCATGCACACACACACATACACATATTCTGTTTCTCTCAAGAACCCAGACTAATATACCTCCCAAGCCTAGGACATGTTAGAATGAAATGCATACTGGTTAAGTACTTATCTCCAATGTGGGAAAAACTCACACCCTGAAAAATGGAGATAATCCATTTTAGTGTGAAGAAAACAGGAATATTTCCATATTTTTCTCTATCTCATTATTTCCCTATTTCTACTTGGAGTTTTGTTATATACAGTAGATAATGTAGTCATGCTTGTGTATCATTTATAAATCAATAAGTAGATAGTGATGGAAGTGTCTCTTCACGCATTTTCTTCATAATGGGGTGTGCAATAAAAAGGTCTGATGATCAGAAATCTCTATAATGTTACACTTGGGTCGATTTAGAGCCACCCCTACTTGCCTCCTATTGGATTCAGGAGATGTTTTACAACCTCTCCCGTCCTCCACATGTTCAATCTGTGAAATGGGATGGCAACCATGATACTAATACTTTAACTCATGATGTTGGATGAGGGCTAAAATTGAGGCTGCATGTGAGAGCTGGGACTAGAGTGAGCTCTCAGGGTATGTAAATGCAGAGTTGGCCCCTGACATTTCACATCTACTGCCCATGAGCACTTGGCATGTACTTGCCACTGGTAGCTACTAGAATTGATACTCACTCTCAGTCCAGCCCCAGACTGGAAGCCCCCCTCCAACCAAGGCCCTCTCCCAGGAAACCTTAGATACTGAGTTTCCCATATCCCCAATCCCTGCAGTTCAGAGAGAAATGTGGTTGGCCTTTCCAGAGTGAAGGCTCAACCCTGCCAAGCCTCACACTGGAGGCCAGCTCTCCCCACATCAGGCACACTCTTAAACATCTGTCTGTGGTGTGATTTATTCTATTTTAAAATGAGGTTTTCAAACAACTCACTATCTTAATTTTAGCAGTTCAGCTCCTTTGTATGCTAACAATACCAAACATGCAAATGAGCTACCACTTTGCTTTCTAGCAAAAATGTTTCTGTGCAAACACTTGATTTTATAACGCACTTTGCAGCTTTCTCCTATAATTAGTTGTTACATCTATATTTGACTTTGTCTAAGTGGTTGCATTGCAAGGCTATTTTTCTTGCCTCTCACTTTGGCTGGTTCATCTTACCCCTGCTCATGTATCTGTCTGCATGGGGACATAGCTTCTTGGCTAGTTTCTAGCTGGAAGGCAAAAATCAAGAAACATGCCAAAAGTCAGGGCACAGTTGCACCCAGAGACGATAAAGACTCCTGGATGTGTCAGGTTCAAATCGCATGTCTCTCACCCACTTTTTTTTTTCTTTTAAAGGGAGTATGGCCAATCAACAATGTAGTGATAATTTTGGGTGAACAGCAAAAGGACTCAACCATACATGTATATGTATCCCTTCTCCCCCAGACTTTCTCCCATCCAGGCTGCCATTGAGCAGAATTCCCTGAGATATGCATGTTGGTTATCCATTTTAAATATAGCAGTGTGTACATACTGATCCTGAACTCCCTAACTATCTTCCCTTCCATACTTCCCCCATACTTTCCCCCATACTTCCCCCCAGCTATCATAAGTTCATTCTCTAAGTCTGTGAGTCCCTTTCTGTTTTGTAAATACCTTCATCTGTATCATTTCTTTTTAGATTTCACATATAAGGGATGTCATATGATGTTCCTCCTTCTCTGACTTGCTTCACTCAGTATGGCAATCTCTAGTTCCATCCACATTTCTGCAAATGGCATTATTTCATTCTTTTTAATGGCTGAGTAGTATTCCATTTTATATATGCACCACATCTTCTTTATCCATTCCTCTGTCAACAGACATCTCATTCTCTTTGGATCAGCAGGTTAACCATGACCTGCCCTTTTTCATGGTGAGATGGGAGCAGAAGTACAAGAGGATGGGGTTAACCATGAAGCTCAGATCTGGCTTCCACCTGCATCATTTCTTCCAGCATCCAACACCAACGGACAGCAGGTGTTTTCCTCCCACCATGAGGGGGAAGCAAGCCTTATGGCCAAGTTCAATAGCAGTCAGTGGGGAAGTATATTGCTCCTTTGGCAGTGAAGAAGGGAAGAAAGTGAACATTTTTGAACAACAATCTCCCATAAGTACCAAAAAACAGAGCTCGAAGTGTTGTTCATTCATACTCAGTCATGGGAAAGGTTTTTTGAGTGACTACTTGACACTGGTTACTGCAGGTAACAGTGATTTAAGGGTTTAGACAGAAGATACCATGAACTCACATTTCCTGTGCTTATGGTCTAGACTAATCATGTCATTGAGGCTGACCTCAAACTCTCCAGTCTCCTACAGATGGTGGAGCCTGAAACCTATGCAGTTTGGGAGCCCTTGATGGCTCAGTGGTAAAGAATCCACCGGCAATGCAGGAAACTCAGTTTCGAGCCCTGGGTCAGGAAGATCCCCTGAGGAGGAAATGGCAACCCACTCCAGTGTTCCTGCCTGGAGAATCCCATGGATAGAGGAGCCTGGACTATAGTCCATGTGTTCACCAAGAGTCAGAAGTGAATGACTTAGGGACTAAAACTAGAACAACATCAAGAAAAAGACTGCAAAAGCATGACATAAACTTAGGCATGATGGTCATGTTTAATTAAAACAAGAGAGGAAATCATGACAAGATACCAATTTTAAGAAGCTGATTGACCATTTTTTTAATTAAAACTTCCAGACAAAGAATTTTTAAATTAATTAGCTGCCTGGAACACCTCTATAGTACTTTTTCTTACAATTTTGGCTTCACACTCTTGGATTGCCTCTTATGATAATAACTTTGTCATATTTTCAGTGGAGAGACTAGAAAGACAGGTCAGTCTTTCCTCTCTATGGTTGATCAAAATAGTAAAACATGATATTTGGGCTGTGTGAAACATGCAACTTCACCGAGAGAAGTCCTCACTGAAAGATACAGGTTTGAACTCTTCAAACA
This sequence comes from Bos indicus, assembly GCF_029378745.1. Classification (NCBI taxonomy): domain Eukaryota; kingdom Metazoa; phylum Chordata; class Mammalia; order Artiodactyla; family Bovidae; genus Bos; species Bos indicus. The sequence continues at coordinate 20,714,482 of NC_091777.1, read as the reverse complement.
CAATATTTCTGATAAATTATATTTCATGAGATGTTCATATAAATGATGGTGGGTTTATAATTATACTGTCAATAAAATGCTGCTCTATTTGGTATATTCTGACAGGAAAGAGCTTCTATTTTGACTAGGAATTAATGTGAACAGAAATTTCTGCTTATAAGTTTGCACATTTGACCAGTACAGAGTTTTTCATAACCTTGTTCTGACTCACTGCTTTTCAAACGTGTTTCTTCCTTCCTCTTCTGTCCTCCTAATTCTAGGACTGGGGACCACAGACATGCTCCTATCTCAATACAGTGTCTGTCTTTGCACCATCTTGTCACAATGCAGTGAGCTGGCCCAGGGGCGGGAGCTGAACTCACAGCTTGCCTGAACCCACACTTACCCTGGGGCAGCCATCAATAGCTTACTCTCCATGGGCCCTCTGTACCACAAAAATATATCTCACTAAATACAGGCAAAAAGTGTCCTCAACACAGTGTCCTCTTGACCAGCTCCTGAAAAACGTTGTCAGCAACCAACACATGGACAAGTGTAATGTGAGGAAAATTGAAACAGAAAGAAATAGCAGCCCTGCTGCTGCTGCTGCTGCCAAGTTGCTTCAGTCGTGTCTGACTCTGTGAGACCCCATAGACGGCAGCCCACTAGGCTCCTTTGTCCCTGGGATTCTCCAGGCAAGAAGACTGGAGGGGGTTGCCATTTCCTTCTCCAATGCATGAAAGTGAAAAGTGAAAGTGAAGTCACTCAGTCGTGTCCGACTCTTAGCGACCCCATGGACTGCAGCCCACCAGGCTCCACCATCCCTGGGATTCTCCAGGCAAGAAGACTGGAGTGGGTTGCCATTTCCTTCTCCAATGCATGAAAGTGAAAAGTGAAAGTGAAGTCACTCAGTCGTGCCTGACTCTTAGCGACCCCATGGACTGCAGCCTACCAGGCTCCTCCATCCATGGGATTTTCTAGGCAAGCGTACTGGAGTGGGGTGCCATTGTGACCCAAGTGCAATGAAAATACATAATTTTGCAAATTTCACAAAAACATACTGCCTTAATCAGTCTATTCAGGTCACTGAAACAAAATGCCATATACTGGGTAGCCTGGAAACAGCAAATATTTCTTTCTCAGAGTTCTGGAGTTTGGGAAGTTCAAGATCAAGGTGTCAGCAGATTAATGTCTGGTGAGGGCCACTTCCTAGTTCATGAACAGCTGTCTTCTAGTGTAACCTTTTCATTCCAATCCCAAAGAAAGGCAATGCCAAAGAATGTTCAAACTACCGCACAATTGCACTCATCTCACACACCAGTAAAGTAATGCTCAAAATTCTCCAAGCCAGGCTTCAGCAATACGTGAACCATGAACTTCCAGATGTTCAAGCTGGTTTTAGAAAAGGCAGAGGAACCAGAGATCAAATTGCCAACATCTGCTGGATCATGGAAAAAGGAAGAGAGTTCCAGAAAAACATCTATTTCTGCTTCGTTGACTATACCAAAGCCTTTGACTGTGTGGATCACAATAAACTGTGGAAAATTCTGAAAGAGATGGGAATACCAGACCACCTGACCTGCCTCTTGAGAAACCTATATGCAGGTCAGGAAGCAACAGTTAGAACTGGACATGGAACAACAGACTGCTTCCAAATAGGAAAAGGACTCCGTCAAGGCTGTATATTGTCACCCTGCTTATTTAACTTCTATGCAGAGTACATCATGAGAAAAGCTGGGCTGGAAGAAGCACAAGTTGGAATCAAGATTGCCGGGAGAAATATCAATAACCTCAGATATACAGATGACACCACCCTTATGGAAGAAAGTGAAGAGGAACTCAAAAGCCTCTTGATGAAAGTGAAAGAGGAGAGTGAAAAAGTTGGCTTAAAGCTCAACATTCAGAAAACGAAGATCATGGCATCTGGTCCCATCACTTCATGGGAAATAGATGGGAAACAGTGGAAACAGTGTCAGACTTTTTTTTGGGGGGGTCCCAAATCACTGCAGATGGTGATTGCAGCCATGAAATTAAAAGACGCTTACTCCTTGGAAGGAAAGTTAAGACCAACCTTATTAAAAAGCAGAGATATTACTTTGCCAACAAAGGTCCATCTAGTCAAGGCTATGGTTTTTCCAGTAATGATGTATGGATGTGAGAGTTGGACTGTGAAGAAAGCTGAGTGCCTAAGAATTGATGCTTTTGAGCTGTGGTGTGGGAGAAGACTCTTGAGATTCCCTGGACTGCAAGGAGATCCAACCAGTCCATTCTAGAGGAGATCAGTCTGGGTGTTCATTGGAAGGACTGATGCTAAAGCTGAAACTCCAATACTCTGGCCACCTCATGCGAAGAGTTGACTCATTGGAAAAGACCCTGATGCTAGGAGGGATTGGGGACAGGAGGAGAAGGGGACGACAGAGGATGAGATGGCTGGATGGCATCACCGACTCAATGGACATGAGTTTGGGTGGACTCTGGGAGTTGGTGATGGACAGGAAGGCCTGGCATGCTGCAATTCATGGGGTTGCAAAGAGCCGGACACAACTGACCGACTGAACTGAACTGAACATGATGGGAGATTTCTCATACCTCCGTTATAAAGACACGAATCCCATTCATGACCTAATCACCTCCCAAATGTCTCATGTACTAACACCATCTCTTGGGGGTTAGGATTTCCACATATGGATTTGGAGGGGACACAATCGCTATACAACAGGTGATCACGTGAACCCACTGTTAAGCCCTTCTCTGGGCTGCGGAAGGGGTTTGTGCAAGTGAGCAGTGCTAAAAATCAAGCTTCATGAACTTCATGGTAAGCCCAAACCTCCTTGAGCTCCCCCAGCACAGACTCCATCCTCAGAGTTTCATGCCAGGGAGCATGACTCCTTGAAGGAGATACTTCTATAATATATCCTGGGAACTGTGACAAGGGAGGGTCTGTAGTTTTCCTTCCCTTTATACTTTGTATCAAGGAGAATCTGACATAGCCTTGTCCCATCCTCTCTCTGTTTCTCTTTCTTTCCTCTTCAAGCCTCTGATCTTGTTACTGATTCTTCCTTTTGGCTTCTCCTTGCCTTCCTGACTTGACTGCATAAACCACAGACTTCCTAGAGAAAGCCTGCCCCAGCCCCAGGGGCCCTTCCTATAAAGCCTTCTCCCAGGGACTTTAGGAAGTTCTTTCTAGATAAAATGCTAATAAAGGCTTATATGCATATGAGAAAATACTCAAACTCATTGCTAATGATGAAAATGCAGATTGAAAATCACAGTAAAGGACTTCTCCAGTAGTCTAATGGTTAAGACTCTGCACTTCCAATGCAGGGGTGTGGGTTCATTCCCTGGTTGGAGAAATGAGATCCCCCATGCCACGCAGCTTGGGCAAAAAAAAAAAAAAAATTAAAAATAAGAAAATGCAGATTGAAAATAACAGTGAGACACTATCTTGGTCTTATAATACTGGCAAAACCCTAAAATCAATCATTTCAACAATCCACACAGTTGCTGGCAAATTGGCAATCACCATGCAACATAGCTGTGAAAGTGAAAGTTAAGTCGCTCAGTCGTGTCCAGCTCTTTGTAACCCCATGGACTGTAGCCTACCAAGCTCCTCAGTCCATGGAATATTCCAGGCAAGAGTACTGGAGTGGGTTCCTATTTCCTTCTCCAGGGGTCTTCCCAACCCAGGGATCAAACCCGGGTCTCACGCATTGTAGGCAGACACTTGACTGTCTGAGCCATGGAGGCCTTTATTGGGCTGTCAAAATTTATAATGTGCCTACCTACTCCCCTATGTATGTTTCAAAGAGTCTGTTTTACAGAAATAATCTCATTTGCTCAAAGATATATTACAGGGACTATTTTTTTGTTCCCTGTGCTATACAGTAGGTTTTTATCTATTTTATATATTGATAGTGTGTGAATAGATGTATTTTAAGGTCTTCTTAATTGCAACATTAAAACAATGAAAAACCGGAAAGTGAAAGTATTAGTCACTTAGTATGTCTGACTCTTTGGGACCCCATGAACTGTAACCTGCCAGGCTAGTCTGCCCATAGGATTCTCTTGGCAAGAATGCTACAGTGGGTTGCTATTCCCTTCTCCAGGGAATCTTCCCAACCCATGGATCAAACCTGGGTCTCCTGAATTGCAGGCAGATTCTTTACTGTCTGAGCTACCAGGGAAGTCCCAATGAAAAAGTTGAAGGAACATAAAAGTCCATCAATGGGAAACATGTTAAATAAATTGATTCATTCATACTGTGAAATCATCTGCAACTGTTTGTTTTTTAATGATTGTTCTGTCATAGAAGTATTCCCAGGACATATTAAAATGTGAGGGAATCAGGTCAAAACACCATGCGTGTGGTATGGGCACATTTCTCATGGACTGAAAAATTGGACAAATGAAATAATCTCTTGGGACCTCAGTCTCCTCATCTGAAGAGAATCTTTCCATTTCCCAGATGTTAGCAAATTAAAAGGGACAATGGGTGTAGAAGAAGCCTATAAACTGTAAAGTTCTATGTAATTCACCAATTGAAATTTATTGACTTAAAAGGGAATATCGCTCAAGGGCACGAATCCTCATTTTACTATAGGATGTCTTTTAATCCCCAAAGTCTTCGATAGTTTATTAAAAACATCTTAAGAAATAAATTGTTTTGCTTTCAGCAGTAGCTGTCACATAGTGTAAGTAGATTGGAGCATACCTAGCAAACTGCTTGGTGCATAGTAGGCATTTAAAAAATAGTTGTGGAATGAATGATTAAACCATTGAACGGAAGTAGGAATGTCAGGGTGAACTGGGTTAAACCAAAAGATAGTGCTGGTCTTGGAGGCCAGAATCACTCATGAATGACTCTAGAACCAGAGATGAAGTTCACCTTGATGGAGCATTCCCCCATTATTTACGAGATCATCAGGGTGAAATATTAACTGAAAAGAACAGAATGCCAACATAGAATGTACACTATGACTACAACTATAAGGAAATGAAATATTTCTAGAGATCAGTCCTGGGAGGCAAACACCAAATTGGAAACAGTTGGTTTGCTTAGTGTAGTGATATTGTGGGTAAATTTTCTTTTTAATTCTAGGAGTTTTAATGTTTCAGGCAATCCACACTTCACTTAAGTGGATTTAGAAAAAGAATAGGTACTCATTGAAGAAAATTAGGAAATTTGAGAAAAACTGAAAGGGGAAAAGAACTTTATTCCCAGAACCATTACTAAACAATACTTGTTATTAATATGTTGTGTCTTTCACTGAAGTCTTGCTACTACATTTTTTCCTTATGTTTTGGAGACAGATATTTAACATATGTGAGTGTTCTATGTGCCATTCTCCCCAGTCTGCAATAAAATGTTGATGAGCCTGTGTTTTTGGTGAAGGGCTTGTATTCAGAGTTTCTGAATTCTTGTTTGGTCACTTACCAGCTCTCCTACTTGCTGGGCAACATTCTGACTCCATCCAAGTTTCAGGTTCTGCATTTGTAACATGAGGATATTCTCAGTACATGCTTCCTAAGTGAATTATATCCTGGAAACTTGTTCACCTCAGTTTCAGGCAGATATTACACACTCTGGAAAGAGTAATTCTGGAAGAAAAGAATAAAGGAACCAAGTAGGGGAACTTGACCTGGTCTAGGAGACCAGGGAGGGCTTCCCAGAAGAAGTGGCATTTCACCCTGGTATCTGAAGACAGAGCAGAAATTTACCATCAATGAGAAACAGGTTAGATAGAGTATGGTTCATCTGTACTGTGAAATATCACTGGGAACTCAGAGGTGGCGAATGAATTTCAGAAACAACTGCAACATCCTTTTTGGGCCCAGGGTCACTGGCACTGAAGAAGGGAAGGCAGAGGGGAGGGATCAGGCCAGATGACAGACCCAAAGTCACAGGGGGATTCAGAGGAGGAAGGGACCCAAAAAGAGGTCAGTGAGAAAGAGAATCAGGAAGCAAAGTGTTCTGTGACCCACAGAGGTCTCAGGTAATCACCAGGGCAGATGGTGCAGGGCCCCAGATCCCTGATGGAGAGGTGGAGCTTGATCCTAGAGAACAAAGGGGAACCATCAAAAGGTTTTAAGAAAAGGAACCCTGGTCAGATTTGTGTATTTAGAAGAGCATGCTACCTGCCTTGTGGGGCATGGCTCAGCAGGGGAGTGGGGAGCAGGGGTGGGAGTGACGAGTGGGCAGAGTGGGAATGAGAAGCCTTCTAAGAAGTCATCCTTCTCCTGGCAAGAAATGCTGTAGCTTGAGCTAGTTGGTTCTTCAGTCATGAATTTCCCCTTCATAAGTAAACACATTTTGCTGCATACTTAGTCACTCAGTTGTGTCCTACTGTTTGTGACTATGGCCTGCCAGGCTCCTCTGTCCATGAAATTCTCCAGGTAAGAAGACAGGAGTGGGTTGCCATTTCCCTCCTCTAGGGAATCTTCCCACCCAGGGATCAAACCTGCATCTCCTGTGTCACTTGCATTGCAGGCAGATTCTTTACCTGCTGAGCCATTGAGGAAGCCTGCATAAACAAACACCAGAACTCATATTATTACTAGTCGTTGCCCAGCTCTTTGCTTCCAATGCATTTAAAGATGCACCTTGCTCAGCCTACTTTGGGTTTCCCAGATGGCACTAGTGGTAAAGAACCCTCCTGCCAATGTAGGAGATGCAGGAGATGCAGATTTGATCCCTGGGTCAGGAAGATCCCCTGGAGGAGGGCATGGCAACCCATTCCAGAATTCTTGCCTGGGGAATCCCCATGGACAGAGGGGCCTGGCAGGCTAAAGTCCATAGAGTCACAAAGGGTCAGACACGACTGAAGTGACTTAGCATGCACGGATGCAGCCTACCTTAGAATCTGCAGGTGTCCAATAAGTTGGGTTGAGAGGGTCAGGAGGAGTATTTCTGCTGAGTCTGAGAAATGTACAGAGTGCTGCCATGGATAGAAGAGAAGGCTGACCTGCAAGCCTGCAGCAAGCACCCTGGGTTTATATTCCAGACCACCAGCCACTGTAATTATACATTAGTGGGCCTCAGAACGGCACAGCGTAGGTGCTTGCAGCCAGGGTCCCTGTTATAAAGACCCTGGTTGTGGTTGGTTATTAACTATACTGTACGAAGCCTCATAAACACCTTTTTACACATACAGTGCACCTTTCAATACAACAATCAAATGCTTTTCAACAAATTACAGTCTCCTAGAAAAGGGACCCCTTGATTGCTTCCCAGAAAGAGGTGGAAGGAAACTTTAGACAGAACTCACTCGAAGCCTGATGTTTAGAGCCGTGTTTGCTTTGGGGTGGAAATGCTAGCCTGGAGTTCAGACCCCAAGTGACTCTGGGGAAATCAGTGCCGATGAATCCAAACCTGGCTAGAGAAGAAAGCAAGACCACCGAAATAATCGAACCAATCTACTTTACAGATGAGCAGAATGAGCTCAGGATCTAGAAAAATGGTATAGACGATCTTATTTGTGAAACAGAAATAGAGACACAGATGTAGAGATAAGTGTGTGGATACCAAGGAGGGAAAGAGGGGTGGAATGAACTGGGAGATTGGGATTGACATGCAAACACTATTGATACTATCTACAAAATAGATAACTAATGAGAACCGACTATATGAGGACAAGTTTGAGCAAACTCAGAGAAAGTGAAAGACAGGGAAGCCTGGTGTGCTACATACAGTCCATGGGGTCACAAGGAGTTGGACACAACTCAGCGACTGAATAGCAACAACAATGAGAACCTACTCTATAGCTCAGGGAACTCTACTTAGTGCTCTGCGGTGACCTATATGGGAAGAAAATTCAAAAAAAGAGGACTGATTTACGTATAACTGATCCACTTTGCTGTACAGTAGATGCTAACACAATATTGTAAAGCAAATATCCTCCAATTAAAATTAATTAAAAAAATACTTAAGAAAAGAGCAACCACTGTCTGAAGCCTCTTGGGAACTCAAAGATGGACCTTTTGAGTCAAATTCACTCAAAAGTGAATTTCGGAACCAGTTGCCAGCATCATCCTTGGGCAGAGCTTACTGATCAACATGCTAAGTACAGAGCTTATACACACAATGTTGAATCCTTACTCCCAACACTTTCTTTGCATAATTCTTTCTCTTATGTCCGCAGTTAAGCAAATCATTTCACTGTTATAAAGATAGATTTTTTGATTTCATAGATCAGTAAAAGGTACAGACCTAAGGTTGCAAACTTTTTATTTTGCCAGATAAGAACACTGGAAAAAAACAAACTGATAAGATGATGATCCAAGAATGTGTGTGATTTGCAATTACCAGCATTCCTACAAGGGGAAAACACTATTATCACTAGAAAAGGAGACAATAAAGTGGGGAGAGAGGAGAAAATATCAAAATTATATGGGCAGTTACCTGGCCTGGGTGGGGGTTGTAGTTTGGCTGCAGAGGGGAACAGGGAACTTTTCTGGGGAGATGGGCATATCCCATGTCTATTTTGATTGAGACAGTGGTTATATGAGTGTATCCATTTAACAAATCATTGCTGTTTGTTAGAAGATGTTCCTCCTGATACAAAAATTAAGCAAGATATAAGTAATAAAAAAAACCCATATCCTGATCAGGCAAATCTTTCTGGGATCCAGACTTGTGTCCAAGTTTGTAGCTGGATTGAGGGACACAAGAGGGAAAGAGACAAGGGTTGGTCCCTCGTGTAGCTTCCCTGTATCCTTCCAACCCACGTCACTCAAGAGAACACTGTGTCAGAGTATATTTCTACTCAGTGTCTCAGACGAAACTCAACTAGGGGCAAAGCCAAGGAATCCCTGTTCTTTACTTCGGCTAAGGACTTGAGAAAGTGGTACAACCGATCTTGGCTTCAGAGTCCTCATATGACCATTGAGAAAATCATCACCCTCTAGGCGTAAATGTTCTAGGGAACTCCCTAGAACATGTCTTGAGATTTCAGGCTCTGACAAGGTCAAGGGAGCTAAGCAAAGCCACTGAGGCTGGTTTCCTTGGTTCCAGCCTTTCCTTGTTTGCTTATAAAATACAAAGCTTAAAGGGAAGTGACTAAATGCAGGCTTAGGCAGCAGAAAGACCTGAATATGAATCAAGCTCTGACACTTATGAGCTGTGTGACATGGGGCAAGGAACTTCACCCTGATGAGCCTCCCTTTCCTGTGCTGTAAAATTACTGATCACGATAGTGACCATCCAGAAAGACTGCGGATGAAACAAGATAACAGGCAAAAAGTTGCCAGCTCAGTGTCTAGCACCGAGTAGGTTCTGAATTAATATCTAGATACTGTTATAATTTCTGCTAGACATTTCCACAGGTTTCCTAGCAACCAACAGGAATGGGAGAACTTGCATAAGGTAGGACAGGATTCTTGGAGGCTCTGTTTCCTCGACTCTAAAATGATGAGGATAAGATGAGGTGATGTGTGTGAAATGCTTACCCCATGCCCAACACTTAGTAGGCGCTCACTTAGTGAGAATCCCGGTCGTAACAGTGTCAATGGAAGCTCAGATCACTTTTGGCCAAACATGACTGTGGAAGAGTCACACTTCCACATGACAACTACACTACCTTTTTGCCTGTCAATACACATTTTCCTGAGTTTTCCCCAAGGGTTCAATAGGAATGACCAGAGCCCTAATGCTGAAATCGGTGGTACAATCAGCATCTTTTTCTTTTAGTCCTTCTGTTGGCAGGGACTCTGCTGGTTTGCAGCTGCATGCTCAGCTCCAGGAAAAGTGTTGAGCACGTAACAGGTGCTCAATAAATATTTCCTAAATGAATGAATGAGTTCACAAGGCAAAGAATGAATGAGCGTAATGTGTCTGAGGCCTCTTAAGTTCTATATTCAGCCAAGTATGGTTCTCTAAATGCCAAGGCAGAGAAGCAGATACAAACACTGTAGAGAGACTCTCAAGTGAACGGCTGGCTGTAGTTAAACCGGCAAGCTCAGTGTTGCTTTTCCTAGAGCTGGAGTCCTGCAGATTTGGGTTTGGTGTGGGTTTTTGGCAGAGAAGAGAAATGCACGCTATGTCTCTGTGATCTTCAGAGTCCTTCATGCATGAGACTGTCCCAAGATCAGTGATCCCCAAATGACCAAAAAAAAGTACAACCTGGTTAATTGCTGCCCCCCACCCCCAACTTAAACCTGAATGTAAAGTCATACTCAGGAGGATTTGCAAAAACAGGCTCACAACATTGCAGAAAACCAAACCAAAGGCAAACCATCGACAAAAATAAAAATCAAAACTAGCAAGCATTTCTGCCATTGCAGGACCCGTGCTTATTTACACTTGGGTTTTAAAACTCCACAAGACAACGGGAGTACTCTAATTGGAGCCTGGGAGGAAAGACAGAATGGCCAGTCGCTAGTAAAACCGAAAGCATTTATTTATTATTTAATTTGTTTGCCCAGGAGACTTTGCTCCTGATGTAACATCTGGTTTTCATTGTAGCCCAACTTTTACCTAATTGTACAGCTGGGGAGATTAAGGCACTAGGGGTCACAGGCCAAGCCCAGCCAGGACCCTGGCCCCTATGAGAGCTTTGCTCCTCGCTTTAGGGTAGAGACCACACTCCTCGCCCCTGGTCCTCTGGTGGAGACCTATAAATAAGAAAGGAATGACTCTTTCAAGTCCTCACCTCTCCCTCCTTCTGATTCTCATTAATGGTGGGGATGGGGGTTGAGGGCAGAGGAGGGGGACTAGGGAGATGGAAGATGCAGGAGGTAGGGGCAGCAACCACAGAGGTTCCAGACCACAGGCAAGGGATGGGGGCGTGGCAGGGACGGAAGTGGCTCTTCCGGGGGGTCCTTTGTCAAAGGCTGGCTTCTCTGACCCCAAGTGACTGGTAAAGGGCAGACAGCGTCTGTTTTCCAACTTGGAGAGTGACAAGGAAGAAGCAGATTTCAACAGTCACATCAAGAGGCCAGAGTGGAAAAAGAATAAATCCCACCTGAGCGGAAGTTGCCACCCAAGGCTTGGGGAATGTTCTTACCGGATTTGAATCCCATCTTTGCCACTTCCAGAATGACCTTGGGCGAGTTGTTTTAACTTCTCTGAGCCTCCATTCCCGGGATTCTTAGGAAGATTAAATGAGATAATTTATGCAGAGAACCTAGGAGAAATAGCTGATGCTTGATAAACATTTTTTAAAAAGTAATAACCAATCTAAAAAAACTGCTCCAGATGCCACACTTTATTCTGTGACTATTTAAAGAAGTGAGCATACCTTCAGGGCTACCTACAGAATGTCATACGATGAACAAGGACTGGAGAGGTATCAGAAGACTTGTTTGAGCCTCCTGTCATTCTAGCCACTGGGGAATTGAGGAAGGGTGGAGACACAGGAACTTGAAGACATACGATAACAACCAAGAAAATCCAAATCTGTCTGGTGAGACCAGAAGTACTCACACGGAACTAAGCATTGATAATTCAGGGCTGAGTACCCACTACAGCCAAAATGAAGGCTACTCAAGTCAGACTCAGAATCAGTCAGGGCTAGGATTGCTAGGAAACCCTTCAGAGCAGAAGTGGGACTACAGGGTTTTTGAAGGATAGCTAGGAGTTGGAGAGGCAGTGTGACCTCAGTGGACTATTCCAGAATACAGAGGACTTGGGTGAACTGGATGTGATGGTGGAGGAGCGGTGAGCTGAGTAGCCTGGACAGAGAGATGGTAGACAGATGGGGCATGGAGGACAGTGTGCTATATTCTGGGAGGTCTTGAAAGTCAGGCAAAGGTGTGTGCCTCCCAGGACAACAGGCTGTAGCTACTGGCTACTGTGTCAAAGAAGAGGATGACACGAGGACTTGAGAAAGCTCACAGGCACTGACCACATGGATAGGATGAAGATAGACTAAACACTGGGATGCCCCTGGGTCTGATCTTCTGGGATTCTTGCCTCACCAAGGCTCAGTCAATCTTTCTCAGCCTATGAAGCTTTGAGTCAGGGACTTCTCTTCTTGGTGAGCCTGGAACCATGCTCTGTTTTCCTGCGTTTCCTGCACACCCCACTGGCCTTGGTTGGGGTACACTGCGATGTATCTACCCTGGCATCATAGCATCTAGGCCAGGTATAGTCTAGCTTCAACAGCAGCCCGAGACTACTCTTAGGGCTCTGATGTATTCGTTAGCCAAGATTTTCAGAACAATAAGAATGTAAAGCAAGAAAAACCAGACTGGGAACCAGATACCCTGTTCAGCTGACCCGTTGGCATTCCATTGTTTAGATTATAGAATTATGGCAGGAAGACAAGGCTACTGAGCCTGGCACAGAGACATTCATGTTGGACATTTCAGAGCGAGTGGAGATGTGGAGATGAATCCAGACTCTTCATGTGTTTGGTGGGGGGCTCCCATTCTTCCTGCTTTGGGATGACTTTACACTTCTCACCAGATGCTTTCTGAGCAGACATCAATGAAGATTCTTATGCTACCACTGGGCAGGTCACTGGACTTCCCCTGCCTCTCATTTTTCTTGTCTGTGAGATGAAGAGTTTTTGTTTCAAGGGTCAAATGAAGTCATAAATGTTAAAGCACCCTGAAAGCAATAAAGACACTGTATGGCTTGATGGTGTAGGGAAAAACTTTTGAGTGAATCTTTCCTAATTTTCGTCTCCCATTTATATCCTAACCCTGTCTCCAACCTATGCAAACCCATCATTCTCACTTAGAAAAATATATGATGGGCACTCAGTATATGCTGTGCAATGTGCACTGTGCAATTTGCCAGGGGTGTGTGTGGGTAAAGTCAAAGAATTAAAGTATGGCTGATGGCACATTTCCCAAACCATACTCTACAGAGAACCAAGTGAAGGGACGTCACCTAAACACATCTGTCCCATTGTCATATAAAGCATGATGCGCAGGATAACCAGAATTCCTCACTACATGTTTCTCAGAACATGCAATATGCTAATGTCACTGGAGATGTAGAAAGGACATAAGGTGTTTCTCATTCCACTCGAGGAGCCCACAAAGCAGAGCAATCGTCAAGTGAAAAACGGGGTTACTCACTTGTTGTCCTGGGCAAGGGGATGCTTCTAAGTTAGAGTCATTGACCTCACCCAGAGCAACAGCAAAGGATGCTCTCTTTCCAATTCATTTCACCCCAGTAACATTTTTCTCAAGCGACATCCAAGTATTTCAAATAAAATATTTAGTTCAATGTAATTTACAAATGAGAAAGTCACATGATACTACTTTTTTTCAAATCATGATTTTGAGCTTTTATTTAATAAGCAATAAAAAAATGCTTAAAATGACACTCTAAGACTTGATGATGCAGGGTAAAGCTTCTGAGTGAATCTTTCCTAATTTGCGTCTCCCATTTATATCCTAACCCTGCCTCTAACCTATGCAAACCCATCACTCTCACTTGGAAAAATCAAGGGCTGTCAACATATCTATCTTGATCCAAGGGCAAGTTAACCATCGATGGTATTACACAGACCAGTTTCCCTTTTCCAAAAACTTTGGCTGAATAAAAGAGGGTTTTGTTGCTAAGTCTAGCTTCCAAGTTCTGATTTGTTCTAACTTGTCATTAACCCACCTGGTTTCCACTTAAATGTCTAAGAGAAAAATCAGCATTTCAAGGTGACCAAGATTGAGACTGGGATTTCTCCTTGCTCCCTCCCTTGAACAATGGCCAAGGGTAAGGGAGAGTTCCAGTGTTAAATATTTGATGATGTTTAGTTCTGACGGGGGAGGGGGGGGGGGGAAGGTTGAGCCTTTTTTGAACTTTGTTCCCAAAAGGGCAATGGGTATTATTAAACACATCCATTAAGGCAGATGTATGAGGGGTGAGGTTTATGACCCTGGAAGAGAATGCCTCTGAGACTTCTAGGAGACTTATCTCTGGAAATCTTCCTGGGGTCATCTTCTCTGGTCACTTCTACTCCCATATCTTTCAGCTCAACTTGAAGGTAGTCTAGAGAACTAAGATAAATGCACAGAGAATATATCCCCACTGCCCTTTACAAATGGAGTACCATGAGCATGACTTACACAGTCAAAATACCCTCACCAGCCCAGCACTCCTTCAGGAGGCAGCACTAAAGAGGGTCCCTAGAAGAGCAAATGAGTGTACAGGTGGAATCTCTCGCCCATCAAACTGGGGAAGAATCAACGAGGCTATCACCTTCTTGTCCATCAGGTTTTTATCCTCACTCTCAGGTGATACTCAGTCCCTGGCTTTTTGCCGAAACCCTGCAGTTCAGCCTCTTAAACATGACTTTTTCTTCTTCTACGTTCTTTCACAACTGGCCTCCCACCCAACTCTGAATTTGAAAAGAGTTGAGAAGCCCCTGTCAGCATTATCAGCAGCCACCTTTCCTTCTAACTGTTTTGTGTGTGTTAGATTTGCATCCTTACAAACTTCATGAAGGCTGAGACCTAATCTCATCGACTACTTACAGTACCTTACAGTGATGGACACAGAGCAGACTCCTCTTTGGGGCTATCAACCAAGCGTCTGGAGACAGAAGTAATGCTAGCTTAATAGTGTCATTATATGTCTGTTTCAATTTACGGAAGTCAAGTCAGGAGGAAGAAACGTACTCATGTCTTGTCCGTTTTTCTCCATTACATACTCCATTACGTAATACATTGCCTATCTTCACCTATCAACTCTGTTTAAATTTTTTCCAGAAACACATGTATTACACACACACACGCGCACACAAAATCACCATCTTTTTAAAAATGTTTGTTTCTTTGTCTGCGCAGGGAACACTAAATAATTTAATTCTCTGAGGCTGACTCTGGTCAAGCTTTAAAAAGCATGAGAAAGGGTAACATGTAGATACCAGGGTCTGACTGTAGGATGTGAAAGAATCTGTATTCTTGCCTCTGACAATTCACTCTGCATAGGGAAAATGTGTCATGCATTGTAGAAAGAGAAAATGCAAAAATCTGCCCTTCAGATAATACATCTCTGCTTAGGTAGGTAGAGATTGGGGTGGGGGAGCAAATACATTGAATCACACCTTCTTTCATTATTTTTGACATTGATTTGTCATTAAGAAAATTTATTAGGCTCCAGATTAAATTGATTTGAAGAATCATTAATTCATGGGATGAAGCCAGAACCATTTGGCCTGCCCACACTGAAATGAGGCAGTATTGATAAAACAAAGGGGAAATATCAGAGCTATTTAAAATCCACTTTTTTCTTACCTGAAGGAACATGTTGGACATAATTTCAGGAGGATATCCTAATAGTTGACCTCAGTCAAGTTTTTTCCAGAGAAGGATTTTTCCAATACCTAAATCAGAGGGAAAGGTGGATAATTAATTTCTGAAAAAAAAGAAAATTACCAAGTGGCCTATTGCTCAAAAACAGTGATTATAACAGGTTTCCAAAGTGGTGCTAGGGGTAAAGATCCTGTCTGCTAATGCAGAAGACATAAGAAACCTGAGTTTGATCACTGGGTCAGGAAGATCCCCTGGCGGAGTGCATGGCAACCCACTCCAATATTCTTACCTGGAGAATCCGATGGACAGAGGGGCCTGGCAGGTTATAGTTCATAGGGTCGCAAAGAGGCAGACATAAATGAAGCGACTTATCACATCATCACAGAGATTATAACACGTCCTCCCTCCTCTCCTCATAAAAGAAAACCAGAATCCAATTTATCTGCACCCCAATGCTGTCCCTCTCCAAACAATGTCGCTGTCCCCCAGATGACGACTTTTGCTCAAGCTAAGGGTAGCTACTTCATTTAAAGAAGCTAAGCCTACTGTGAGGCAGGATTATTGTTGGTCTGATTCTTCAACCCTTCAAAAGTTCTCAGAGAATATAAATCACTGTGGAACATACCATAAAACATGTTTCTCTACCTTTCTCTTAGTCATGTTCTCCTATATTTTCAAAAGAAAAATAAGAATAATATTAAACTCCAATCATTTGTATTAATCAAGACTTAAATCAATTGTTTGCAAATGATCAAAAAGACTTAGGGGGAAGAGGGGCGGGGTGGGGTTTTTGCTTCATATGGCAGAAAAGTCTAGTAGTATAATGGGCTCAGGCAGGGCTGGCAGGAGGTAGTTGAACAATGTCACCATGACTTGTTTCCTACTCTTTGTCTCTCTCTCTCTCTCCCTCCCATTCTTAATCCCTCTCTTCATTCAAGGGTCTCTCCATTACCTCTGGGTCTACATCCTCATTTTAACCAACACCATCTGTAGAAAATGGCTCCTCTATTCCAGAGCTTGGACCAAAGTCCTTGAATTAAGTCCTTTGTCTTGGAAGTGAACTTTGAATCTACATTCAGCTGTCTGCATGTCCTTCCACCAGTCTCTATCCCACTCTCTATCACATGCTAAGTTTGGGGGCTCAGACATAGCCCTCACCTTCAACCAATCTTTCTTCTGAAGCTAGTGCTTCCTTTCCGACATTCAAAGAACACAACCCGCAAGTTTACCTGTTGTGAGCATCCATCCTTGGGGCAAATGAATGTGGTTAAGGGTGACACGCCCATTGTTTACTTCTCTAGATACTCCTCAAAAGCAGCTTAGTTTTCCAACCAAATGCAGAAAGCTCTAGAAGGCAGACATTGGGTCTGAGAAGTGATGAAGAATTTGAAGAATGAGCTTTGCAATTAACTTTACCACTCGCTGACATGATGATACTTGGGATTTTTTTTGGAGCACAGAGAAGCAGCTGAGGAGAGGGCAGCCCTGGAGTGTTGAGTATGGCACTGAAGTGGAATGAAGTGAAGGCAGAAAGTTCATGAAGAAGAGTTGGGGATGAAATGTTCAGAGACCAAATAAAAAGATTTATAGCTTCATGCAAACACAGACACACACACACACACACACACACACACACACACAAACAGACACATATACACACACACTGGGGTTTAAGTACACTGTGATCTCACTTAAGTTCTGCCTGTGTTTGAGTGCATGTGTGTCTGCGTTTAACTTGCATATTCTTCTTAAAGTTGGGAGAGTCGGGGAAGAAGCCAAGAGGCCCAGGCAGAGGGCAAACTGCAGCCTCTTGAGTGCCAACAGAAGATCTTATCTATAAATGCTGTCTTGTCCCTGAAGCCTCGCTGGGTCCTGCCAGCCCTCTAGATTTACACCATCCCCGATGCCTTAGAACCTGGCTTGTCCTCTCTTGAGTGTTATTTTACTCCATTTGGGGGATTTATTTAGTTTCCTGATGAAAGGAAAGGTCTAACACCGAAGACACTCAATGAACCTCTTTCTTTGCATATCCTTGGGACCCCCAACTTAGGAAAGATTCACAGAACTGAAAACACCATCACAACTGTGTAGAACTCCACAACTTCTACACCGCCTTTGCGTCCATTGTATCATCAGCAAATATTTTCACACATTGGAAATCCACCATGATTAAACATTTGGCTACGTCCTAGGCACTATGCTGAGTGAATGGTATATATCTTCTCCTGTTTAATGCATCTGAAAATTATGTGAGAATGAATATTATTATCCTCACTTGACAAAGTGAGAGAGAGCTTAAACAGCTTGCCCAAGGTCACACATCTCAGTAGCAAAGCCAAGATTCAGGCCCAATCACTGTGCTCTTATCAAAAGTATTAACTCAATACTTTTGACCCAGGGCACTGAGAAAAGATTTGTCGAAAGAATGAATGAATGAGCAATTCAGCATTGTGGATTACATATCAGTTCAGTGTCTCCCGTTGTGTTCCTGACTCTGATGCATAGATAAAAACTAAGAAGCTCATGACTCTAGCAGATTGTCCCACTTCCATTCTGTCTCTTAGGAGCCATTGACACATTGAGTCCCAGGCAGAGATTCTTCTTAGCTGAGCCTAATGGATCTTGGTTAGGTTCATTAATACCATTGTGGTTCAAAGACAGTCAATACTCTAGCCACTGCCTCCGATCAGACTACATGAAAAAAAGGAATTCAACTTCTTCCTGTGTTTTGCCCAAGCACAGTATGATGTGTGGGTAATTTCTGGTCTGGCCAGTAAAAACCTCCGGGAGCCTTCCTTTAGGTCTTTAATTATGAACTGTAGGGGACACCACAAAATAAATACTTAAAATGTCTAGACAACCAGTCATCAGAGTAGGATAATTAACTTCAAACATTCTAAATTGTTGGAGGAGTCGTTATTCACCTTCTGTAGTTCCTTTCTATATCCTTCCCTGGCCAATATGTTTGTAGCAACGAGGCTGGGGGACCAGTTGAAACCTTCTCCTGATACAAAGCAGCCTCTTTTCCCCGGCTCTTAAATGACAAGTCACAAAATGACCAGAGAACATACAATAAAGGAACATAAACTGAGACCATTAGTTTTTCCAAGGAAGGAAAAAATCTCTCCACTTTTTAATTACATCGAAACACAAAACAGCAGGAAGGCAGATTGGAAGAAGAAGAATTACTATTTTCTTATTTCGTCTATTTTATGTATTTCTGTCTTAATTTTTTATTACTAGAAAAAAAAATAATCAAGCCATCCTGATTCTTGATTAATACTCAGTAAGTTTGCCTCCTGACATCTAAAATGTGATTAGGCTGCTGTTGAACTTGGGGTGTTTCTCCCGTTACCCGTTCTCACCTCCCACATACTTCCTCCAAGGAAGGGGTTTTTTTTAGCATTGAGCGCACATTAATTTTGTCATGATCCCAAACCAAAACACTTCATGAAAGAGATATGGATTTCACAATGAGAATTAGCTCCAAACGTGTCTCAGACTCCAGCCCCCACTGCAGAAGGGGCCTGTGGGGGCCTTGCTGTTAATCAAATCCAAAACCTGAACTCAAACAGCCTGTCTTCGGGCAACAAATGGATCTTAAAACTATGAGCCATGTGAGTGCAGCACTGAGCTTGCCTCTGAGGCAAAGGAAAGCTGTTCAAAATGTCAGCAACTTCATTCTACACACTCTTTCACATCATCGTCCAAACAATCTCTAATAAGACACCAAATAATTGATAAGAATTCTCATTGTTTGATTCTGATGTCATTTTCCTTTCAGTGAAAGAAATGCCATGTCAACTGTTACTGAGTGAAAATTTTATATTCCATTTATAATGACCGTATTTAATTGCTACAGCTCTAATTAAAAGTGATATCCGATTGCATGCATGTACTTTTTAAAAACCATAATTGTCTTGTGCAAGCCACTGAATAGATTTAAGAATCTTCAATAACAAAATTGCATTAATAGCATATGCTATTAAATACGATTGATGGCAAAATTGGACCCCTCCTGGTTCCCTATTACACAAAGAAACACTGCCTTTGAAGATGGCGCCTGGAGTGTCAACAAGAGAGCCAGGAGAAATAGACTGGCACCACCAAGGCCTGCTTTCCCCTAAAGGAAAAGCAATGTCTTGGTAGGAATAAAAAGGGCCTCTAGCATTTGAGCTAAGTGCTGCTGTGTGCTGTGCTAAGTCGCTTCGGTCATGTCTGACCCTTTGTGACACCATGGACTGTAGCCCACCAGGTTCCTCTGTCTGTGGGATTCTCTAGGAAAGAATACTGAATTGGGTTGCCATGCCTCCTCCAGGGGATCTTCCTGAGCCAGGGATCAAACCTGGGTTTCTGATGTCTCCTGTATCGGCAGGTGGGTTATTTACCACTAGCACCACAAGGGAAGCCCTTGAGCTAGGTGGGTGGATGGATGTTTACTTGTCTAGGTGGGTTCTTGGGAATTTACTTGATTGGTTCTGTGTAGAAACCCCGCTCCCAATAAGTGTCAGAAGAACCCATGATAGAAGGGCAGTTAGAAGTGGGTTACATATTTGAGAAATTTCTCTAGAATTTTCTCCTAGAGCCATTTCTCTAGGAGAAAGCACAAACCAGCAGCAAAGCCACACTTAGTTGTATTGTACAAGTAAATGATTATGAAATGTTGGTTGTGTATATGGCTCAGTCCTTCCACAACCCATACCCTCAAGAGTCTTCATCAAGCTAGAAATTGCAGCCATAGAACAGGAAACAGAAATATAGGCGACACACAAAAGAGATGCCAGATTCCAAGATCGATGATGTGAACAAGAACTGAAATGAAAAAGAATTAGAGAAGAGAGATGGAAGGGACTGTGATTTTTCCATGGCTGATTTTTTTCCTATTTGAACCTTTTTGCAATCCTCTGAGAGTAGAAGTGAAGAAACTGAGGCTCAGGGGAGAGCATGTAAACTGTAGACCCCAAATCCCACCCTCTTTCAATTCTAGCACATCCTGCCTCTCACAAGATCACAGTATGGATGCCTGTCAAGGAGACCCATTGTGCCTTGGATTCAATACATTCTTTGGATCCTCTGCTCCAGTTTCTGGGTTTATAAAGAGAACTCCTTATTGGAAAGGGCAACAGTAGTTAAACCATTTCAGACTAAGACTTCAGTACAGTCTTGGATGGACAACAGGGATCAAAGCTAGGTGATTATGCAGCATCACTCAGAATCTAGTGGAAGGAAGTATGGAGGCAAGACCTGATTCCAAAGACAGCACTGAACTGTCTAATTTTGATGAGAGCTTGTTCAGTTTCTCTTGCTCTCTTCCTGTTTGAGTCTGGTCGGGAGGAAGGGGCATAAATAAAACTCCTGAGCCCTGGATCCACTTAACGGGATAGCCACTCTTATCATTATTATCGTCACTTATCATTAAGTGACGACCCATAAGTTAGGTCGATCATGTTCAACAAGTACCAGATACCATGCTGGATATTTTATAGACCGAATCTCATTGGCTTCTTCAGGAAGTACCTACTATTATTAATACTCACTTTTGATAGCTGAGAAATCAAGGTTCCAGAAAGTCAAGCAACTTGAACCAGGTTTCATAGACTACTGTCAGAGCCAGAATTTAAACCCAGAACCAGTTGATTTTGAAGATTTTGCCTGTAACCACAGAGCTGTGTGGTTTAGAGCAAGATGGATGAAACTTCTAGAGGAATGACCCTTTTTTTTCCAGCCTAGACAGGTGGATGGACTTTGCCTGAGGGGCCTGGTTTGTTAACCTGAAACTAGCCTCATAAATGTTTATTGAAACAAGCTCATTAATTTTCATTGTATTGGTTCTGAGATGGCTAGGGAGAAGCAGTTTTCACAGTGAGAATAAGGCAGAAAGGACAACAATGCCTTAGAAAGGGAGTCTACAGTTTTCCAGGCCCCCACCCCTCCTATCTTAGTGTTCAGGCAGAAAGAACCTGAACCATCTTCTTTCTACCTTCGTGAACATGAGGTTGAACACTCTGGCTTAAAGCCTACCTGCTGGAGGCAGAACCTTCATCACACAGACAATGGGAGTGCCGATATAAACTAGAGTAGAGATGAGATATCTTGGTCAAGTAAGCCTCCAAATACTAGACGTTAATAGTAAAACCACATCACTGAATGGGAAGCAATGAGGACGGTGAGAAAAATATGAGTCTTGATATATTTTTTTCCAGTTTTACTGAGATATGACTGACCAATTTTAAATTGTGTATATTTAGGTTGTACCATGTGACTTTTTAAGGTATGCAATGTGGTGATCTAATACCAATATACATTGTGAGATGATGGCTACAATCAAGTTAATTAACACATCCATCACCTCATGTAGTTATCTTTTTTTTGTTGTGGTGAAACACTTAAGATTTACTTTCTTAGCAAATTTCAAGTATATGATGCAGTATTTTTAACTATAATCATCATGCTGTACATCAGATCTCCATAACATGTTCAGTTATGAGAGCTGACTCATTAGAAAAGACCCTGATGCTGGGAAAAACTGAAGGCAGGAGGAGAAGGGGACGACAGAGGATGAGATGGTTGGATGGCATCACCAACTCAATGGACATGAGTTTGAGCAAGCTTCAGGAGATGGTAAAGGACAGGGAAGCCTGGCGTGCTGCAGTCCATGGGATCAGAAAGTCGGACATGACTGAGTGACTGAACAACAAAATGTTAATCTTCTACCTGAGTGTTTGTGCCTTGGCCAACATCTTCCCATTGCCCCTAATCCTCTACTCCAGGCAACCACTGATCTACCCTCTGGTTCTATGAATCTGACCTTTTTAATAGATTCCACATATAAGTGAAATCATAGAGTATTTATCCCTCTCATGGTATTTTTAAAGGAAGACAGTGTGACTCTCTAGAAAGAATTCTAATAACCAGCACATATAAAACGTGTTTTGTTTCATTAGTAATAAAATAAATGTAAAATTTTAAAAGAAGAATGGTAAAAATATCATTTTAACAATAAAACTAGTGAAGATTTAAGAGAAATATGTATTGCACAGCAATAAAAAGAAACTAACTGCTGATACATGCAATAACAAATATGAACCTCAAATAGATGATGCTAAGTGTGAGAAGCTCAAAAGGTTACATCGGCATGATTTTATTTATGTGACAACCTGGAAAAAGCAAAACCAAAGGGACAATGTAGGAGGTAAGGGTAGGGAGAAGAGGTGGCTACACAGGAATAGGAGGGAATGTTCTAATCCTGATGGTGGTGGTGATTTCCTGACTACATACATCTGTCAGAATTTAGGGAACTTGACATGAAAAGCAGTGAATTTTTCTGCTGTAAATTTTGCTTTAATCTTAAAATGGAAAAAACTGAAGTATAATTTCAGTTCTATAAAATGGAAAATATTTTAGAAAAATCATATACACAGAATTTTAACAGTTCTTATATATGGTGATAGTTAATGGGTGTTCTTTACTTTCTTTTATGAGCTTTCAAAATTGTATAAATTCTTTTTAGAGTTAATAGATTATTTTGTTAATAAGGTCAGGAAAATATAATTATTTTCATGTTCATTAAAAAGGAAGATAGATAACGCCCAGGATTAATAAGTGGATAATAAAATTATCACCTTGTACACCTCTAGGAGAAGTTTATATTAACAACATAGTGATACACCTCAGAGATTTTGTAATCAGTTCAGTTCAGTCGCTCAGTTGTGTCCGACTCTTTGGGACCCCATGAGTCGCAGCACACCAGGCCTCCCCGTCCATCACCAACTCCCGGAGTTCACTCAGATTCACGTCCATTGAGTCAGTGATGCCATCCAGCCATCTCATCCTCTGTCATCCCCTTCTCCTCCTGCCCCTAGTCCCTCCCAGCATGTGCCTATTTTGGTATTTATAGTAGGAGAAGTGAAAGTATTTGCACGTGGATATTTATTGCATTGTTTATAATAGAAAAAAACTTTGAAGATGTCTGAGTGTCTGATATGATAGAAAATTGGTTAAATGGATTATGATATGTCAATTAAGTAGTAGTTATAATCATAAACATTAATCATGATTATAATGTAGGTGATTTGACATAGAAAAATGTTCGGTGATAAAGAAGCATATATACGTTTTCTTTGTTTTTCCTTTCTACTTTACCATTTTCTGTTGCACTTTGTTATCTTTGTTCATTTCTTAAAAATGTTCTCAGATAACTCTGGAATTTATCAATTACTTTTAATTTTTTCTGATGCTGGGAGGGATTGGGGGCAGGAGGAGAAGGGGACGACAGAGGATGAGATGGCTGGATGGCATCACTGACTCGATGGACGTGAGTTTGGGTGAACTCTGGGAGCTGGTGATGGACAGGGAGGCCTGGTGTGCTGCGATTCATGGGGTCGCAAAGAGTTGGACATGACTGAGCGACTGAACTGAACTGAAGAATCTTGGGTTGACCATTATTTTCCTTAGCACTTTGAAGATATCATTCCATTATTTCTCTATGAGTAGTCTGTTTTGGTTTGTTAGGTTTTATTAAACATTTTACTGTGAAATCATGGTGAGATTGATGTATAGTTAGTATAATGATAGAGAGATTCCATGTACCCTTTATCCAGGCTCCCTCAGTGGTAACTTGTGCAAACTGGAGTGCAGTTTCACACGCAGCACAATGACCTATATACTATATACGTCAAGAAGCAGAACACTTCCATCACCTTAAGTATCCCTCAAGTTTCCTTATATCAACAGCGATGTCTTTCCTGCTATATCTCCTCAATAATTCCTTGTATCCACTGTTTTCCATGGCTATACTTTTGTCACATAAGAGTCTTATAGAAATAAAGTCATATGGTAGGTAGTCTTTTGAGATTAACCTTTTTCATTCAATAATTTTCTAGAGTTTCAGGCAAATTATTTTGTATGTCAATAGTTCCTTTCCATTGGTGAGTAGTATTCCTTGGTATGGCAACCCCAGTTGGTTTAACCATTCACCTGTTGAAAGATATCTGGGTTGTTTTGAGTTTGAGGCTAGTAGAAACTGCTGAGAGAATTCATGTACATGTTTCTGTGTGAAGGAATTTTCATTTCCCTGGGATAAATGCCCAGGAGTGCAGTAGTTTGGTTTTTATCAATCCTCTCAGCCCTTTAGAGAAATTACTCTCTGAGAACTAAGGGCTTCAAATTTAGAAATTCCTGTCATTATGTTTTCTAAAATTGCTACTTCACTATATACTCCATTTTTTTCCTTTTGGAACTCTGGAGCTTCTCAATGTCACGTTATTTAACTGCTACTTTTTCTGTGTGCTTGAATTCTTCCATTCTATGCCATCAGTTTTTATGATTATTTCCAGTCAAAGATTTTCCTATCTTTTAAGATTTGGGTTATTTTCCAATTTTGTAATATTTCCTTCACATATCCTTATTCTATTTCTTTCTGCTTGCTTTGTTTCATTATTATATTTTATTTTTTATATGAATAACTTACCTTGTAAACGATTCTAACTATACTGACTTTAAGTCATTTTCAGGCATTTCTATTTTTCATTTCACCTTGAATAAATTCCTTTTCCAAATTGATTTTGGTCTCTACTGATTTTCCACAAGCGTTTGAGATTTTAGTCTGCAGACTCATTGTAAATGACAGTCTCTTATTTTAATTTCTCATGTTTACCTCAGTCTATGAGTCTCTCTGTCCTTGTCCAGATATTTTGTCTTATCACCTTTCAGAGCTCTTAGGTTCCCAGTCTAGGTTTTACCCAAATGACTTGGGATGGTGTTCCTCACATGACCTGTGATGATGAAGCATTTATTTCCCCAGTCCTTCAAAGTCTAAAGGTGTTGTAAAATTTAGTAAAAAATAAATTACTAGAAATGCCATCACCATCATTATCAAGTCATGTACCAGTGACACAGGTCACAGAAAGGTACCAACTGGGGTCCCATGCCACACCTTGGCTTGTGGCTTTTGGCCAAATGACCTCGAGGATTTTACAGATCCAATCACAGACCTGGCTGCTGTCATGGTCTAGGAGAGTGCATGTACTTCCATCTACTTTTCTTGGTAATCAGCGTTTGGAAACCACAGCCCCTGGAGCAGACATGGCATTTCTTTTTCAGCCTCCTTTTACAGGAAGAGACATCTTATCTGAGTTCCTAATTTTAAAAAGTGAAACTGATTTGGTTCTCATCCTCACTTAAGAAACTTCATAAAAGTCAAACTTCATACCCGCAGACTGGGGCACTTATCCCTGCTCATTCTCTGTGCCTCTGTTTTGGTTCTGTCTGTGGATATGAGGATGGTGTTCGAAGGAACAGTTATATTTTTTCAATTTCCTTTTAAATTGTGCATGCTGTAGCAGATAAGAAACAGTTGCCTTCGAAAGGCATTTTTGTTCCTGCTCTGTAACTGAACCCCAGCTATATATCCACTCTCCTATTCAGGGATAATTTCTTCAGGGAAATCTACCTCCTGTCCCAGATTTGGGCAGGGGCAGTGAGTAATTTATGGCTGGTCATGTGACACTCTAGCTAATGAGATGGGAGGAGAGATCTGGAGAAGGTCTTTGAGAAAAGTTTCATCTCTCCTAAAGAGAATGAAAAGCACAAATAGTTTTATTTTCTATTTAAGCATGTTGATGTGATGGGAGGTATAGAAGCCACTATCTTGTGTCCATGAGAGTCAACCTCAAGCCCATGATCAGGTATAAAGAATTTGCTTATTATCTGAGCTGACTAAAGTTGAGATTTTTCATTCCTTGCAGCCAAAGACATCCTGACTCATATGTCTGTTGTTATAGTATGTCTGGGACAGGGTGGCAGTGTGACCCATACACCATGTTAGTTTTAAAATCATTCTCATTGATAAGCAATGGAGTTCTTGGCCTTCCCCAATCAATAGAAATTGACTAGAGCCCAGACAAGAAATTCACACAAGGCTATATTGGAGCCCCTCCTGCAGCAGGGAGGAGCAAGAGCAAACAACATTTTCCCTTGCTTGCTCACTCCTTGAGAGAAGGGTGAGTTTGTTCCTTATATGGAGTGAGAGTTGAGGTGTGTCCAAGACCAGTTTGGAGGAGTGTTTTGGTGGTTTGCCCATCCTTTTGGGGTATTGAGTGCAGAGGACACGCTTAGTACCGTGCTTTTGCTCCCAAAACCCAGCATTTTGCTCTAAGCTCTTCAGATGTGGCAGTTGGTTTTTTGTTTTGTCTTTTGTATCTTTTTGTTCTAATTTGCCCCAACCATGCATGCATACAGCTATTTTCAGTCCCATATAGTTTCTTTGTATTTTGTTGCTCAAGGAGAGGTATGTCCAGGTGCAAGCACTGGAGCACTGCAGGAGCAAAGGGTCCCAGGTTCCAGCTTGTCTCATGATGACGTGTGTAACTTTCAGGATAATTCATGGTGATACTTCCAAAGTATATGAATTAACTCCCAATACGCTTTTAAAATATTCACAAATTTAAACTTTAAGGGGATTCCTTAATGAATTGATGAGAACATGTTCAAGTTAGTACAATGCTTTTGATTGGTAAATGAGGATTTCTGAAGGAACTTACATTCTAGACAACATTTATTTACCATTTGTTAAATACCAAACTCCACAATAGGAGCCATGAGGGTTATTAAAGAAGGTAATGCTGGGGCCTTTTCCCTTAACAAATTCAATGAGGGAATGTGTTTGATCAGTCATTCAGTTGTGTCCAACCCTTCACAACCCCTTGGACTGTAGCCCACCAGGCTCCTCTGTCAATGGGATTTTGCAGTCAAGAATACTCTAGCAGGTTGCCATTTCTTACCCCAGCAGATCTTCCTAACCAAGGGATCAAACTTGCATCCCTTTGCTCTCCTACATTGGCAGGCAGATTCTTTACCTCTGAACTACCAGGGAAGCCCAAGACTTATAATAAACAGCGGTGGCCAGGAGAAGCAACCCCAAGCCCGAGGCCAGGGGCGGCGGCCGGGAGGACCAACCCCACGTCCAAGGAGCCATGGCTGCGCGGGCAGAGGAGGGCCTAGAGGAGCTATCCCACGTTGAAGGTCAGGAAGGGCGGCGGTGAGGAGATACCCCTCGTCCAAGGTAAGGAGTAATGGCAGCACTTTGCTGGAGCAGCTGTGAAGAGATACCCCATGCCCAAGGTAAGAGAAACCCAAGTAAGATGGTAGGTGTTGCAAGAGGGCATCAGAGGGCAGACACACTGAAACCGTACTCAC
Source organism: Bos indicus (assembly GCF_029378745.1). NCBI lineage: Eukaryota > Metazoa > Chordata > Mammalia > Artiodactyla > Bovidae > Bos > Bos indicus. Next base: position 20,687,107 of record NC_091777.1, on the reverse strand, counting down.
AGAAAACTAGTCAATCTAATCACACTAGGACCACAACCTTGTCTAACTCAATGAAACTAAGCCATGCCCGTGGGGCAACCCAAGATGGGTGGGTCATGGTGGAGAGATCTGACAGAATGTGGTGCACTGGAGAAGGGAATGGCAAACCACTTCAGTATTCTTGCCTTGAGAACCCTATGAACAGTATGAAAAGGCAAAATGATAGGATACTGAAAGAGAAACTCCCCAGGTCAGTAGGTGCCCAATATGCTACTGGAGATCAGTGGAGAAATAACTCCAGAAAGAATGAAGGGATGGAGCCAAAGCAAAAAGAATACCCAGCTGTGGATGTGACTGGTGATAGAAGCAAGGTCCGATGCTGTAAAGAGCAATATTGCATAGGAACCTGGAATGTCAGGTCCATGAATCAAGGCAAATTGGAAGTGGTCAAACAAGAGATGGCAAGAGTGAATGTTGACATTCTAGGAATCAGCAAACTCAAATGGACTGGAATGGGTGAATTTAACTCAGATGACCATTATATCTACTACTGCGGACAGGAATCCCTCAGAAGAAATGGAGTAGCCATCATGGTCAACAAAAGAGTTCGAAATGCAGTACTTGGATGCAATCTCAAAAACGACAGAATGATCTCTGTTCGTCTCCAAGGCAAACCATTCAGTATCACAGTAATCCAAGTCTATGCCCCAACCAGTAATGCTGAAGAAGCTGAAGTTGAATGGTTCTATGAAGACCTACAAGACCTTTTAGAACTAACACCCAAAAAAGATGTCCTTCTCATTATAGAGGACTGGAATGCAAAAGTAGGAAGTCAAGAAACACCCGGAGTAACAGGGAAATTTGGCCTTGGAATACGGAATGAGGCAGGGCAAAGACTAATAGAGTTTTGCCAAGAAAATGCACTGGTCATAACAAACACCCTCTTCCAACAACACAAGAGAAGACTCTATACATGGACATCACCAGATGGTCAACACTGAAATCAGATTGATTATATTCTTTGTGGCCAAAGATGGAGAAGCTCTATACAGTCAACAAAAACAAGACCAGGAGCTGACTGTGGCTCAGATCATGAACTCCTTATTGCCAAATTCAGACTTAAATTGAAGAAAGTAGGGAAAACCACTGGACCATTCAGGTATGACCTAAATCAAATCCCTTATGATTATACAGTGGCAGTGAGAAATAGATTTAAGGGCCTAGATCTGATAGATAGAGTGCCTGATGAACTATGGATTGAGGTTGATGACACTGTACAGGAGACAGGGATCAAGACAATCTCCATGGAAAAGAAATGCAAAAAAGCAAAATGGCTGTCTGGGGAGGCCTTACAAATAGCTGTGAAAAGAAGAGAAGTGAAAAGCAAAGGAGAAAAGGAAAGATATAAGAATCTGAATGCAGAGTTCCAAAGAATAGCAAAAAGAGATAAGAAAGCCTTCCACAGCGATCAATGCAAAGAAATAGAGAAAAACAACAGAATGGGAAAGACTAGAGATCTCTTCAAGAAAATTAGAGATACCAAGGGAATATTTCATGCAAAGATGGCCTCGATAAAGGACAGAAATGGTATGGACCTAACAGAAGCAGAAGATATTAAGAAGTGATGGCAAAAATACACAGAAGAACTATACAAAAAAGATCTTCATGACCGAGATAATCACGATGGTGTGATTACTGACCTAGAGCCAGACATCCTGGAATGTGAAGTCAAGTGGGCCTTAGAAAGCATCACTACGAATAAAGCTAGTGGAGGTGATGGAATTCCAGTTGAGCTATTCCAAATCCTGAAAGATGATGCTGTGAAAGTGCTGCACTCAATATGCCAGCAAATTTGGAAAACTCAGCAGTGGCCACAGGACTGGAAAAGGTCAATTTTCATTCCAGTCCCAAAGAAAGACAATGCCAAAGAATGCTCAAACTACCACACAATTGCACTCATCTCACACGCTAGTAAAGTAGTGCTCAAAATTCTCCAAGCCAGGCTTTAGCAATATGTGAACCGTGAACTTCCTGATGTTCAAGTTGATTTTAGAAAAAGCAGAGGAACCAGAGATCAAATTGCCAACATTTGCTGGATCATGGAAAAAGCAAGAGAGTTCCAGAAAAACATCTATTTCTGCTTTATTGAGTATGCCAAAGCCTTTGACTGTGTAGATCACAATAAACTGTGGAAAATTCTGAAAGAGATGGGAATACCAGACCACCCGATCTGCCTCTTGAGAAATTTGTATGCAGGTCAGGAAGCAACAGTTAGAACTGGACATGGAACAACAGACTAGTTCCAAATAGGAAAAGGAGTTCCTCAAGGCTGTATATCGTCACCCTGCTTATTTAACTTATATGCAGAGTACATCATGAGAAACGCTGGACTGGAAGAAACACAAGCTGTAATCAAGATTGCCGGGAGAAATATTAATAACCTCAGATATGCAGATGACACCACCCTTATGGCAGAAAGTGAAGAGGAACTAAAAACCCTCTTGATGAAAATGAAAGTGGAGAGTGAAAAAGTTGGCTTAAAGCTCAACATTCAGAAAACGAAGATCATGGCATCTGGTCCCATCACTTCATGGGAAATAGATGGGAAACAGTGGAAACAGTGTCAGACTTTATTTTTTGGGGGTCCCAAATCACTGCAGATGGTGATTGCAGCCATGAAATTAAAAGACACTTACTCCTTAGAAGGAAAGTTATGACCAACCTAGATAGCATATTGAAAAGCAGAGACATTACTTTGCCAACAAAGGTCCATCTAGTCAAGGCTATGGTTTTTCCTGGGGTCGTGTATGGATGTGAGAGTTGGACTGTGAAGAAGGCTGAACGCTGAAGAATTGATGCCTTTGAACTGTGGTGTTGGAGAAGACTCTTGAGAATCCCTTGGACTGCAAGGAGATCCAACCAGTCCATTCTGAAGGAGATCAGCCCCAGGATTTCTTTGGAAGGAATGATGTTAAAGCTGAAACTCCAGTACTTTGGCCACCTCATGCAAAGAGCTGACTCATTGGAAAAGACTCTGATGGTGGGAGGGATTGGGGGCAGGAGGAGAAGGGGACGACAGAGGATGAGATGGCTTGATGGCATCACTGACTCGATGGACGTGAGTCTGAGTGAACTCCAGGAGTTGGTGATGGACAGGGAGGCCTGGCGTGCTGCGATTCATGGGGTCGCAAAGAGTCGGACACGACTGATCGACTGATCTGATCTGATCTGAAACAGTAGAATGACCTGAACCCATAAGGAAGATACAACAACTATGTAACGGGTCAGAAAAAAGAATAAACATAGTACTGTAGATGTTATCAAAGAATGTTTGTTTACACTGATTGCTTGGTTACCGAATTCTCTACGGATCAAGGTTAAACCCCACCCCAGCCCACACTTGAATGGTTGTAAATGCTAAACTAAGGTAAAACAGTGTTGAGAAATTTCTCTATGTCATTAAATCAACTGCAGAAGATTTTCCAACAAACTTCAAGCCTCTAGTTAGCATACCTTTGAATGCAAGTGAGGCAGTTATCAAATTTGAAGAAATATTCCTTAAGGTGGTGCGTTCATTAAATGTGTAACTTTGTCAGAGTGCCACCGCATTACGGATTTTTTTTATAGCCAAGTGGTGAGAAAAGTACCTTTGGAATAGTTACTCACTGACAACATAGAAAGTGAAAATTGCGTGTATTTTCAAATCTTTACACATTTCTCTGACTGATCATTGGTTCCTTGGAACACTGGAGATTTGTGTGAAGCATGCCTGCAGGCTACATATGTTATAAGTTAACAGGAAAATGTGTACCAGAAATCAAACATAAGATTCTGTTCGATCACTCTGGTGCACCTGCTTATCCAACTGGACAGTTAGTGGTTTCTTTACAGCTGAAGATGGACCAACCCCCGAATGTTTATGTGGAGAAGAAATACCTGCAGAGCTGATCCGTTCTATGGTTGCTTGTGAAAATAAATGTCTACAAATGTTAAATTTTTCTACACTATTTACAGAATAGTTTGATACTTTTTTATTTAGAAAATGGTTATTATTTAAAAACTAAAGTAGAAAATATAAATGAATAGGAAGTTACACAAGAGATAAATGTCCATCTAATATATAGGCAGAAATGTATTTTAGTAAAGTATCTTTGGAAATTGAAGAGATTTCCAAGTGGGAACCAACAGCCACTTGATTTTCAGCAGCTTTCGCTCTTTCTGAAAACTGACAATAGGCAAAGCATCCTACTGAAGATCTATGCCATGGAAGCCAAGCTGTCAGTTACCGCTCTAATCAATCAGGTTTGTTGGTTCAGCAAACCCAACACATGCCTTCAGCCATATCAACGCAGATGCTAAGACTGGAAGTAACTGGACAGGAGAGCAAATAAGGAAAATCAAGTCTGAAAGCTCACCCAGGCCAAGATATAGAGACAGTGATTCTTTAGAGAGTCGATCATCTGGTGGGAGTGGCAAATGGCATCGTCATTGTCAAAGTGTGATTCATTTGAGTACATATTTTAAAATTTAAATTGGGCTCACTTTGTATTACAGGAATTCATGTCTCAATATCTGTCCTTGAAAAATACATTTACCCAAAAGCATGTACAAAAGGTTCATTATAAAAAAACAAAACAAAAAAAAAATGGTTAATGAGTTAAGCGTTCATCAATACAAGGATGGTTAAATAACAGGTAAATGTAATGAAGTGAATCAGCATTTGTCAACACGGGGTCTTCTTTAAGACACAAGGCTGAATGGATGAATAAAAATTGCCTTAAGAGTAATATGCACAGTTGAACACTCTGTATGTTAAATCCATCACTCATTAAGCAATAGGATTTATTTTCCAGGAGTGCATTATTTTTCTATATGCAAAGTGAGGAAGAAGATTTGGAAGTTGACATCCCAAACTGGTTAACAGTGACTGCTTTTGTGGAGGTAAGAGGGGACAAGAATTGAAGATAAAAGTGTTTTAAAGGGGCACTCTACCTTTATGTGTAAGGTTTTAACTATATATATCCTTCATTTTTTACATATATTATGCATATGGTTTATAAAGTTAAAATAGATAAACAGAAAGCAAAGAAACTCTATGGACTTCAAGTTTTAACCTATTCTATGTATAAGTAAGATTTGTTCAACATTTTTTGGGAGTTCTCTTTCTTGAGTTGATATCATGATTCTGAGCATTGAGGAGTCTTAGAAAGAGGAAACAGTGATACTACAATGAAAGCTTCTTCCCATCTATCTTTTCATGGGGTTAGAAGGGCAAAATCAAACTACTCTGCAGAAATTAGGGTGGTCCCATTGATCTCTGCTTCCTCAGTACCTCTTGGCTTTGAATCACCTCCAAGTTGTATCACATAACTCTTCAGCATTCTTCTCAGCTCCCCTAAGTCAACAATGGATTCTTGAAGCATCCATCGATGTACTGACATGGAACAGGCATGACAGACACACTGGCCAAACTGGCAAAGAGTGACACAGGATGTTGGCTAGACCAGAGGTCTTTGAACCGAACTAGGAATTTTCCAGTCCCTCCCGTGGGAAATCTTGCCAGTGGATTACAGATGCACTGACAACCAGCCCAAGTAAAAGATGGGATGGTTGGGAGTTATTGAGAAGAGGGGATATCTCTTTCCCTTCCACCTGCTTAAACCATTGGTGGCTATGTTGCTACTGCAAGAGGATGCTTGAAAATGGATCCAGAAACAACAGAAAGAGTAAGACATGGTAAAGAAGGAAACAGATTATTAATAGCACTGCTATTCTAGATCCAGCCTTATTTTAGTGTAGTAACTCCCATGAACTTTTTAATTATTTTATTGTTCAGTCACTAAATCATGTCCAACTCTTTGTAACCCCATAGCGTGCAGCATGCCACCCTGCCCTGTCTTTCACTATCTCCTGGAGTTTGCTCAAATTCACATCTTATTCTTGCTGTTGTTGCTGTTATTGACTGGTACATTATCAAGGTTCTACTTGAGAAATATGCTGCTGCTACAGCTGCTAAGTCGCTTCAGTCATGTCCAACTCTGTGCGCCCCTATAGACGGCAGCCCACCAGGCTACCCTATCCCTGGGATTCTCCAGGCAAGAACACTGGAGTGGGTTGCCATTTCCTTCTCCAATGCATGGAAGTGAAAAGTGAAAGTGAAGTCGCTCAGTCGTCTCCGACTCTTAGCGACCCCATGGACTGTAGCCCACCAGGCTCCTCCGTCCATGGGATTTTCCAGGCAAGAGTACTGGAGTGGGGTGCCATCGCCTTCTCCGTGAGAAATATAACCATAGGATATATTTACTGATACATATGTAGATACAAAGGGGGTTATTTCAAAGAATTAGCTTATGTGATTTTTGAGGTCTGACACATCCACAATCTGTAGAGTCGGCCAGAAGGCTGGAAACTTATAGGCTAGAACTAACACTTTCTTTTTCCTCATATTCTTCTTCCTCAGGGAAACCTCAGTGTTTCTATTATGGACTTTCAGCTGATCGGGTGAGGCCCATCCAGATTGTCAAGGTCAACCGATTATAGGCTGTTTAACCACATCTACCAAATACTTCACAGCAACCCCTAGATTAATGTGATTCAAAGAGCTGACTCATTGGAAAAGACTCTAATGCTGAGAAAGATGGAAGGCGGGAGGAGAAGGGGACAACAGAGGATGAGCTGGTTGGATGTCATCACTGACTCATTGGGCATGAGTTTGAGCAAACTCCGAGAGATAGTGAAGGACAGAGAAGACTGTTGTGCTGCAGTTCTTGGGGTCACAAAGAGTCGCATACAACTTAGCAACTAAACAATAGTGACCTATTCGTTCAAGTTGATACATGAAACTGGGGACTCTGCCATCATCACATCTGGGGGCTCCCTTGGGAAAGCAGTTTCCATGAGAAGTCTTATCTATCTTGTATCCCTAAGTGCCTTGGCAGCCATTTTCCTCCAAATGGTCTGGACAAACCCAGGTAACATCTCAAGATAGTCATGAGGTGGCATCTGCCAGAGGGGTCCTGAGCATCTGCCCCCTGATCCCTAACTCAGAAGAAGCTGAGATTTGGTGCCAGGTCTCTGAACATCCCATGGTAGTCTTAGCTGGCTGCCATGTGAGTTCTGATCTACCCTCAGTGAGTAGAGACGCTCCTCGGCCCTCCCAGCTTTGGACTCTTCAACCTCACTCAAGAAGTGCTTCTAAGACAAAAATCAGAATTTTTTAGAAAGCCTGCCAGGATGGAATCCTGCAAGCTGCCTTTAAAGACATCAGGCTATAAATCCAGGTTCGTGGGGGGGATGAGTGAAAGCATCTAGGGCTGTTCCTTAAATGGAGCTGAGAGCAGATGCTGTTAGAACCAGAGCACCTGATAAACTACTGAGTAATGAGAGGTCCCTGTCACAAGAGAGCTCTCTGCCCTTCGCCGTGGCAGTGGTACCACTGTGTTGCTTTGGGGGACCCTCTCCCCAGTGTCAGGGGAACCAAGAGAAGAATGTGCCCCGCAGAGACAGGTGTGAGCATCTTCAACATTTGCAGTACCTTTATACTAGCATTATTATCACTGATTTAGATGTTATGCATCTTCCCCAATAGATTGTGATCACCTTGAGTAGAAGCATCTGGACTGTTTTGTTAAACATTCTGTCATACCTGGAATAGTGTTTCACCGCTGCAGGAACTCTATTGACATTTGAAGAAGGATAAAAAGAGGCGAGGAAAGAAAGGAGAGAGAGAAGGAGGGAGGGAGGAATCAGTTACTATTCACTGAACCAGCATTAGAGGACTAGTTTAGGGGACCCTGAAATCCGGGCTCTGAGGAGGTCAGAGAGGCAAAATGTTAGACTGTTGAGTCCCCACATCCATGAATTTTTTCCTCTGTTACTGAGTCAAAATGTTGCCACAGGGCTACAAGATGACTAGACTCATCAAAAACGAACTGAACATTAAACTAGGGTGGTGAGTTTACAATGAATCTGTTATTGTGGTCTTTTGGGTTTTCATCACAGGGGTCAGAGATAACCCGGTGACACTGATTGTGATGGGGAAAGAGGAGGGGTACACAGAGAAAAAGATGGAAGAGGGGATGTCCTGGTTACTGGCCCCAGTTCTGCACTGGTGATTCTCGAGCAAATCTTTCTCTCCATGCCTGGAGTCCCATCTTCAAAATGAAGGGGATGAAGAAAATCAGTGGCACTCAAGCTTTATTTTTAAACTGTGAAATCTTATAAGGAATCCCAATATATAAAAGCAGAGCAGTAGAACATAATTGGTATATACATACTATATATTTAAATGTATAAACTTACTTATACAGATAATAATATGGCTTCGTATAAACCACCTATTAAAATTTGGGGTAATGGAAGAAGAGGTAGCTTTATGTCTACTCTAATCATCTGATTTGTTTTTAATTTTTGTTTTCATGGCAAAACAAGTAAATTCTCACAGACAAGCACTTGCAAATGGTAAATGCTTATTTTTCAGTCTTAGAATCTTCAGTTTCATCAAAATGGCAAGTTGAGTGTTATTCCAAGATCTTCAGAGAAGTGAGTTAGCCTGGCAACACAGTTTAACCTCTATGGGGACACGAGCAGGCTAAGATACATTTTATTAACTCATAAGCAGCTAAATGAAATTAAAAGACGCTTACTCCTTGGAAGAAAAGTTATGATCAACCTAGATAGCATATTGAAAGGCAGAGACATTACTTTGCCAACAAAGGTCCATTTAGTCAAGGCTATGGTTTTTCCAGTGGTCATGTATGGATGTGAGAGTTGGACTGTGAAGAAAGCTGAGCACCGAAGAATTGATGCTTTTGAACTGTAGTGTTGGAGAAGACTCTTGAGAGTCCCTTGGACTGCAAAGAGATCCAAACAGTCCATTCTGAAGGAGATCAGCCCTGGGATTTCTTTGGAGGCAATGATACTAAAGCTGAAACTCCAGTACTTTGGCCACCTCATGTGAAGAGTTGACTCATTGGAAAAGCCTCTGATGCTGGGAGGGATTGGGGGCAGGAGGAGAAGGGGACGACAGAGGATGAAATGGCTGGATGGCATCACTGACTCAATGGATGTGAGTTTGAGTGAACTCCGGGAGATGGTGATGGACAGGGAGGCCTGGCGTGCTGGGATTCATGGGGTTGCAAAGAGTCGGACACCACTGAGCCACTGAACTGACTGATATTTCAAGATGTTTAGACTTGTTTCCAGTACTGGGGTGTAAGACAGGCTACAAGGAAGTATTGTACAATACAGGGACTATAGCCAATATTTTGTAAGAACTGTAATTGGAGTGTCACCTTTAAAACTTGTATAAAAATTATTTTTAAAAATTAAAACAACAAAGTATTTTTGAATATATATGGATGATGCTACGATTTTGTTCCTTTCTACTCCCTTTACTCACTTAGGAGACCCTGTGTATGTAGACTATCTCCACACACGTGATTAAATACTTAGAGGTATAATTACAACAGTAATAATAATAATAATAATGAATCATATTTATCGAGCACAAGCTACATGGCAAACTTCTGCTGGATATTTTATAATTATTTATTGGCTTCTCTACTCCTCTCAGTTGCCTTGGAAGGTAGATAAGCGACAGTGATTTCTCAAGGTCATCATTAATGAATAGTCAAGCTGGGATTTGAAACCTGCTTAGGTTGACCTCCAAGCCTGTTGTACTTTTTACTCCATCCTGTTACCTCCGTTGGAGCTCCTTAATTACCCAACAGCCGTGGGGCTTCCCTGGTGACTCAACAGTAAAGAATCCTCCTGCCATACAGGAGACGTGGGTTCCATCTCTGTGTCAGGAAGATCCCTGGAGGAGGAAATGGCAATCCCGTCCAGTATTCTTGCTTAGCTAATCCCACAGAGGATCTTGTCATGCTGCAGTCCACGGGATCACAAAGACTTGGAAACGACAGCACGCACGCACCACAAGCCATCACACAGGCCATGGAATCAAGTGTAGTGATCAAGAATGGTGGTCGCCAGCCTGCCTGTGTCTGGTGGGCGCCTTACTTTCTCAGAGCTGTGCTAACTTTCCTTCTCTGTACAGATCAGGATGCAGGGTGGACCTCTCTCCTCCCCCCCACTCCGAATCAGCCTATTCCTCCTGGGGCCTTTCAGCTGACAGCTGCGGAAAGGACAGTGAGCCTGCTGAAAACGGGTCCCTAATTTCCCTCTGGCAAGAGACTGCGGTCCAACTTTGGAGAGGACAATTAGCGTGCTCTCAGCTGGAACAATGGGAGCAGCAACAGATGCTTCCCGTCCCAGGGATGCTCCAAGCTGCAGCCCTTGCTAATGGGAGGCTTTCTTTCTCCCTGCGGAGGAAACCTGGCAGCCATGCCAGCAGCCTGGGTGGGTTTGAGGGAAGCATTATCGGACTAAAGCAGGGGAGCCAGGGACCACAGAGTCCCTTCACCACTCTCCTCATGTGGTGAGGAGAAGATAGCCACCCCATCTTCTTCCTGGACCAGGAGTGTTGGGGACCAGTTCTGCTCCAAACCAGTGGTTCAAGGAACTACAAAAATGACGCCCAAGGGTTAAGAGCAAGGAATCCAGAGTGGACAGATTCAGGTTTTAGTCCTAGAATTGACTCTTATTGGCCTTGGAAAAATTCTTAAAGGTTTCTAAGCCTCAGTTTTCCCATTAGTAAAACAAGGAAATAGTAAACTGCGCATCACGGGTTTTGGTGGAGGATGAAGTAAAACAATATATGAAAACACTTCACAGTGAAAGATCTGAAAAATGTTCTATATAAAAAGAACTGTTTGGATTATAATTACCTCTGTTTCTGGATCCCTGGGTCCGGAAGATCCGCTGGAGAATGGCAGGCAAACCACTCCAGTATTCTTGCCTGGAGAATCCCAAGGACAGAGGAGCCTTGTAGGCTGCAGTCCATAAGGTCACAAAGAGTCAGATGCAACTGAAGCAATTTAGCATGCACAAGACTGGAACATAATATGTGTGCAATAAATACATACTCAGACTCAGAGCCTTTTAGAAAAAGAGGGACCTGTTGAGATTCTCCAGCCTAATGATGTTCAAATTGTTTACTTGGAGGTGTTTCAGAGCATCTGAAACCATTTTTTTTTTTTTATTGTGGAGAATTTAAACATTTAGCTGCTTCAGTTCAGTTCAGTTCAGTCACTCAGTTGTGTCCGACTCTTTGCGACCCCATGAATCGCAGCACGCCAGGCCTCCCTGTCTATCACCAACTCCCGGAGTTCACTCAGACTCACGTCCATCGAGTCAGTGATGCCATCCAGCCATCTCATCCTCTGTCGTCCCCTTCTCCTCCTGCCTCCAATCCCTCCCAGCATCAGAGTCTTTTCCAATGAGTCAACTCTTCCCATGAGGTGGCCAAAGTACTGGAGTTTCAGCTTCAGCATCATTCCCTTCAAAGAAATCCCAGGGCTGATCTCCTGAAATATAGGTGCCATCTATACTAGCAAACAAAACTCTGTAATAAAACAACTTTTTAAGCAAAAATAATTGTTTTAAAAATCATCTACTATGTCCTAAGTATGTGCTGGCTGTTAAGCACCTAGCCAACAAAATGGCCTGGCCCTACTGGGAAGTCTTATAGAATGGGTGTTCTGAATTGGCGTAGCAGTCAATGTTGATAGAATTTGTTGGAAGCTTTGGCAAACCGCTGGAAGGCCCTGAACCTTGGGCCATACTATGGCCACAGGGTTATTGTCTCTGCATGGGAGTCTTGGGTCTCAGAACCATATGACAACACAACAGGCAAAACACAGGCCTGGGAATGAGTCTTGCCCACCCCTGTCCTGTTTCCATACTTCCTGGTTGTGGGACTTTGCAAATCCCTTCTCCTTTCTTGCCCCCACTTAGCTATACTGTAAGGATGACCACTGCTGACTCACTTATAATGAGAGGTTCGAGGACCAACAGAGCAACCTAACCACCCTGTGAATATCTCTGGAATCCAAATGAAAGGTGTTGTCCACCATTATCTTTCTTCTCTTAAAGACCTTGGGTATAATGCAGTTCCCCAACGCAAAGATTCATATTTTGAATTTATAGAATTTGTGAGTTTCGTTCCTACACACACACACACACACACACACACACACACACACACCATCCCTAAAGTGCATATAATACCCTGGGTCAAACACGCTCCTCACAATCATATCCTTCCATCTAAGACAGAGAAAGGAGATATACCCATGTTGTCTCTATGGGATCCTTTCTGATCTGACTCCCAGATATCCCAGGATCAGGATCAAAGGAGGTATTTACCATATAAGGGTAAATTCACTGTATCTACAAATTTATTGATGTCTAATCACATTGTGACAGACATACTAGGGGGTCTTTCTTGTTCCTCTGCACTGCATCACTGAGGGTCAGAGGAGAACATGAGGCCCCAAGAGAAGAAGCAATAGCTCCTCAACACATATTTCTCATACTAGGAACTGTATTTGGTGCTAGTAACAGAGTGGAGTGCAAGATAGAAGAATGTCGTTTTATACATCTTACAGTTTAGTGTCTAGAAAAGAGGTATCATTGAAATATTACCACAAGTGTATCATTTCAGACTATGGTTAGGACTCTGAAGGTAAAGCACAGGGTTTTAAAAAAAAGTACAGAGAAATTAGAAGGGGCCTTGTAAGTAGCAACAAAAGGGGTTAAATTAAAAAGAAAAAAAAAAAAAAGAAACCACTGTTTAACCACAGTCAATGAAATTAGATAAAATTATCTGCTAGTCTTTATGTAAAGATCTAATGCTGCCCTTTACAATAAAGGCTCTATATGACTTGCAAGATACAGTAAAATTAATTTTATATTGGGCTGCCAGGCGCTGTTAGGAGAGCGTGTTTATGTAAGCAGTCCCAGAGCTGAAAACATTCAGTTGTAAAGGCCAAGTCTCAGGAGTGGCTTAGTGAGGAAAAATCCAAGGGCTGGCACTCCCCTGGGGCAAAGTCTCAGCTAGCTTTATGGCTGGACACCCTGTTGGGTGTTTTTCCTTAAATAGCTCCTCCTGACAACACCTGGCAGAACCCCGAAGGAGAAATGGGATTGATCCGCCTTTGGATTTTTGCTCGGCAGCAAAGTGGAAGGGAATTGGAAACGACTGTCTTTACTTAAAAACTAGGTGAGGATAGTTTCTATATAGAGAGGTACGGATTGGACTTTCTCCAGTTTCTGAATAAGAAGAGTCAGGCTCACTGCAGGGAAGAAGAAAATGAGCTCAAGCAGGCTTGATTAGAAGAAAGTGAGACACTGTTTGAAGTGAGGATTCCCTGTGCAACCAAGGTGATGCGGACTTTTTTTGAGGAATCTACTTCTCGACCCTGGCTGCATTTGCCTACGTCCTTTGCATCCGCATGGGCTCATGAAATTTCACCAACAGAGTAGGACCAGGAGAAGGGGCACCTTCCAGAACTACTGCTGCCAGTGCCCCCGTCCCCAGGGCGAGCTACTGCCAACCCTCGCCTCCGTGGGAGACCCTCTAACACTGGCGGGTGTAGTTGTGTTGTTACCTAGTCTCTCCCATAAAAGGATACTAAAAAGAATTGCCCAAGAAAGAGGAAAACACAGGAAGGAAGCAGAAAATGACGACACTAGATGTAGTTAGAAGACAGCTAATCAAGCATATGACAACACTGCCACCACGCCTGGGAATATACATGTGCCACTAGAGGGACTGAGTGCAAGAGAGCTCAACGACATGGCGAGGGGCAGGCTGAAGATGTCTCCGGGAGGTGACATGGGTGAAAACTTTCGTGTTCAAGGACGTTTGAGAGAGATTTTTAGGACATTGAAAGTACAAAGTGTAAAATGTTGATCTTAACTTAGAAGGTATGTGTATTCATCAAGTTATAGAAAAAGTTATTATGCAAAGAAGGCGAGCACTGTTTAAATTACTGTTCATATGATTTTAGAAATTAACAAAAAGATTTCATTGCCAAAAAGAAAGAATGGGACCAGAAGCCCTGAGTGACTCTTTCAGACCGACAAACTTGAGAAGCCAGTGTGACGGCCACCATTCCCCTTTCCCCTTGCACCAGTTTTCCGCAGAAGAGGGCAGTCACCTAGATGGCACATCAGGGATTGCAGAGCCACAATGTGGAAGGAGCCTGGGTCCTTGAGTCACCATTTGGAGGTGAGCTAACTACCAGTTAGGGAGATCCATTCTGGCCATTAGGCGAGTGAGAAATTAACTTCTATTTTGTTGAAGCTGTTATACTGGGAAATTGTTTACAGCAGGTATTATCCAAGTAGAGTGACATTCAGCCCTAGAGATTTAGTGTGTGTGTGCTTGCATGCATACATGTGCGTGTGTGTGTGCTCTGTCGTGTACAACTGTTTGTGACCCCATGGGCCCACCAGATTCTTCTGTCCATGAAATTCTCCAGGCAAGAATACTGGAGTAGTTTGCCATTTCCTACTCCAGGGGATCTTCCTGACCAGGGATCAAGTCCTAGTCTCTTGTGTCTCCTGCACTGACAGGTGGATTCTTTACCACCAGTGCCACCTGAGAAGCCCAGTAGAGTGACATTCAGCCCCAGGATTGGGTTTAGTACCTTTTCTTTAGGGTTATTAATATAAGGAAATATGTTGCTGCTATCCTTACTATGCCCATTGGGAAAACTTGTTCATTTTATGACATTTTTATCTGTCTTCACATGGTCTCAGAAACCTTCTTAACATTGTAGTTATTACCAGATTATTGAAGTTAGCTCTCAGAAAAATATCTATTTGCTATTCCAGCATGACGGTCAGCTTCCTCAAATAAGGATTTAATATCTCTCACTTATCACATGGCCAGCACATAGCAGCAGCTCAAAAATATTTGCTGAATGTATGGAAAGGGGTAGATGCTGTACAAAGATCTATTCTTCTATATTTACAACCTTCTTTAGGCCAGAGAGCTACCACAAAAAGGGAGGCCATAGAGACAATTATTAGGATAACTGAATTTCAGGTATTAAGGGTCCTGGTAGACTTGGAGTAGCCATCCTAGGATGGAAGGTCAGTATTCATTGATAATCTCTCACCTCTGTATTTTACTTTGCTTTCATAGAAAAAGCAATTCAAATTGTTCAGATCTACTTGGAGATCCAGTGTCAGGAGAGGTAAAGGGGAAAAATTCACACTATTGTTTAGATGGTGCTTTGAATATCATAGCCAGACAGATGTTAACTTAGAGAACCTGTCAGTAATCAATGTGAGCAGCAGCGAGCATAGCCGTCCCTTTCCTCAGCAGAACCAGCTCCAGTAGCAGGACTCCTGCATCCATAATTTCATTAGGTCATTGTTGAAGCAAAGAAAACAGAGGGGTCTACCCATTTCACAGATAAAGACAGAATCCTAGAGGGCATATGACTTGACAACATCATGAAATATTAAATACAAGCTCAGGTCCAGAACCCAGGACTCAACATTTCACCTATCCATTTGTACAGCAGTCATTCAGCTGAGAATCACTAAGTACTGAATACTTGTCAAGCACGAGCTGCCCCTGAGTCTTGCTGACCACATCTTCACATCATTTTTTCCACAGCACAGACTCCTGTGTCCTCCTCATTCTTGGTATTTTATTAAAGTATAGCCCTTTCTCTTCTACATTATCAGACTGTTAAAGCCAAAGTGGCGGGAGGAGTGTTGTATGGCAAGAAAGCATTGGACCCCTCTCTTGGAAACTTGCAGAGTCTGGGATTTGCCTGGAAGTAATGGAGAGATGGTCTAGAGTCTATGATGGTTCCCAGGGGCTTGAAAGCATTCCTTTGGTGCCTTAGCTGGGGCTTCAGACCTACAGCCTAAGAAATGTAGCTTTCTGATCAGAACTTGGGTCCATGAACACCACGATCCAGCTTTGCTGGCTCTCAGCCATCAAAGCATCTGAGATGGACATGGAAGCAACCTGTTCCATCACTTCCACAGACACCGGGACACTCAGTTGCAGATGCCAGCTTCCAGCCCAGGGTGCTCCCATCAGAGCAAGAGGGCTCTTCCCAAGGCCAACAGTAGGGGCCAAGGATCACTGCATGCACACGTGCCAAGTCACTTCAATCGTATCCGACTCTGCGACCCCATGGACAGCAGCCCACCAGGCTCCTCTGTCCACGGAATCCTCCAGGCAAGAGTACTGGAGTGGGTTGCCATTTAGTGGAGACTAATTCCTTCTATTAGTGGAGACTAATAGACCCACATAAATATCAAGTCATTGCTTATCTTTGGAGGGAAGTAAGAATTCCCTTGGAAGGAGCCTGCGTTTGTATGCGTTAAATTGCTTCAGTTGTGTTCAACTGTTTGCGACCCCATGGACTGTAGCCCTCCAGGCTCCTCTATCTGTGGGATTCTCCAGGCAAGAATACTGGAGCGGGTTGCTATGCCCTCCTCCAGGGGATCTTCTTGACCCAGAAGTGGAACCCATGCTTCTTACATCTCCTCCACTGGCACACACGTTCTCTACCACTAGTGCCACCTGCTGCTTTCCTGGTGGCTCAGAAGGTAAAGAATCGGCTTGCAATGAGGTAGACCCAGGTTCAATCCCTGGGTGGAGAAGACCCCCTGGAGAAGCGAGTGGCAACTTGCTCTAGTATTCTTGAATTTCATGGACAGAGGAGCCTGGCAAGCTACAGTCCATAGGGTTGCAAAGAATTGGAAATGATTGAGCAACTAATATCCAATACCAAACCAACCTGTGAAGCCCTGGAAGGAGCATTAGTTCAGTTCAGTCACTCAGTCATGTCTAACTCTTTGTGACCCCATGGACTGCGGCACATCAGCCTTCCCTGTCCTTCACCATCTCCTGGAGTTTGCTCAAACTCATGTCCATAGGGTTGGTGATGCCATCCAATCATCTCATTCTCGGTCCTCTTCTCCTCTTGCCTTCAATCTTTCCCAGCATCAGGGTCTTTTCCAATGAGTCAGTTTTTCACATCATGTGGCCAGAGTGTTGGAGTTTCAGCTTCAGCATCAGTCCTTCCAATGAATATTCAGGACTGATTTCTTTTAGGCTTGACTGGTTTGATCTCCTCACAGTCCAAGGGACTCTCAAGAGTCTTCTCCAACACCACAGTTCAAAAGCATCAATTCTTCAGCACTCAGCCTTCTTTATGGTCCAACCCTCACATCCATACATGATGGATAGGTGATGGAGTATAGTGATGTCATAAGGAGAAAATTGTCATAGTGGAATAGGTATTAGCAATCTCAGAACACATAAGGGTATTTTTTTTAAGTCCTTGGAAAACTCACTTTTACAGTTCTCTGAGACTGCTTCTTCATTTTTCCCTCCTTCCCACAAGATGTTCTATACTCCATTGCTCCCTAACTCTCAAACACGCTAGTTTTATTTCTGCATTGTGTCACATCAACGATCTGATTTGCATCTTTCTTTTCTACCTGTTTCAGCAAGTTCTGCTCACTCACTTGGCAGTAGAATCCCTTCTTCTCTCCCCAACTTTCTATGGTCTGGAGAGAGAGGCCCAGGCCACACCATTCATCACAGCTCCCATGGCTTTCTCTTTATGTATACTGATACCACATTTCCTCTGAGATTATAAGCCTTGTGCAGAAAAGGCAGTTGATCTTGTGCTCTTTAGTATATAAACTGAACACTCCGTTTTAAAAAATTAAATGTTGTTCTTTCTGTTATTGTTTCTCAAGCAGTGGATGAGGACTTTGATCTCACATAATAGAGGCTGTATTCTAAAGAGCTAATCCATATTTGGGGTCTAAGTGGATTTGCCATCTGCTATGAACAGTTTTAAGTAGATGAGACGGCCACATGGGGAAGACTTTGGGAGATGGGGACAACCTCCTGAGGATTCCTGCTCATAGATCTGGGGATTAGCAGTGGTGACATCTTGGAAAATGAGGTGACCTAAGAGAAAGTCAAGAAACTCAGCTTCCTCCTCTTCTCAGTAACTTTTGGAAATCCTTTTTTTTTTTTAAATTTTTTGCATTGGAGGAAAATGTGCTTTATAACATTGTGTGAGTTTATGCCATACAGCAATGCAGATCGGCCATAATTAATACAGGCCTCCCCTCCCTCTTGAGCCTCCCTTCCTCCACCCCATCCCACCCCTCTAGGTCATCACAGAGCAGCAGGCTGGGCTCCCTGGGTTATATAGCAACTTCCCATCCGCTAGCGATTTTACGCTTTGTAGTATACATATGTCCATGCTGCTTTTCCATTCGTCCACTCTCTCCTACTCTCACTGTGACCACAAGCCTGTTCTCTACATCTGAGTCTCAGAGAAGAGATGACGTGCATGTGAGACTCAGATCCACAGGGTAGGCTTCCCAACTGAGCATGCAGACCTGTTAGGGAGGGAACGCTGATAATAGCAGAGGGGGAGACATAGGCCCACCGTCCCCACCCACTTGTGGAAGGTCCCGAATCAACTGCCCTAGTTTTCTCACCACATCCCGCCCCCAACCCGCACCAAAGCTGGCCGAGAGCCAGGCAGACCTCCAACATTAAAACCGGCAAATGGAATCCAAGCCTTGATACGCCCCCTCCCCACCTTTTTTCCTTGCTCAAAGAGGATTTTGGTGCCAGCACCATATGTTGAAAGGGTCCAAGCACAATCCTATTACCATTGCAGGAGGCATTAAATAATTACATTAATTTACCTAAATATGGAAAAAAAAATCTTTACAAATCAGAGACACTTGGCAAATTTTCCGGCTGCACATTTTTCTCTTGGCACGGCACACTGTCCTGTTGGGTTCCTATTGCTACTTGGAGTGTTTCCTTTAATTGTGGGGCACATGGCTTCTCTTGTTCTGTTTAATTTTCTCGAAGCTGGTTCCCTATTCTGGCTACAAACGTATTATAGGGAAAAAAATGCCCACAGTAGTATGGATTGTGCTGAAGTGTACCCTAAGGGGGAGAACATAAAAATAGTAATTTCTCGTATATGAAACCTTCCAAAGGGGCGGTCTTTCATGAGCTTGCTTTACAAAAAGGACTGAAGGAATGGAAAGGGGGAAAAAGAAAGAAGGGAGGGATTAGAAGAGGAAAGGGAAAGGGTTTCTGCCATGGAGTCGGAGGTGGCTGTCTGGGTTCTGTGAGTATTAATACCACGAACGGGACTTTTCTTTGGTGGCCCTTCCAGGGACACACCTCTTCTTTGGTCTATACCGTCACTGCCAATACTCCCTGTGTCTCAACCATGTGCCTTTACTGTTTGCTGGGAAACTGGAGGACTGACATGAGGGTCATATGTACACAACCCTGTGTGCGTGCATGCTAAGTCACTCAGTCGAGTCTGACTCTTTGTGACCGAATGGAATGTAGCCCTCCAGGCTCCTCTGTCCGTGGGATTCTCCAGGCAAGAATACTGGAGTGGATTGCCATTCCCTTCTCCAGGAGATCTTCCCGACCCAGGGGTTGAAACTGTGTCTCACTGCCTCTCCTGCAAGGGCAGGTGGGTTCTTTACCACCAGTGCTACCTGGGAAGCCCACCTTCCCCATAAAGCACAGGAAGAGCAGAATGACTGTCACCCACACAACACAACTGGAGAGACCAAGAAAGGGGAGGTCCTGGTACCTTGCAAAGCTCTCTGATCCAAGAACTGCCCTGGCTTCCCTTCTCTGGCATAAGGGCTTTTAGAAGCTGCTTCTCAAAGGCTCTGTGAAAGACCATGACTTTTTCTTTTGTTTCTAGCCCATTGCAGAAACTTTTTTTTCCATCACAGCCCTTGGCGGTTGCAGTAAAGTCAAATGGCTGGAAAAATTTCTCAGTGCTTCCTCTTACTTTCTAGCCCTGTCTCTTTGTGGATGAGTAAGCAAGAGAGAGCAAGGACCAGTCCATGCCCCCCCCCCCCACCTTGAGTAGCTCTAATCTAAACTGCTGGGAGATGAGATGCAGCTAAAATGGCCCCTTCCAAGAGGGGTGCTCATTGACGTTGGGGTTAGGCTCCCATCTTTCTAAGAGCAGAGATACAAAAAGAGCAGCTGGGTCCCCAGAAGATGAGCCTCCTCCACTCCTGCCCAGTTTACAGAAGGTCCACTTAGCCTGAAAAGAGTGCCAAGTCCCACCAGACCTCACTCCAGTCCTTGAGATCTTTGGGGAAGCTGGTCTTCAGACATGGCCAGGGTAGCTATAGAGGGTGAAGCATTATTTTTTAAGGCAATATGTGTGCCTTTAAAAAAGATATTCATATGTGGTTAAGACAATAGCGAAAAGATGTCAGAGGAAGTAAAGAATGGTGATTTTTTAAGGTTCTGACTTCTCCACCCCAAAAATGGTGCCAGTTGCACCTCACAAAACATTTACTGTTCTGAAGTCAGGGTCTGGCAAGGCCTCTGCCTCTAGACATTATAAAAGATGCAATTTTCCTAACTTCGTCACACTCCTGCTCACGTCCAGCCTGTTCCATACATGACTTCTCTCTCTTCCCTGCTGTTAATTCCAGGTGTTAGGCTGATGCCATTTTCTTGATGGTCTGGCAGCATCCGCCTCATTGCCTATGAGATGTTTAGAAATGCAGAATCTCAGGCCCCGCCATGCCCCCAGCTGACCTGATTCCACATGTGAACAGCATCCTTGAGTGGTTTCCATCCACACGCTGCTCACGGAAGCCACGATGGTGACACGTGACATGCATTCAGCTCCACTTTCTGCACGAGGGAGGTGGTATAGACAGGACAACCTCAGGGACCTGGAGGACAGGAAACCAATAAGGTAAAGTGAAGGGCTAGAAAATCAGAAAGTTACTACTGACCCTAGACCGGAAGGGACAAAGAGAAGAAGCCCCAACCTCCCAGAAGCTGCAGGAGAGAGCCCTGACAGGGGCTAGGATGGTTTATTTTTTATTTTTCCAAATTAATTTACTTATTTACTGGCTGCCCTGGGTCTTCATTGCTGTGTGGGTTTTCTCTAGTTGTGGTGTACGGGCTTCTCATTGAGGGGGCTTCTCTTGTTGTGGGTTTCCAGTTCTAGAATTCTGGCTCAGTAGCTGTGACACATGAGCTTGGTTACTCTGCACTATGTGGGATCTTCCAGGACCAGGGATCAAACCAGTGTCCCTTGCATTGCAGCAGGGAGGATTCCCAACTACTGGGCCACCTGAGGAGTGCCAGGGCTAGGGTGTGTTATGAAGCCTTCAATAGAGGAAGAGGGGGACAAACATCCTTTTGACCCTAGGGAAATAAATACCCCAATCTCTGTCTTCTCTCCACCTCCCTCTGCTGTCAGTGTTTCTATTAAGGGCTGAATTGTGTTCCTTGAAAGATATGTTGATATCCTAACTTCCAGTACCCCAGAACGTGACCTTGACCTTATTTGGAAATAAGATCATAGCAGATGTAAGTAGTTAAGATAAAGGTGTACTGGGGCAGGGTAGGCCCTTCATCCAACATGACTGGTGTTCATATAAAAACAGAAGGGATGCAGAGACGGAGGGACATAGGAAGGAAGTGGCTATGTGATGATGGAGGCAGAGATTGCAATAATGTATCTTCAAGCCAAAGTTTGCTGGCAAGTACCAGGCACTGGAAGAGGCAGGGAAGAATTCTTTGCTGGAGGTTTCAGAGGCCATGTGGCTCAATGGTAAAGAATCTACCTTCAGTGCAGGAAATGCAGGAGACACAGGTTTGATCCCTGGGTTGGGACTATCCCCTGGAGAAAGAAATGGCAACCCACTCCAGTATTCTTGCCTGGAAAATCCCATGGACAGAGGAGCCTCGTGGACTATAGTCCATGGGGTCACAAAAGTGTCGGACACAACTTAGCAACTAAACAATAAGAAAAGCCCTGAGGCCACCTTGATTTTGGACTTCCAGACTCCAGAACTGTGCCGCAATAAATTTGTCTTGTCTTCAGCCACTCAGTTCATGGTACTGCGTCAGTGTAGCCCTAAGAAAGGGATATAGTCTCCAAAGGGAAGGCAGAGAACAAAGGAACCACTTAATAGGAAGGTGGAAAAAAAGAGAGAATGCATCTGGAGGAACAAACAGTGAGTGTACAACAGAGAGGGGATATCAAAATACCTGATAGAAAGCTTTTAGGTTAAAAGAAAAAAACAGAAAACAGTTTCCTTTTGCAAATGTTACCAAACCCTCTGCTGCTGGCTCCTTCCCTGGCTGCTTGAAAGAAACCTGCCTGCAACATGTGAGCCTGCGGTCAGCACACAGAGGGAACAGGACATTGACAGAGAGACAGTGTGCGATAAACCTGATGGCTTAATTTAAGCTCTTGATCCTCTCTCCTCTGTGACCTGAGCTATTCTTTCTAAAGACCTAGATGCCAGAGAATGGTCTCATGACTCCGATCAATGTAAGCATCCACATCAAGTCCTTCTGACTAATTTTTTTTTAAATATGTATTTATTTGGCTGCTCTAGGTCTTAGTTGCAGCACTTGGGGTCTTCCATCTTTATTGCGGCATGAAGGATCTTTACTTGCAGCATGCAAACTCTCAGTTATGGTACGTGGGATCTAGTATGTGGTATCTGGTTCAATCCTGACCAGGAATTGAACCTGGGCCCCCTGCATTGGGAGCTGAGAATCTTAGTCACTGAATCCCCAGTGACTGAGGGTTTTTAGGACCCAGTCCATATGAAAAGAACGATTTTATAAAATCAAATACATATTTTCTTGCAGATCATTTTTTTTATGAAAAATCAGAAACAGCCTAGATGTTCAAAATCAGAGGATGAGTCAAATGAATTTTCTGCATCCATCTGGTGAAATTCTATTTAGGCAAAAATTATGACATAAATGATGATTTTCTAAATGTCCTCCAAAGGATCCCAGGATTTTTCTCAAAACCCCTCATGTATGAAAGGGTGTGAGTAAACATATGAAACTATGGATATCTTCAGACTGATTTAACCAGATTATTTTATTTTGACTTATATTTATCCATTTGGCCTCTAGATAGGATTTCCTTCCAATGAAGAGTCCCAAGCAACACTCATTCGTATGTCATTTGGGTTGAAAATATGCATTGTTTACCTTTTATGCACACGGATTAGCACTGGGGAGTAATAGGGGGGAGATTCCAGGTTTAATGAGGAGCAGAAGATCTGAGAAGGACTGTGGCAGACTGATGGCTCAGTCAGTTCAGTGACTCAGTCGTGTCCAGCTCTCTGAGACTCCATGGACTGTGGCACACCAGGCTCCCCTGTCCTTCACCAACTCCCGGAGCTTGCTCAAACTTATGTCCGTCGAGTCAGTAATATCCAACCGTCTCACGCTCTGTCGTCCCCTTCTCCTCCTGCCGTCAATCTTTCCCAGCATCAGGGTCTTTTCCAATGAGTCAGTTCTTCACATCAGGGGACCAAAGTATTGGCGCTTTAGCTTCAACATCAGTCCTTTCAATGAATATTCAGGACTGACTTCCTTTAGGATTGATTTGTTAGATCTCCTTGCAGTCCAAGGGACTCTCAAGAGTCTTCTCCAACACCACAGAAGTTCATGTAAAACTGATCCATGTGGATGATGAGACCAAGTGCAGAGAGGAAAGAATCTAGACTGGGAGCAGGGTGAGCTGGTCCCATTGTGTCACCAGGAGGTAATATGCTTGAGTAGGTCCCCTTTGGGCTGTGGTTTCCTTGTCCTTAAAGGTCAAGAGCTCCACCTGAATGATCTCATGTCTTTATGAACACGCCAATGTTCTTTAATACTATAGAGAAACTTAGGTGATGTCAAAAAGAAATTTCCCCAAATATCATTACATCCAATTGCATATTCATTCCTAACTTCAACTTTCCTCATGTATTTTCAGCTCTTTTCCTACACATGAACCAGATATGTGGATATAAATAGTTTCTGACAGATACAACATTGTGTTTATCTCCATATATGTTTGTATCTCTATACATCTGTATCTATCTCCATATCATCTATATATAAAGATTTTGAGAGATTATTGTTCAAGCTGGATTTAGAAAAGGCAGAGGAACCAGAGATCAAATTACCAACATCTGTTGGATCGTTGAAAAAGTGAGAGAGTTCCAGAAAAACATCTACTTTTGCTTTATTGACTGTGACAAAGTCTTTGACTGTGTGGATCACAACAAACTGTGGAAAATTCTGAAAGAGATGGGAATACCAGGCCACCTGATATGCCTCCTGAGGAATCTGTATGCAGGTCAAGAAGCAACAGTTAGAACTGGACATGGAACAACAGACTGTTTCCAAATCGGGAAAGGAGCATGTCAAGGCTGTATATTGTCACCCTATTTATTTAACTTATATGCAGAGTACATCATGCAAAATGCTGGGTTGGAGGAAGCACAAGCTGGAATCAAGATTGCTGGGGGAAATATCAATAACCTCAGATATACAGATGACACCACCCTTATGGCAGAAAGTGAAGAAGAACTAAAGAGCCTCTTGATGAAAGTGAAAGAGGAGAGTGAAAAAGTTGGCTTAAAACTCAACATTCAGAAAACGAAGATCATGGTATCTGGTCCCATCACTTCATGGCAAATTGATGGGGAAACAATGGAAACAGTGAGAGACATTATTTTTGGCTTGTTCCTTAGAAGAAAAGTTATGACCAACATAGACAGCATATTAAAAAGCAGAGACATTACTTTGCCAACAAAGGTCCATCTAGTCAAAGCTTTGGTTTTTCCAGTAGTCATGTATGGATGTGAGTGTTGGACTATAAAGAAAGCTGAGCACCAAAGAATTGATGCTTTTGAACTGTGGTGTTGGAGAAGACTCTTGAGAGTCCCTTGGACTGCAAAGAGATCCAGCAGGTCCATCCTAAAGGAAACCAGTCCTAAATATTCATTGGAAGGACTGATGCTGAAGCTGAAACTCCAATATCTTGGCCACCTGATGCAAAGAACTGACTCATTGGAAAAGACCCTGATGCTGGGAAAGATTGAAGGCAGGAGGAGAAGGGGATGGCAGAGAATGAGGTGGTTGGATGGCATCACTGACTTGATGGACTTGAGTTTAAGCAAGCTCTGGGACAGGGAAGCCTGACATGCCACAGTCCATGGGCTTGCAGAGTCAGACATGACTGAGTGACTGAACTGACTAAACTGAGAGATTATCTACTTATATCCATGTGTCTATCTATATCCATATCTATCTATCTATCAGGAGGATAGACAATTTTCATCCATTTTCATTGGATGGTAGGACTGGAAGTGATGGTAAACCATAGAGTCAAGTCTGTTCATTCCTCAGGAAACTGACACTCAAACAGAAGATACATAGTAACCAAAGTCATACAGTTAGTTGACATCCAACCCCCCGCTAAATCTCAAGATTTTAAAGCCAAAATTAACCACTTTTCACACTACGGTTGTTAACTTTACACTCTATCCTAAGATGTACTTGCTGTGCTTTCTGAGGTCTTGAAGAGGGGAAAAAAAAAAACGAAAACTTGTTTCTGAACTTCCACTCACCTAATGAACTCATCCGATTTACCAGATGCATGAAAGTGAAACAAATCTGATGCACAATCAGGTAATCCTGCATCTTCTTGGCAGCAGCGTCTGAAACAGCCGGAGGACAGTGCCCCAGCCTGCAGTGGTGTTACGGATCACAACGGAAGCATATTGTCATCAGATTAATTTTCCAACGCTCCTACCCCAACCGCAGAATCCTGAGAGAACGAGTGTCAAATACACTTAATAATTGCATAATTATGACATCTGTTACTCTCCAGCACCTCTTAGTGGAAAATTAACTGAAGAAATAGCAGGTTCAAAGATGTGTTAACACTCTGATAGCAGATTTAATTGAAATATGACGGGGGAGGATAATGGAGATTAAATTAAGCTCTCAGATAATCATCTGACACAGAGATAATTGAGCCAGCCTCTGCCACGTTGATGAACGCTTCGGAGATGCTGTGCGGGGTGGCATTTCGAGTATCTTATCCTTCAGGCAAAATGGAATTCTTCTCCCTCCACCCCCCCTTCCTCTCTCTCTCTTGTCATTCAACATTTGTATCCTCCAAATCGATAATGTGAACAGCAGCATAATTGGAAATAAAAGATGATCTGAAATCCACAGGAAATTAGGTTGAGGTGCGCAGAGGAGTACAGTCGTGTCCTAGACACAAGGGGGGCTTTTATAAGCTGTCCATAAGAAGAATGTGCCTCCTCCCTGAAGTCTCACCGGGACTGTTTGTCCAATACCTCTGTCCTCAATGGAAAGAACTTCTCATGTTTGAGACAGGGAGGGGACCAGACAGAAGTGACTTCGTGCTCTCTTGACTCCACAGGGAACATTGCCATGCTTTTCAGGGCAAATTCAGAATGTAGTGTGCGCTGAAGATCTGGTACCCAGTACTGGAGGGCATGGAGTCATCCTATAGAGGCAGCTAGCTCATGGTGGTTATTAGTGAATGTCAGGGGTTACATGTGATGAACAGTTAAAAGCAAGAAGTGGGGAACAGAGCTCTGGTTGTTGTCATCACAAGGGTCAGCCTTCAACAGTCCTAGAGAGTAGGGACCCACCCTCTTTAACCCAGGAACTCCTGCCTCTCCAAGGGTTGTGAGTGGCAAGCCAAGTATAGACAATAAGATGGCATGCAAAAGGGGGTCTTCACCCTTTCTCCACCCAACCAGTGCCCCAGCTACTCAGAGTTTCAGGTCTGGGATTTTAGACCAATGTGATTTACCTGCTTTACTGATGTGGAGCTGGGAGAATGTGGTCACATCTTCTCAAGAGTCCACCGAAACATCTGTATCACATTTCTCTCTTATTCTTCTCTTCCTTGCCATCACCCCGCCCATGAACACACCAAGAATTCCCTGCCCTGGCCACTCCCTGTACAGTAACATAATTCAGGGGCACCCCTTTGGGGCTGGAGGAAGCCACTGACACAAGTACCCCTGGAAGTGGATTGCCTAGCAGACAACCAACCTCCCAGAGCAAAGCTAGGCCCCTAAACTTAATACAGGAGGAAGAAATCTTCCTCCCACCAGTGCAGTCATGTGTCGTATGGTGCCTGTAGGATTCAGTAAGGGGCTCAGCCAGTCTCTTACTTCAGTGATGACCACATCCTCTAGTTCAGATCCACATTTTGGCAGTAAGTCCTTCAGTGGGCCATGGAGCCTGACGACCAGAGGATTGCCTCCAAATCCGGCCAGAGCATCCACACTCCAAATAGACATCCTCTTTCACAGGGTCTCCAGGGCACGATGCCCACAATGGCTGAGACACAGTCTGGAGTCCAGAGCCTTACAAATGACAAAATTCCCCTCTCACCACCCTGTCTTTTTTTCGAATCTCATGGAGATTTTATTTTACAGAGCTCATTGCTCCTCTCAATTATCAGTCTCAAGTAGGATCTTGGATTCAGCAAGATTACAGCAATGTTTAAATCTGGGGAGAACGATGGGGCACTCCATCCCATCCCTTCCCTCCCAGAAGAGTGCCATTAAGTACATTTCACCAATTCCTGGCTATCAACAGTAAATTCCATTGCATCCAGCCCCCGAGCTAATCTATGATGGCAAAGCTTAGAGGGTGGGTTGTCCCAGGCGTCCTGTAATTTCTGTCCTAAATTGTTAATTTATTGAAGCATCAAAGCGCAAGGAATCTCATGAGAAGACAATTTAAGGGATCGTTTTAATCATCCTCCTGCAGCCAAGTAATATGGCACCAGAAATTCCTTCCAAGGCGAAGATTCTTGACCTTCCTCTGACCTCTCTTTTTATCTGCAGGATGGGTGTGTGGGGCCAATAAATCAACAGAACCCACCTCTTTCTGTCTAGTCTGATGCTGCCAACTGACACTGGATGGCTAGACTCTGCTTAGAGAAAACATTAGAAAACCTTAATGTGTTCACAACGGTAACATGTTTTTGTTGCTTCCACCCCTTTTAAGAATTTCTGCAGTTCCTTCAAGAAGTTGATTATTTTTTATATTGGGTATCATCTTGTCTTCTTGGGCAAATTATACAATCTAGGATATGTTTTGCTGAGTATGTAAATGCCTTTTACATATTTCAAAATAATATCTAATTAAAATGTCAAAGTTATAGCTCATGTGGCTGGAGTGGACAGGGCTCCACCTCCTCCTTCAGCCTCTCAAAGTAACATTTACAGCATGTCCTACAATTAGGAGCAATTATAAATTCCAATTAAAAAGAAACACACACCATCCTGACGATATGGTTCTTTGATGTTTCTTTCTTTAATGTATGTGCTTGGTGTACCAAATTGTTTCAGCTTCCTCAGCTATGTTTCTAGACAGAAAAGACTCCCAAAACTGCAGGGAGAAAAGCAGACCAAGTGTGAGAAAAGTAGTAAAGTTCATTAAAAAAAAGAAAGGGTTATTGCATCTATAACTTCTCGACTTGGTGCTCATTGATTAGAGATTAAACATCATCCTTTGTACTACTCAGATTGGGATTTTTAATTAGGATGTCATTATTACACAGATATACTGAAGGCCAAATTGATTTCTGAGACCTTTTGAAATAATAGCACTACTTCTGCAAAATGAAAATCATAATAGATTATTGACTGCTTTAGGAGTTTTGATCCAAGAGCACCTCCCCAATGTCAGCATTTTCAATATTTTTAGTTTCATGCAAAGGACACTCATAATTAGGCTTATATTAGAAGTTTGTGCACATCAATGCTGTGTTATGGATGCCAGTGGTGTCACATTGATTATCCTTAAATTATAACAGCAGTGACGTTGCTCATTGCTGAAATTGTTTATATGCCACAGAGTCTTTGTGTAATTTAAAAAGTGTTCATATTCATAACGAGTAACATACGTGACTCACAAGATCAGGAGCTCATCCACTTTCATAATTCATATGCTCTTCACGTCTCAGTAATTTTTTCAGGGTGCTCCTAGTTCAAAAGAAATACTTAATAGTTCCATGTATTAGTCAGGTCCAAACAACTTAATAAGCATTTATGTCCCAACAACTTAGTAGGCATATTAAAAAAACAGAAATTGAAAGAAAAACATATTATGTTTATTTTATTTTCTAACACCCACAATTACTTCTAATGGGATGTCTGTGCCGTTAGGCTCTGCACAACTTCTAAAGTCTTGGAATCCGATTGGCTCCTGCCACTGTCATTTCCTGTTCCACACTGAGGTTTCTTCAGGTCTTGCTTTTTATCACAGCAACTGTGGAAAACCAGCTTCCAAGAGATAGTATGTCATTGAAAGAAACACAGCATGATCTCGTGTTGAGACTGTGAACGACCTCAAGCTAAGTATTGACAGTTTGCAAGGTGTCTGAGAAATGTTGGGGGCTTCCCTGGTGGTTCAGATGGTTAAAAAGTCTGCCTGCAATATGGAAGACTAGGGTTCAATCCCTGGGTTGGGAAGATCCCTTGGAGAAGAGAATGACTACCAACTCTAGTATTCTTGCCTGGAGAATCCTGTGGACAGAGGAGACTGGCAGGCTATAGCCCATGGGGTCGCAAAGAGTCGGACACGACTGAGTGACAAACACTTTCACTTTCCCTGCCCTTAACCTCGACCTGAGCATGATGGCCCATGCCTGTAAGTCCCACTGATGCCATACATCTAAGAATCTGGAGAACCACATCCCACGCAATGTAGCATTGGCTGAACATCAATGCCCGGTGGCATATCTACACAACAGAGCACCGTTCGGTCTTCTAAAAGGAACGCAGCTCTGAATAAACACAAAGGAACCCTGAGACTATTATGCTAAGAGGAAGAGGCCAGGCAGATCACACATGGTATGATTCCATTCATATGAAGGATCTAGAACAAGCAAATTCATAGAGATCGAAAGTAGAATCATGGTTACCAGGAGCTGATAGGAGGGGGGAATGGAGAGTTATTGTTTAATGAGTACAGAGTTTCTGTTTGGGATGATAAAAATGTTCTGGAAATGGATAAGGGTGATGGTTATGCAACTTTGTAAATATGCTTATTGCCACTGAATTGTACACTTAAAAATGGTTAAAACTGTAAATTTTCTGTTGAGCCTATTTTCTCACACACATACACACACACACTCACAAATATCCAGCTTGGAAAATGCATGTGGTTTGCTTTAAAAGATGACACTAATAAATAAAGATTGGAAATGCAAAAGCCCCATAGACACCTTGTCTCTTAAGGCATGAAATACCCAGTCAGAACAGGGGTTGGCAAACTTTCTCTGTAAAGAGCCTAATAGTAAATATTTTAGTCTTTACAGATCTAAAATCTCTGTTGCAACTATTCAACTCTGCCATTGAATTGTGAAAGTAGCTATAGACAATATCTAATCAGATGAGCCTGACTGATTTCCAGCAAATCTTTATCAATAGGACTGATTTTAAATGTCATATGATTCTCACACACCATAAAATATTGTTCTTCTTTAGACCTCTTCTCCAACCACTCTTAGGTAGACAGAGGGCCAGACTTGGCCCCTAAGCTGGAAGTTTGCTGACCCCCGAGCTAGAACCTTAAATCAATAATGAGTAAACCCCATAGTAACATAGTATATGGAATCTCTCGAAACATTAGGGATGGTGTTCCATGGTGGGTAGGACATGCCACCCTTGCAAAATGTGTTAGTGTATGGCTCAGCCAGAATGAGGCATTCCATGAATGAGTTAAACCTAGAGTTGGCCCCCACTTCTACTTTCTGAAATTTTGTCCCATTATCCACTCAGGTCTCAAAGGCCAGCCCAATGCCCTGTTCATCCAGGCAATGAGAAAATTCATTTGATTCACTACAGGATATAAATAATGCCTTTTAACAGCTCCTGCAGGATTATTTCCACTGAAATATTAGAGATTCAAGCAAATTAGTAAGCATAAGCAAACAAACAACCCCTCCTCCAGTAGTTGTAGAATTTATAAAAACTTTTTTATAAAAGGAGAGGACAAGGAGGCTTTGCGGCACTGCTGATCTAAAATGATATACATACATATATTTGTGTGCATTCTTGCATGCTAAGTCGCTTCAGTCATACTTGACTCTCTAAGACCTAATGGACTGCAGCCTGCCAGGCACCTCTGTCCACAGGTTTCTCTAGACAAGAACACTGGAGTGGGTTGCTATGCCCTCCACCAGGGGATCTTGCTGACTCAGGGATTGAACCCTGGTCTCTTATGTCTCCTGCATTAACAGGCGAGTTCTTTATCACTAGCGCCACCATGCATGTGTATATATGCATGCTAAGTCGCTTCAATCACGTCTGACTTTTTGCAGCCCCATGGACTGTAGCCTTCCAGGTTCATCTATCTTGCCTGGGACTTCCCCGGCAAGAATGCTGGAGTGGGTTGCCATTTCTTTCCCAGGGGATCTTCTCCATCCAGGGATCCAACCTGCATCTCTTGCATCTCCTTCATTGGCAGGCGAATTCTTTACTACTGTGTCACCTGGGCAGCCCTCATACCAGCTATAGCTGTTTGGAAATGGGGTCTCTGGTCAGTTTCTGGGCAATTGACACATGTGTACAGGCAACCTTTTCTGCGTACACGCCTATAACTTGGCCTCCGATGGCTCCGAGCACCCTGAAAGGTGAATGATGCTCACGGGAGACCGCACTGGAAGCTGTCACCCTGGGCTCCTTCCCTGCATTTTGCCTTCTTCCTCTAATTCTTAACATCTCTCTCTCCTTGATTCTTAGATTTCTCCTCCCATGTCTGCATCAACTCATGATACCCTTTTGTCAAAACAATGGACAATAATAGTTCACAATGAGCTCTAAATAATTTAAATATTTGGTTACAATGAAGATGGCCACAGCCTGCACATCTCTTTGAGCTCAGAAAGGGTTTCCTTCATTAGTTCTAACTTTATTTCCCATAAAATAGGAGGCCATTTGAGTAAAATGATAGTTGGAAAAAATTTTTAAACAGAACCAGCAAATAAACATGGTCTTTATGAGTTGTAACTTAATCCCCAGCTGATGTCATGCTTCATGTTTCAACAGCCAGAAAATGCCTGACATCTATATATCAGGCAGATTTATGGAGACTTCAGGGTAAAGAGGTAAGAGGATTTCTTAAATAAGTATAGTGTGTTAGTCTGGGGGCAATTTGCATCCTCTGTTATTCAGAGATCGAAATGTGCACATTTGGGCAAATTATAGGAATATGCCTTTTCAGTTCATCTCTTTTTTATGCTTAAAAAGTCTTCAGATCTGGGAGATGAGTGCGTGAGAAGAGAGAGGTGGGGAGAGAGAGAAAGTCAAAATGTGGTTCTCCTTTGCCCCTATTTGGTCACTGATGCTGCTCTGGCAATACTAGAGAGAACAGGAAAGATCCTGTATTGCAAATCTCAGAATCATAAACCACACACAGACCCTCTCCTCTTCCATGCCTGGCTTAGTGGCAGAATTGATTGTGTTGGCTGCAGGGCATAAATGAAGATTCAGCACCCTCATGATTCCCTATCAATGCCTATTGAAAGGGAAAGTGAAAGTTGCTCAGTCAAGTCCAGCTCTTTGCACCCCATGGCCTATAGAGTTCATGGAATTCTCTAGGCCAGAATACTGGAGTGGGTAGCCTTTCCCTTCTCCAGGGGATCTTCCCAACCCTAGGATCGAACCCAGGTCTCCCACATTTCGGGAGGATTCTTCACCAACTGAGCCACAAGGGAAGCCCAAGAATACTGGGGTGGGTAATCTATCCCTTCTCCAGCAGATCTTCCCAACCCAGAATTCGAACCAGGGTCTCCTGCATCGCAGGCAGATTCTTTACTAACTGAGCTATCAGGGAAGCCCCTTATCAATGCCTATTTGATCACCACAATTCCAGCAGTTATCCCACAGGGACTGAACTTTTCAGACGTAAACCTCTCCTTATATCACACATTGGTGGTCAGTTAGCCTAGAAAAAATGATTTTGAAGGAGTCCCAGCAAAAATGACTCACTTCAGTTTTGACATGTATTGTCTGTAGATTTAATCCAAGCTTCCCTATAGGTCTGCTCACCCTGGTGAATGAGTAAGAATAAGTCACACTAACTGATACAGAAAAATGCCCCACGTCTCAGTGGCTTAACACCATCACGGTTTCTTTGTTGCTTCTACTGTAATGCTATGGAGTGCTTACAGAGTGGACTTCTATATGGTGACTCAAATAGTGTCTTTCAATCATGTACCTTTGCCATCTGGAAACACTTGGAGTCTACTAGATACCCTGCATTCATCTGGGAAATAAGAAAGACAGAGAGAGAGAGAGAAGTCTGGAGAACTACATAGGAAGTTTAATGGATCGCTGGGCAGACTGGGTCACACAGCTCTCTTAACTGCAAAGGATGCTGGGAAACGCAGACAACTGGTTTCCAACCTCTATTTTGGTGCAGAAGTCACAGGACTGCACAGGTGAATGGCTGCTGGGGTTTCCTCAGAGACAAAAAGATGAAACAAATAACAAAAACAAAAGTAGCTTTTTTATATTTTTATTTCACTGTTGACCACATGCTTCAGGCAGGACAAGTACTTTTAAATGGGGCTCTATAGACTTCTTTCGGAGAAGGCACTGGCGACCCACTCCAGTATTCTTGCCTAGAAAATCCCATGGGCAGAGGAGCCTGGTGGGCTGCAGTCCACCGAGTTGCTAAGAGTCAGACACGACTGAGCGACTTCACTTTCGCTTTTCACTTTCATGCATTGGAGAAGGAAATGGCAACCCACTCCAGTGTTCTTGCCTGGAGAATCCCAGGGACGGGAGCCTCATGGGCTGCCATCTATGGGGTCTCACAGAGTTGGACACGGCTGAAGCGACTTAGCAGCAGCAGCAGCATAGACTTCTTTGGTGATACAGTGGAAAGACTCTGCCTGTCCACACTGCACAGGTTTGATCCCTGGTTGGGGAACTAAGATTCCACATGCTTTGCAGCTCAGCCAGAAGAAAAAGTAAATAAATAAATAAAAAGACAATGTTTTTAATAATTAGACAGATTCAACTATTTTACAACCCCATGGGCTGTAGCACACCAGGCTCCTCTGTCCATGGGATTTCCCAGGCAAGAATACTGGAGTGGTTTGTCATTTCTTTCTCCAGATCTTCCTGACCCAGGGATCGAAACTGCATCTCCTGCATTGGCAGGCTAATTCTT